>NC_133130.1:114553240-114883240 GCF_048418815.1 Hemitrygon akajei | reverse complement strand
CCGTCAGGTAAATCAATCTGTGTATCTCACAGATCAGTTACTCTCCCATCCGGTAAATCAACCTGTGTATCTTACAGATCAGTTACTCTCCCACCGTCGGGTAAATCAACCTGAGTATCTCACAGATCAGTTACTTTCCCATCCAGTAAATCAACCTGTGTATCTCACAGATCAGTTACTCTCCCATCCGGTAAATCAACCTGTGTATCTCACAGATCACTTAATCACCCATCGGGTAAATCAAGCTGTGTACCTCACAGATCAGTTACTCTCCCACCGTCGGGTAAATCAACCTGTCTATCTCACAGATAAGTTACTCTCCCACTGTCGGGTAAATCAACCTGTGTATCCCACAAATCAGTTACTCTCCCAGAGGGCAAATCTACCGGTGTATCTCACAGCTCAGTTACTGTCCCATCCGGTAAATCAACCTGTGTATCTCACAGCTCAGTTAATCTCCCACCGTAGGGTAATTCAACTTCTGTATCCCACAGCTCAGTTACTCTCCCGCCGTCGGGTAAATCAACCTGTGCATCTCACAGTTCAGTTACTCTCCCACCGTCGGGTAAATCAAACTGTGTATCTCACAGCTCAGTTACTCTCCCACCGTCGGGAAAATCAACCTGTGTATCTCACAGCTCAGCTACTCTCCCACCGTCGGGTAAATCAACTTGTGTATCTCACAGATCAGTTACACTCCCATCCGGTAAATCAACCGGTGTATCTCACAGATCAGTTACTCTCCCATTGGGTAAATCAACCTGTGTATCTCACAGATCAGTTACTCTCCCACCGTCAGGTAAATCAACCTGTGTATCTCACAGATCAGTTACTCTCCCACTGTCGGGTAAATCAACCTGTGTATCTCACAGATCAGTCACTCTCCCACCGTCAGTTAAATCAACCTGTGTATCTCACAAATCAGTTACTCTCCCACCGTCGGGTAAATCAACCTGTCTATCTCACAGATCTGTTACTCTCCCACTGTCGGGTAAATCAACCTGTGTATCTCACAGATCAGTTACTCTCCCATCCGGTAAATCAACCTGTGTATCTCACAGATCAGTTACTCTCCCACCGTCGGGTAAATCAACCTGTGTATCTCACCGATCAGTTACTCTCCCACCGTTTGGTAAATTAACCTGTGTATCTCAGAGATCAGTTACTCTCCCACCGTCAGGTAAATCAACCTGTGTATCTCATAGATCAGTTCCTCTCCCATCGGGTAAATTAAACTGTGTATCTCACAGATCAGATACTCTCCCACCGTCGGGTAAATCAACCTGTGTATCTCACAGATCAGTTACTCTCCCACCGTCGGGTAATTCGACCTGTGTATCTCACAGATCAGTAACTATCACGTCGGGTAAATCAACCTGTGCATCTCACACATCAGTTACTCTCCCATTGGGTAAATCAACCTGTGTATCTCACAGATCAGTTACTCTCACATCCGGTAAATCAACCTGTGTATCTCACATATCAGTTACTCTCCCATCGGGTATATCAACCTGTGTATCTCACAGATAAGTTACTCTTAAATCTACCGGTGTATCTCACAGATCAGTTCCTCTCACATCGGGTAAATTAAACTGTGTATCTCACAGATCAGTTACTTTGCCATCGTCGGGTAAATCAACCTGTGTACCTGACAGATCAGTTACTCTCCCACCGTCGGGTAAATCAACCTGTGTATCTCACAGATCAGTTACTCTTCCACCGTCGGGTAAATCAACCTGTGTATCTCACAGCTCAGTTACTCTCCCACCGTCGGGTAAATCAACCTGTGTATCTCACAGATCAGTTACTCTCCCACCGTCAGGTAAATCAACCTGTGTATGTCACAGATCAGTTACTCTCCCACCGTCGGGTAAATCAACCTGTGTATCTCACAGATCAGTTACTCTCCCACCGTCGGGTAAATCAACCTGTGTATCTCACAGCTCAGTTACTCTCCCACCGTCGGGTAAATCAACCTGTGTATCTCACAGATCAGTTACTCTCCCACCGTCGGGTAAATCAACCTGTGTATCTCACAGATCAGTTACTCTCCCACCGTCGGGTAAATCAACCTGTGTATCTCACAGATCAGTTACTCTCCCACCGTCGGGAAAATCCACCTGTGTATCTCACAGATCAGTTACTCTCCCACTGTCGGGAAAATCAACCTGTGTATCGCACAGATCAGTTACTCTCCCACCGTCGGGTAAATCAACCTGTGTATCTCACAGATCAGTTCCTATCACGTCGGGTAAATCAACCTGTGTATCTCACATATCAGTTACTCTCCCACCGTCGGGTAAATCAACCTGTGTATCTCACAGATCAGTTACTCTCCCACCGTCGGGTAAATCAACCTGTGTATCTCACAGATCAGTTACTCTCCCACCGTCGGGTAAATCAACCTGTGTATCTCACCGATCAGTTACTCTCCCACCGTCGGGAAAATCAACCTGTGTATCTCACAGATCAGTTACTCTCCCACCGTCGGGTAAATCAACCTGTGTATCTCACAGATCAGTTACTCTCCCACCGTCAGGTAAATCAACCTGTGTATCTCACAGCTCAGTTACTGTCCCACCGTCGGGTAAATCAACCTGTGTATCTCACAGCTCAGTTACTCTCCCACCGTAGGGTAAATCAACCTGTCTATCTCACAGATCAGTTACTCTCCCACTGTCGGGTAAATCAACCTGTGTATCTCATAGATCAGTTCCTCTCCCATCGGGTAAATTAAACTGTGTATCTCACAGATCAGTTACTTTGCCACCGTCGGGTAAATCAACCTGTGTATCTCACAGATCAGTTACTCTCCCACCGTCGGGTAATTCGACCTGTGTATCTCACAGATCAGTAACTATCACGTCGGGTAAATCAACCTGTGCATCTCACATATCAGTTACTCTCCCATCGGGTAAATCAACCTGTGTATCTCACAGATCAGTTACTCTCACATCCGGTAAATCAACCTGTGTATCTCACATATCAGTTACTCTCCCATCGGGTAAATCAACCTGTGCATCTCACTGATCATTATTACTCTCCCATCGGTTAAATCAACCTGTGTATCTCACATATCAGTTACTCTCCCATCGGGTAAATCAACCTGTGTATCCCACAAATCAGTTACTCTCCCAAAGGGCAAATCTACCGGTGTATCTCACAGCTCAGTTACTCTCCCATCCGGTAAATCAACCTGTGTATCTCACAGCTCAGTTAATCTCCCACCGTAGGGTAATTCAACTTCTGTATCCCACAGATCAGTTACTCTCCCGCCGTCGGGTAAATCAACCTGTGCATCTCACAGATCAGTTAATCTCCCATCGGGTAAATCAACCTGTGTATCTCACAGATCAGTTCCTCTCCCATCGGGTAAATTAAACTGTGTATCTCACAGATCAGTTACTTTGCCACCGTCGGGTAAATCAACCTGTGTATCTCACAGATCAGTAACTATGACGTCGGGTACATCAACCTGTGTATCTCACATATCAGTTACTCTCCCATCGGGTAAATCAACCTGTGTATCTCACATATCAGTTACTCTCCCATCGGGTAAATCAACCTGTGTATCTCACAGATCAGTTACTATCACGTCGGGTAAATCAAACTGTCTATCTCACAGATCAGTTACTCTCCGACCGTCGGGTAAATCAACCAGTCTATCTCACAGATAAGTTACTCTCCCACTGTCGGGTAAATCAACCTGTGCATCTCACAGATCAGTTAATCTCCCATCGGGTAAATCAACCTGTGCATCTCACAGATCAGTTCCTCTCCCATCGGGTAAATTAAACTGTGTATCTCACAGATCAGTTACTTTGCCACCGTCGGGTAAATCAACCTATGTATCTCACAGATCAGATACTCTCCCACCGTCGGGTAAATCTACCTGTGTATCTCACAGATCAGTAACTATCACGTCGGGTAAATCAACCTGTGTATCTCACATATCAGTTACTCTCCCACCGTCAGGTAAATCGACCTGTGTATCTCACATATAAGTTACTATCACGTCGGGTAAATCAACCGGTGTATCTCACAGCTCAGTTACTCTCCCACCGTCGGGTAAATCAACCTGTGTATCTCACAGCTCAGTTACTCTCCCACCGTCAGGTAAATCGACCTGTGTATCTCACAGATAAGTTACTATCACGTCGGGTAAATCAACCTGTGTATCTCAAGGCTCAGTTACTCTCCAACCGTCGGGTAAATCAACCTGTTTATCTCACAACTCAGTTACTCTCCCACCGTCGGGTAAATCAACCAGTCTATCTCACAGATCAGTTACTCTCCCACCGTCGGGTAAATCAACCTGTGTATCTCAAAGATTGGCTACTCTCCCACCGTCGGGTAAAATACCCTGTGTATCTCACAGATCAGTTTCTATCACGTTGGGTAAATCAACCCGTCTATCTCACAAATCAGATACTCTACCATCGAGTAAATTAATCCGTGTAACTCACAGCTCAGTTACTCTCCCACCGTCGGGTAAATCAACCTGTCTATCTCACAGATCAGTTACTCTCCCATCCAGTAAATCAACCTGTGTATCTCACAGATCAGTTACTCTCCCATCCGGTGAATCAACCTGTGTATCTCACAGCTCAGTTACTCTCCCACCGTCGGGTAAATCAACCTGTGTATCTCACAGCTCAGTTACTGTCCCACCGTCGGGTAAATCAACCTGTGTATCTCACAGCTCAGTTACTCTCCCACCGTAGCGTAAATCAACCTGTCTATCTCACAGATCAGTTACTCTCCCACTGTCGGGTAAATCAACCTGTGTATCTCATAGATCAGTTCCTCTCCCATCGGGTAAATTAAACTGTGTATCTCACAGATCAGTTACTTAGCCACCGTCGGGTAAATCAACCTGTGTATCTCACAGATCAGTTACTCTCCCACCGTCGGGTAATTCGACCTGTGCATCTGACATATCAGTTACTCTCCCATCGGGTAAATCAACCTGTGTATCTCACAGATCAGTTACTCTCACATCCGGTAAATCAACCTGTGTATCTCACATATCAGTTACTCTCCCATCGGGTAAATCAACCTGTGTATCTCCCAGATAAGTTACTCTTAAATCTACCGGTGTATCTCACAGATCAGTTCCTCTCACATCGGGTAAATTAAACTGTGTATCTCACAGATCAGTTACTTTGCCACCGTCGGGTAAATCAACCTGTGTAGCTCACAGATCAGTTACTCTCCCACCGTCGGGTAAATCGACCTGTGTATCTCACAGATCAGTAACTATCACGTCGGGTAAATCAACCTGTGTATCTCACATATCAGTTACTCTCCCATCGGGTAAATCAACCTGTGTATCTCACAGATCAGTTATTCTCCCACCGTCAGGTAAATCAACCTGTGGATCTCACAGATCAGGTACTCTCACATCCGGTAAATCAACCTGTGTATCTCACAGATCAGTTACTCTCCCACCGTCGGGTAAATCATCCTGTGCATCTCACTGATCATTATTATTCTCCCATCCGGTAAATCAACCTGTGTATATCACATATCAGTTACTCTCCCACCGTCGGGTAAATCAACCTGTGTATCTCACAGATCAGTTACTCTCCCACCGTCGGGTAAATCAACCTGTGTATCTCACAGATCAGTTACTCTCCCACCGTCGGGTAAATCAACCTGTGTATCCCACAAATCAGTAACTCTCCCACAGGGCAAATCTACCGGTGTATCTCACAGCTCAGTTACTCTCCCATCCGGTAAATCAACCTGTGTATCTCACAGCTCAGTTAATCTCCCACCGTAGGGTAATTCAACTTCTGTATCCCACAGCTCAGTTACACTCCCGCCGTCGGGTAAATCAACCTGTGGATCTCACAAATCAGTTACTGTCCCACCGTCAGGTAAATCAACCTGTGTATCTCACAGATCAGTTACTCTCCCACTGTCGGGTAAATCAACCTGTGTATCTCACAGCTCAGTTACACTCCCACCGTCGGGAAAATCAACCTGTGTATCTCAAGGCTCAGTTACTCTCCCACCGTCGGGTAAATCAACCAGTCTATCTCACAGATCAGTTACTCTCCCACCGTCGGGTAAATCAACCTGTGTATCTCAAAGATTGGCTACTCTCCCACCGTCGGGTAAAATACCCTGTGTATCTCACAGATCAGTTTCTATCACGTTGGGTAAATCAACCCGTCTATCTCACAAATCAGATACTCTACCATCGAGTAAATTAATCCGTGTAACTCACAGCTCAGTTACTCTCCCACCGTCGGGTAAATCAACCTGTCTATCTCACAGATCAGTTACTCTCCCGTCCAGTAAATCAACCTGTGTATCTCACAGATCAGTTACTCTCCCATCCGGTGAATCAACCTGTGTATCTCACAGCTCAGTTACTCTCCCACCGTCGGGTAAATCAACCTGTGTATCTCACAGATCAGTTAATCTCCCATCGGGTAAATCAACCTGTGTATCTCACACATCAGTTACTCTCCCACCGTCAGGTAAATCAATCTGTGTATCTCACAGCTCAGTTACTCTCCCACCGTCGGGTAAATCAACCTGTGTATCTCATAAATCAGTTACTCTCCCACCGTCGGGTAAATCAATCTGTGTATCTCACAGATCAGTTACTCTCCCACCGTCGGGTAAATCAATCTGTGTATCTCACAGATCAGTTACTCTCCCATCCGGTAAATCAACCTGTGTATCTCACAGATCAGTTACTCTCCCACCGTCGGGTAAATTAACCTGTGTATCTCACCGATCAGTTACTCTCCCACCGTTTGGTAAATTAACCTGTGCATCTCAGAGATCAGTTACTCTCCCACCGTCAGGTAAATCAATCTGTGTATCTCACAGATCAGTTACTCTCCCATCCGGTAAATCAACCTGTGTATCTTACAGATCAGTTACTCTCCCACCGTCGGGTAAATCAACCTGAGTATCTCACAGATCAGTTACTTTCCCATCCAGTAAATCAACCTGTGTATCTCACAGATCAGTTACTCTCCCATCCGGTAAATCAACCTGTGTATCTCACAGATCACTTAATCACCCATCGGGTAAATCAAGCTGTGTACCTCACAGATCAGTTACTCTCCCACCGTCGGGTAAATCAACCTGTCTATCTCACAGATAAGTTACTCTCCCACTGTCGGGTAAATCAACCTGTGTATCCCACAAATCAGTTACTCTCCCAGAGGGCAAATCTACCGGTGTATCTCACAGCTCAGTTACTGTCCCATCCGGTAAATCAACCTGTGTATCTCACAGCTCAGTTAATCTCCCACCGTAGGGTAATTCAACTTCTGTATCCCACAGCTCAGTTACTCTCCCGCCGTCGGGTAAATCAACCTGTGCATCTCACAGTTCAGTTACTCTCCCACCGTCGGGTAAATCAAACTGTGTATCTCACAGCTCAGTTACTCTCCCACCGTCGGGAAAATCAACCTGTGTATCTCACAGCTCAGCTACTCTCCCACCGTCGGGTAAATCAACTTGTGTATCTCACAGATCAGTTACTCTCCCATCCGGTAAATCAACCGGTGTATCTCACAGATCAGTTACTCTCCCATTGGGTAAATCAACCTGTGTATCTCACAGATCAGTTACTCTCCCACCGTCAGGTAAATCAACCTGTGTATCTCACAGATCAGTTACTCTCCCACTGTCGGGTAAATCAACCTGTGTATCTCACAGATCAGTCACTCTCCCACCGTCAGTTAAATCAACCTGTGTATCTCACAAATCAGTTACTCTCCCACCGTCGGGTAAATCAACCTGTCTATCTCACAGATCTGTTACTCTCCCACTGTCGGGTAAATCAACCTGTGTATCTCACAGATCAGTTACTCTCCCATCCGGTAAATCAACCTGTGTATCTCACAGATCAGTTACTCTCCCACCGTCGGGTAAATCAACCTGTGTATCTCACCGATCAGTTACTCTCCCACCGTTTGGTAAATTAACCTGTGTATCTCAGAGATCAGTTACTCTCCCACCGTCAGGTAAATCAACCTGTGTATCTCATAGATCAGTTCCTCTCCCATCGGGTAAATTAAACTGTGTATCTCACAGATCAGATACTCTCCCACCGTCGGGTAAATCAACCTGTGTATCTCACAGATCAGTTACTCTCCCACCGTCGGGTAATTCGACCTGTGTATCTCACAGATCAGTAACTATCACGTCGGGTAAATCAACCTGTGCATCTCACACATCAGTTACTCTCCCATTGGGTAAATCAACCTGTGTATCTCACAGATCAGTTACTCTCACATCCGGTAAATCAACCTGTGTATCTCACATATCAGTTACTCTCCCATCGGGTATATCAACCTGTGTATCTCACAGATAAGTTACTCTTAAATCTACCGGTGTATCTCACAGATCAGTTCCTCTCACATCGGGTAAATTAAACTGTGTATCTCACAGATCAGTTACTTTGCCATCGTCGGGTAAATCAACCTGTGTACCTGACAGATCAGTTACTCTCCCACCGTCGGGTAAATCAACCTGTGTATCTCACAGATCAGTTACTCTTCCACCGTCGGGTAAATCAACCTGTGTATCTCACAGCTCAGTTACTCTCCCACCGTCGGGTAAATCAACCTGTGTATCTCACAGATCAGTTACTCTCCCACCGTCAGGTAAATCAACCTGTGTATCTCACAGATCAGTTACTCTCCCACCGTCGGGTAAATCAACCTGTGTATCTCACAGATCAGTTACTCTCCCACCGTCGGGTAAATCAACCTGTGTATCTCACAGCTCAGTTACTCTCCCACCGTCGGGTAAATCAACCTGTGTATCTCACAGATCAGTTACTCTCCCACCGTCGGGTAAATCAACCTGTGTATCTCACAGATCAGTTACTCTCCCACCGTCGGGTAAATCAACCTGTGTATCTCACAGATCAGTTACTCTCCCACCGTCGGGAAAATCAACCTGTGTATCGCACAGATCAGTTACTCTCCCACCGTCGGGTAAATCAACCTGTGTATCTCACAGATCAGTTACTCTCCCACCGTCGGGAAAATCAACCTGTGTATCGCACAGATCAGTTACTCTCCCACCGTCGGGTAAATCAACCTGTGTATCTCACAGATCAGTTCCTATCACGTCGGGTAAATCAACCTGTGTATCTCACATATCAGTTACTCTCCCACCGTCGGGTAAATCAACCTGTGTATCTCACAGATCAGTTACTCTCCCACCGTCGGGTAAATCAACCTGTGTATCTCACAGATCAGTTACTCTCCCACCGTCGGGTAAATCAACCTGTGTATCTCACAGATCAGTTACTCTCCCACCGTCGGGAAAATCAACCTGTGTATCTCACAGATCAGTTACTCTCCCACCGTCGGGTAAATCAACCTGTGTATCTCACAGATCAGTTACTCTCCCACCGTCGGGAAAATCAACCTGTGTATCACACAGATCAGTTACTCTCCCATCGTCGGGTAAATCAACCTGTGTATCTCACAGATCAATTCCTATCACGTCGGGTAAATCAACCTGTGTATCTCACATATCAGTTACTCTCCCACCGTCGGGTAAATCAACCTGTGTATCTCACAGATCAGTTACTCTCCCACCGTCGGGTAAATCAACCTCTGGATCTGACAGATCAGTTACTCTCCCACCGTCGGGTTAATCAAACTGCATCTCTCAGAGATGTTTCTCTCCCACTGTCGGACAAATCATTCAGAAGCTTGGGTTGGGAACATGTAAAATTTGTTTAAAATTTTTTCTATTTTCCTTCTGTCTAATCAGCGTTAATAAGACCACCGAACAGAATTAGGCCAGCTGTCCTATCAAGTCTGCACCAGCATTCCATCATGGCTGGTGCATTGTCCCCCTGAACCCCATTCTCCCGAATTAGACCGCAAGACCACGTGTTATTCTCCCTGCTGCAGGTGGGATGAAGGTGTGGGAGCCTGAAGATCCACACTCAATGATTCAGGAGCAGCTTCTTTCCCTCTGCCATGTGACTTCTGAATGGGCATTGAACCCATGAATTCTGCCCCAGCACATTTCTATTCCTATTTTTGCACTACTTGTTTGATTGAACTGTATATTTTTTTGCCGTGATTCATGGTTTCTTTTCTCTTATTATGTATTGCAAAGAGGACGAATTGCACGATGTATGCCTGCGATATTGAACCTGACTCTGGTTCTGAGACACGGCAGCTGAAATCCGGTATGTTGTATGTGCTGTGTGCGTTCCCCGTGGTCCCGGAGGAACGTTGCTCTGTTTGGTTGTATATACGTACAGTCAGATGACAACACCAACACCCTGTCACCAAGCTCTCCATCTCCTCCTCGTACTCTCACTCATCGTTATTTGAAATGCAGCCCACTCAAGTGGTATCTTCTACTCAATTTTAGGTGGCGTGAGAGCACCATCTGGCCACGTAGCACCGAGCGTACAGTAAGTAGGGTGGAGCACTCGTGTTCAGAAGAATCATGGTGGTGAGTTTTCCTCATCCAGGAGCACAATGCTCCTCAAGTTTTGCAACTACGGGCTGGCATGCTGACTTTCATTTAAAACAACCTTACCCCTGATTTTACACTTGATAAGGAGAGTGTGAATCTGCTGGTTTCCTTCAGAGAAGACCGAGAGGCCACCGTAGATGCTTATAAAATCACAAGAGATAAAGATGGATTGTCACAGTTCTGTATCCCCAGGGTAGATGAATCCAACATTTGGGAAAATCTGCTGGCTTGGCACCACAAGAAGTCCCAAAGCACCAGATTAAAGATGTTTTCCAATTTTGTGCAGCAAGTTTAACATACATTTACCCAATTTTAAGAGTCAGAGCACTACAGCACAGAAACAGGCCATTCAGCCCAACAGTCCATACTGGCCTTGTTTTCTGCCTGGTCCAATTCCACTCCATACCCCTCCCATCTATGTTCTTATCCAAACTTGTCTTAAATGTCAAAATCAAACCCGTATCACCGGCAGCTCATTCCACACTCGCACGACCCTCCTCGTGAAGAAGTTTCCCATCATTCCCCTTAAACATTTCACCTTTCACAGGTTACTGTCAATTGACATTGGGTAAATTCTGGTTTGACCACGCGTGGAGTATGGTGTTCAGTTATAGTTGCCTCATTATGGGAAGAATGTGGAAGCTTTAGAGGAGATTTACCAGGAAGCTGTCTGGATTAGAGTGGAGGGTTATGGGTTGTTGAAGAGGTAAAGGTTGGATTGATCGTGGAATACGATTATACAGATCACCAGGAGCCCTGCACTCTGCCGGTTTCTACATTCTAAATTACATTTCTCAACTCCTTTCAAAAGTTGGCCCAATTTCCTCACTCCTCGCCTGGAATTAGTGCTTCTTTGGTCTTGAAGACACAGCTGCTGTGAAATGATTCAGAAGCGACCCTGGAGGCAGGGCTCGGTTTATTTGTCCCTCTGTGCACACCCGGTTAATTAGCAACCATTGATCAGGTACGGAAAGTCCCAAAAGGCACATCCACCGGGTGGCTGATGCAACTTTCATCTGACAGCCAGGGCTGCGTGGAGAGGTCTGAGCTGACAGGCAGAGACAATTACATCCCCACACGGATGGTTGGGCACATAATTGAGGCCGATGGTTCTGGGCACAAACTGAAGGTGTTGAGATGTAGAAAATTGCATAAGGGTTCTCTTCGTCTGAGTTAACAAACACTCAGTAGCCACATTATTAGGTACACCTGCTCGTTAATGCAAATATCTAATCAGTCAATCATATGGTAGAAACATAAAAGTTCAGAGACACAGTAAAGAGGTTCAGACCAAACGTCAGAATGGGAAAGAAATGTGATTTAAGTTCTGTGGGTGAAAAAGCCTTGGTAATGAGAGAGATCAAAGGGGAAGGGCCAGACTGGTTCAGGCTGACAGGAAAGCGACAGTAACTCAAATAACCACACGTTACAACAGCGGTGTGCAGAAACGCATCTCTGAACTCACACATCGAGCCTCGAAGTGGATGGGCTACAGCAGCAGAAAGCCACAAGCATACACTCCGTGGCCACGTTATTAGGTACAAGGAGGCAACTAATAAAGTGGCTTTGGAGTGTATAACCCACATCATCGACCAACCAAAAGAACTGCTATATTGTGGCGACCCACTTCCTAGCGCACTCGAACCAGCTCACAAATAGCCAGCGCGCCGGCACAAAGGCCAGTCCCAAAAGGGCGCCAAGTCTGCTTCACCAACAAAGGGAAAAGCCAGCGCAGGACTGTGAATATGTGCCCCTACAGCATCCGCGGGCGGGACGGGACTGTGAATATGTGCCCGCTACAGCATCCGCGCGTGGGACGGGACTGTGAATATGTGCCCCCTACAGCATCCGCGGGCGGGACGGGACTGTGAATATGTGCCCGCTACAGCATCCGCGCGTGGGACGGGACTGTGAACATGTGCCCCCTACAGCATCCGCGCGTGGGACGGGACTGTGAATATGTGCCCCCTACAGCATCCGCGCGTGGGACGGGACTGTGAATATGTGCCCCTACAGCATCCGCGGGCGGGACGGGACTGTGAATATGTGCCCCCTACAGCATCCGCGCGTGGGACGGGACTGTGAATATGTGCCCCTACAGCATCCGCGGGCGGGACGGGACTGTGAATATGTGCCCCCTACAGCATCCGCGGGCGGGACGGGACTGTGAATACGTGCCCCCTACAGCATCCGCGGGCGGGACGGGACTGTGAATACGTGCCCCCTACAGCATCCGCGGGCGGGACGGGACTGTGAATACGTGCCCCCTACAGCATCCGCGGGCGGGACGGGACTGTGAATACGTGCCCCCTACAGCATCCGCGGGCGGGACGGGACTGTGAATACGTGTCCCCTACAGCATCCGCGCCCGGGGAGGGTGGAATCAGGGAGGATTTAAAGCGAGGCCGCGAAGTTCGAATAAAATCTTTTTTAACTACAGTTTACTGACTCCGTGTCGTTATTTCAGCGCTGCGTGTAGCACACCGCTACAATATTAACAAATCCCAGTCAGCCACAGAGTTATATAGGATCTTGGTGAGAGAGTTACTACCTTACAAGCTCCAGTCTCCTGAAGCAGCATCAATAACCTCACTCACCACAACTCTGAACTGACCCCACAACCTATACTCTCATTCAGAGAGTTTTTGTAACAACTCGACAACCAACATTCTCACTATTAGTTTTCTTACTATTTTTTTAATATTTCAGTGCCTCCAAACAACAGAGCCCATCCCCCTACACTCTCCCCACGTACGACAGGACCGTGTACAGAGCCTATCCCTGTACACCCTCCCCACGTACGACAGGACCGTGTACAGAGCCCATCCCCGTACACCCTCCCCACGTATGACAGGACCGTGTACAGAGCCCATCCCCCTACACCCTCCCCACGTACGACAGGACCGTGTACAGAGCCCATCCCCGTACACCCTCCCCACGTACGACAGGACCGTGTACAGAGCCCATCCCCGTACACCCTCCCCACGTACGACAGGACCGTGTACAGAGCCCATCCCCGTACACACTCCCCACGTACGACAGGACCGTGTACAGAGCCTATCCCCCTACACTCTCCCCACGTACGACAGGACCGTGTACAGAGCCTATCCCCCTACACTCTCCCCACGTACGACAGGACCGTGTACAGAGCCTATCCCCCTACACTCTCCCCACGTACGACAGGACCGTGTACAGAGCCCATCCCCGTACACCCTCCCCACATACGACAGGACCGTGTACAGAGCCCATCCCCCTACACTCTCCCCACGTATGACAGGACCGTGTACAGAGCCCATCCCTGTACACTCTCCTCACGTACGACAGGACCGTGTACTGAGCCCATCCCCGTACACCCTCCCCACGTACGACAGGACCGTGTACAGAGCCTATCCCCCTACACTCTCCCCACGTACGACAGGACCGTGTACAGAGCCCATCCCCGTACACCCTCCCCACGTACGACAGGACCGTGTACAGAGCCCATCCCCGTACACCCTCCCCACATACGACAGGACCGTGTACAGAGCCCATCCCCATACACCCTCCCCACATACGACAGGATCGTGTACAGAGCCTATCCTTGTACACCCTCCCCACGTACGACAGGACCGTGTGCAGAGCCTATCCCCCTACACTCTCCCCACGTACGACAGGACCGTGTACAGAGCCCATCCTTGTACACTCTCCCCACGTATGACAGGACCGTGTACAGAGCCCATCCCTGTACACCCTCCCCACGTATGACAGGACTGTGTACAGAGCCTATCCCCCTACACTCTCCCCACATACGACAGGGCTGTGTACAGATCCCGTCCCCGTACACCCTCCTCACGTACGACAGGACCGTGTACTGACATGTTGCTCTACACTCTCCTCACATATGACTGCACGGCCAAACAGCCAAGTAATCACAATGTCAAGTTCGCCGATGACACAGCAGAGTTGGGGCTCATCACCAGAAACAATGAGACTGCCTACAGAGAGGAGTGGACGAGCTTGAGGCCTGGTGCCAGGCAAATAAATTCTTCCTCAGGGTCAACAAGTCAAAGGAGATGGCTAACGATTTCACGAGAACTGGCACCTCTGACAACCCTCTTTCCCTCGACAGCACAGCATTGGAAACTGTGAGCAGTTTCAAACTCCTGGTAGGCACATCACACACAACCTCTCACGGTCCCAGACACATCCTCCACAATCAGAAAAGCTCACCACCTTTCTGAGGAGGCTGAAGAGAGTTGGACTCTGCACATCAATATTCACGGCTTTCTGCAGACGCGAAGCAGAGAGCATCACTGCAGGGTGCGGAAACTGCAGTGGGGCCGACAGAAAATGGGTACTCTACAAAGCTGCCCAATGCACCAGCCTACCCACCATCAAGGACATGTACACAGAAAAGGGCCAGTAACATCATGAAGGAACCCATCCACCCTGCTCATGGACGGTTTGTCTTACTCCTATAAAGAGTATCCATGTCAGGACCACCAGACTCAAAACCCGTTACCTTCCCCAAGCTGTAAGGCTGATCAACACCTCCACCCTCTAACCCACCCCTCCACACCCACTGCTTCATCATCTCCTGTCAGAGTCACCTTATACAAACACTCCTGTGCCTAGTCTCACTTTATGAACGAACATACAATGTATTCAAGTTATCTTATGTATTCATATTTATTGTGTTTTTGTTTTTCATTATTCTGTTCTTTATCTTTTGTTTTTGTGCTTTATTGGATCCAGAGTAACAATTATTTTGTCCTCCTTACACTTGTGTACAGCAAATGAAATTAAATAATCTGGAATTTACATAATTTGCCTGTTTTAGATAACAAGACAAAGAAGCGGAATGAGGCCATTCATCCCATTGAGTCTTCTCCACCATTCCATCATGGCTGATTTATTATTCCTCACAACCCCGTTCTCTTACCTTCTCCCCGTAACTTTTGTTGCCCTGACTAATCAAGAATCTGTGAACCTCCACTTTAAACATACCCAATGACTTGGCCCCCACAGCTGTCTGTGGCAATGAATTCCACAGATTCACCACCTTCTGGCTAAATACATTTCTCCTCATCTCTGTTCTAAAGAGATGTCCCTCATTTCTGTGGCTCTGCCCTCTGGTCGGTCCTAGACTCCCTCACTTATAGGAAATATCCTCTCCACATCCACTCTATCTGGGCCTTTCAATATTCAATAACTTTCAATGAGATTCCCCCCCTCATTCTTCTAATCCCCAGCAAGTACAGGCCCAGAACTATCAAATGCTCCTCATACATTAACCCTTCCGTTCCATGAATCACTTTTGTGAACCTCCATTGAACCCTTTCCAATACTAGCACATCTTTTATTAGGTCAGGGGCCCAAAGCTGCTCACAATACTCAAGGTGAGGCCTCACCGGTGTTATAAAGCCTCAGCATCACAGCCTTGCTTTTATATTCTAGTCCTCTCGAAATGAATGCTAACACTGCATTTGCCTTCCTCACCACCGACTCAACCTGCAAATTAACCTTCAAGGAATCCTACACATTACACATTGGTTTGTCTGTCAGTCTTTAAGTGTTGTTTTTCATAAATTCTATTGTATTTCCTGTAAATGTCCTGCAAGAAAATGAAGCCCAAGGTAGGAGATGGTTATATATGAGCTTTGATAATAAATTTCCTTTGAACTTTGAGTATGTCTTTGCAGTGCTGGTCATTAAGCTGTAAAGGGTGCAGAAAAGGTTTGACAAGGATGATCCCGGGACTGGAGGGCTTGGGGAGACTAGACAGCCTGGGGCTGTTTTCCCCAGAGTGCAAGAGGCCAAGGGGTGACCTTACAACAGAGGTTTTAAAATCTGAAAGGCATAGAGATGGTGAACGGTCTCGGTCTTTTTCCCGGGGTCGGGGTGTCTAAAAATAGAGGGCATAGGTTTAAGATGAGACGGGAAAGATCTTAAAGGGATCTGAGAGGCAGGCTTTTCCCAGATGAAAGTCGGTGGGTTTTATGGAATGAGCTTCCTGAGGCAGTGGCCGGTACAATTATGTTTAAGAGACACTTGGACAGGTACATGGATAGGAAATATTTAGAGGGATATGGGTGAATTGCAGGAAAATGAGACTAGCTTAGGAAGGCATATTTGTCAGCATGACTGAGTTGAGCTGAAGAGCCTTTTTCTGGGCTGTAGAACTCTGACTACGAGAAGGGCAGCAAAAGGACGGAAAGTTCAGGGTGAAAGTTTGGATTTCCAATTAGGTAGAGATCAGACAGCAAGCTGGCTAAACATCCATTTCAACTGTATCTTTTTACCATAAAAAGGAGCAGAATTAGGCCATTCAGTCCATTGAGTCTGCTCCACCATTCCATCATGGCTGATTTATTATCTCGCCCAACCCTCTTCTCCTGCCTTCTCCCCATAACCTTTGACATCACAATTAATCAAGAACCTATCAACCCCTAAATCACTTGGCCTCCACAGCCATCTGTGGCTGTAAATTCCACAGATGCACTACACTCTGGATAAGAAATTCTTCCTCATCAGTGTTCTAAAGGAAAGTCCTCGTAGTCTGAGACTGTGCCCTCTAGTCCTAGACTCACCCACATCCACTCTATCCAGAGCTTTCAATATTCAATCAGTTTCAATGAGATCCTCCCCTTGTTCCTCTTAACTTCAGTGAATACTGGTCCAGAGACATCAAACGCTCCTCATAAATTAACCCTTTCATTCCTGGAATTAATCTCGTGAATTTCCTCTGAGCCTTCTCCAATACCAGCACACCTTTTCATTATACGGGGCCCAAAACTGTTCACAAGACGGAAAATGTGATCTGACCAACGCCTTATAAACCCTTAGCAATACATCCTTGCTCTTATATTCTAATCATCTCAAAATTAATGCTAATTGATAGATAAACCAATTCCAATTTGGTTGTCAGACAAGAGCAGAATGTGTGCAGTTCCGAACACCACAATCTAGGAAAGATGTGACAGCTCTGGAGAAAGTCCAAAGAAGATTCTTCAGCATGTTACCTGAATCTGAAGTTGTTTGGTTTTGGGGAGAGTTCAGACAGACTTGACTTGTTTTCCCTGGAGCGAAGGAGACAGAGTGGAGCCTGACACAAATATATAAAATAAAAGGCAAAGATTAGATGGTACTTTTCTCTCTGCAGAAGGGCCATCAGACAGAAAAGCAATAGGTTTAAGGTAACACATACAAAGTGCTGGAGGAACTCAGCAGATCAGGCAGCATCTGTGGAGGAACACAAACCCTCAACGTTTCGGGTGAGATACTCCACCAAGACTGGAAAAAAAAGGTCAGAAGCCAAAATAAGGTTGGGGGGGGGGGGAGGGGAAGGAGTACAAACTGGCAGGTGAAACCAGGTGAAGGGGAAGGCGGGAGGGATAGGGGAGAGGAAATTAAGTAAGAAACTGGGAGGTGATTGATGGAGGAGGTAAAGGGCTTAAGAAGAAGGAATCTGATAGGAGAGGAGAGTGGACCATAGGAGAAGGGGAAGGAGGAGGAGACCCAGAGGAAAAGGGGTAAGTGGGAATCAAAAAGAGGAACAGAAAAAGAGAGGAGGAAGGAGGGGGTGAGAAGGAATGGGTTATAAGGTGGATCTGAAGGGTAAGTATTTTTCTACAGAGTATAGTTGATACCTGGAACCAGAGGAGGTGGTGGAATCAAATACATTCATTATGCTTAAGAGAGAATGGGACGGGCACTTAGACAGACCACACAGAAAGACACTGTACTAATGTGGGCTTGGTGTAGATGGGCAAGAAGGATGCAGAGGGCTGAAAGGCCTGTTTCTATGACTGCATAACTCAATGACTTGATGTACAGTTCGGAAAGGAAGTAAATTTCTGTCAGCAAAACTAGACTGCTGAACACAATTAGAAAAAAGTGGCCAAAGTTGAAGTCTTGTCCCAGGAGTCAATTATCTGTCACGGCTCCATTGTCAAGAGCAAGGATTGAACCCAGCAACCAGGGTTAGACTGTTTACACAGCTTTTAAAAATAAAATCTCAAGAATCCATTTCCTAAATTCATTTGTAATTCAGTGAGGACCTTATCATCACTAATCAACCCTCTCCATTGTGTAGTCAGTGAGCCTGATCAGACTGCATGACTGTACTTCTGTTGGTGAGTTCACCAGTCTGTTCAATCCCTTAGCAAAATCTGATCTGGCATAAGAATGAAGTATTTGTCTCAAGAAATTCTTCACCTGAGAACTTTTGGTTTATCCCAGTTTCCTGAACGACAGATTAGTACTTCAAATCCACCTCGGCCTTTGTAGTTCAGACAAAATCCGAAAGCACGCAGGGCCAAAACACAAATTTCACGTTATTTATCACCTGCACATTGAAACACACAATGGAATGTGTCCTCTAAGGACGTTACCATAGCGAGAGAGAAGGTTCTTGGGAAACTGTCACTCCACTCTTCTAGAAGGGAGTTGAAGCACCATCTCTTGACGATGTCCTCAATGATGGGGTGGGTTGTTCCCATGAAGAAGCTTCCTGTGATCCTGTGCTTTGCAGCCTCCCCACCAGCCAGTGATGTGACCAGTCAGGATGCTCACCATCTGGAGAAATTTGCTAGAGTCACATGAGTGAAGTAGAGTCATTGATGGAATCACAAAGGTGGCCACCAATGTGCTGGGCCCTGGAAAGATCCTCCGAGATGTGGATCCCAAGAACTTGAAGTGGCTCACCCTTTCCACCTCTGACCTTTCATTCAGGACAAGTGTGTTTTCCCATCTTTCCCTTCCTGAAGTCTACAAACAACCCATCGGTCTTACTGACATTGAGTGCAAGCTTGCTATTGCACCACCTCTCAACCAGCTGATCTATCTCACTCCTGTACGCCTCGTAATTGTCATTTGAGGTTCTAACAATGACAGCGGTGTCATCGGTGAATTTATGGATGCCGTTCGAGCTGAGCCAAGCCACACCATGTTTGCAGTAGGATAAGTGTGCATCTTTGAGGTATGAATGAGGTGGAGATATTGTTACCGATCCACACTGACTGTGGTCACACCACATGTGCACAATCACGTTTTATTCTGGTGAACTATGTTACCACGTGCAGACCAAGCTTAATCGTGAAACCTAACACCCACTCGATCATCCCCTCTGTCCAACACAGGACTAATGGATCATTTCGCAGAGGGCTAGTCTTTGAGTTCATTGACTGTCCTGATTGTGCAGCTCTCTCTCATTCCAGCACACACGAAGTACTGGACGAACTCGGCAGGTCAGGCAGTGTCTGTGGATGGAAACTGACTGCTGGCGGCTCGGACCAGGACTCGTTGCTGTTACAAGAGGGTTTCTTTTTGCTCCGAGACTTTACATCATTCTCTGATTCCATTTCAACTGCAGGCTGCCTGGTCACAGCTAGCAACTTCTGCAACCAGGAGAGATACAAGAGAACAGAGAACAGAGCAGGACAGGAACAAGCCATTCAGCACAACATCCTGAGCAGGAGGTCAAATTAATCTTAATCTCTTCTGCCTGCACACAATCCATATCCCTCCATTTTCACACCCTCTTCAATGCTTATGTTTCCACCACTAATTCTGTCAATCTGTTCCAAACACGTACAACTGAAAAAATATTTGTATCGATCAAACTGTCACCTTAAACGCATGCACTCTAGTATTTGACATTTCTACCACTAACTATATGCACCTCTCATTTTTATAAACCTGTTCTCTCAACCTGAGTGTCCAACATCTCATAGCTCATGTCTTCTAATCCAGACAATATTCTGAAGCTCTACTGCACCTTCTCCAAAACCTTCCTGTCATGCGGTGACAAGAGCACGTAATAAATTGTACACGGTCACCTAGACAAGTAGGCTGACCAAACAGTGGGAGATGATAGCCATTACATAGCCCTTCAACTGACAATAAATTAGCATTTTTGTCACATGTAGAACAAAACACAGTTTGCACCAGATCAGGTCAGTGAGGATTGTGCTGGGGGCAGCCCACAAGTGGCACCACACATTCCAGTGCCCACAGAGCATGTTCGCAACCCACTAACCCTATCTTAGAATGTGGGAGGAAACCCACGCGGTCACAGGGAGAACGTACAAACTCCTTACAGGCAGCGGTGCAAATCAATTCCCGATCTTACAGCAGGCACTATAAAGCTATTCAACCAAGCCACCACGGTCCTACTTCAACAGGGTTTAAACCACAATGCAGATCAACTCACATCCATTACCCCACCTGAACATCAAACTTGTAGAAGCAACTGACCAGATCCTGTTGGCTTTTTAGAGAACATCCCACCCAGCTTTGTGACATCTAAAGCCTGGTGGCTTTGATAACACAGAAGGAATGCATCCAAAGTTGGGATGTCTGCAGCTTCTTATACATTTAGTGACCACTTTATTAGATCCACCTGTACACCTGCTCGTTAATGCAAATATCTAATCGGCCAATCATGTGATAGCAACTCAATGCATAAGAGCATACAGACATGGTCAAGAGGTTCAGCCCAAACACCAGAATGGGGAAGAAATGTGATCTAAGTGACTTTGACTGTGGAATGATTGTTGGTGCCAGATGGGGTGGTTTGAGTATATCAGAAACTGCAGATCTCACAGGATTTTCAGGCACAACAGTCTCTAGAGTTTACAGAGATTGGTGAGAAAAACAAAAAAAAAATCATCCAGTGAATGTTAGTTCTGTGGGTTAAAATGCCTTGTTAATGAGAGAGGTCAGAGGTGAATGGCCTCACTGGTTCAAATTGGCAGGAAGGCGACAGTAACTCAGTAACCATACATTACAACAACGGTGTGCAGAAGAGCAGCTCTGAACGCAAAGCATGTGGAACGCTGAAGCGGAAAAGCTACAGCAGCATGAACGTGCGCTCATCGGCCACTTTATTAGGTACAGGAGGGTTATTTTGTATGGCCCCAGTCCAGGGTTAATCAAGACCTGTATTTTGACTTCCTTGAAGTGTTATGGGCAAGGAAGAATTCGCAAGTGTAGGGCAAAAAGCCAAAATTCTAGTCCAAACTACTCCCATTTCTGAATCAGAATCAGGTTTATTATCACTAACATATGTCATGAAATCTGTTTTGTGGCAGCAGTACAGTGCAAGGCAGGAAAATACCAGTCACAATAAGAATTGTATCCGGTTAATGGGGACACTTTGGGGCCAGTACATTATTTTGGCCCAGTTAAGCAGCTCCCCCAATTAGCCAGTTTAAATGAGTAACAAATGATGTATTTGAATTAAATTCAGAACAAATTAAAACACCGTCAATACTACTACAGTATGATAAAACGGTGCATTAGTTCCTAATAGTTGTTGACAGAGGAATTTATCAGTGTCATTTTAATTGACTGTAAACGAGTTTGTCTCCAGGCACAAGGACAGATTCTACCCCACTGTTAGCAAACCTCTCGTTCAAAGAAAGATTAACTCTTTATCACCTAATCAACCTCAATACAGCCCCTGCACTTTGTTGGTCCATCTGCACAAAACTCTCTCTCACTTCACACTGTACTTAATGTGTGGCATGATCTGTTGGGGACACAGCAACACAATGAATGAACAAACAATTTGTATGGGATCAGGCAGCCATCAACTGTGTACTCTTTTCCATAGATGCTGCCTGGGCTGCTGAGTTCCTCCAGCATTTTGTGTGTGTTGCTTGGATTTCCAGCATCTGCAGATCTTTTCATCATCGATCTGTCTGGGATGGCATGCAAGCAAGAGCTTCTCACTGCGTCTCGGTACAATATTGAACTGAATTGCCGGATAGTGAAGCACTATTTTGTTTCCCATCCACACAGAGCAGATAGTTACAAGACTGCATTGAGGCAGTACGCGGGAAAACAAGACAAGAGTGCAGAATAAAGTGTTACAGTTACGAGAAAGAGTAGACAGCAAGGTGTGAGGTCAATAACAAGGTAGACTGTGAGGTCAAGAATCCATCTTATTGACTGTTCAGCTTCAGCAGAGCCGAAGCTGCCCTCGAGCCTGGTTTTATGTGCTTTCAGACTTTTGAATCTTCTGCTTGAAGGGAGGGGGGAGAAGAGAGAATGTCTGTGGAGGGAGGGGTCTTTGATTATGCTGCCTGCTTTACCGAGGCAGCGAGAAGTATTGTACAGACAGAGTCCATGGAGGGGAGGCTGGTTTCTGTGAGGTGCTGAGCTGTGTCCATAACTCTCTGCAGTTTCTCACAGTCATGGGCAGAGCGGTGAGGCATCCGGACAGGGTGCTTTACTAGGATGCACCAATAATAATTTAGCCTCCTGAGGAACTAGAGGTAGCTTTAAACGAGTTTATCCAATAACTCTCAAATCTCCTAGCGGCATGGTACCCACAACATTCTCACACAATACAACTCACTGAATCATTACTACAGCACAGTGAATTACCTGCGGAACATGACAATTAACAAAAACACCTCCACCCTCTGCACGTGATGGGACATGCAGAAAGGGGAAGGAAAACAATTAAAAAATGTGAATTTTGCAGGGAAAACATTTCCTTTGTAAAATGTGTCTTTGATCAGCAATTATGATTTTGGCTTAGCAGGCCAGAGAAAAAGAATGTGCAAGTTTAGCTATTTTACACCAGCATTTTATGGAAAAGCTGATTCAAGCAGATTCTCAGTCCAAGCACAACTCTGCCTTGCAAACGGGGTACCCCCGGGGTCGGCCTTGGCTCGTGCAGGCCACTCAGCACCTCAGGGGAATGGGAGGGGAGGGAGGCAGGAGAAGTTCACGGAGATGCGGGGGGGAAAGAAGTGCTTATCCCTTTGTGAAGCTAGCCATATTACATTCGCCTGCAACTTCCAACTAACCTCATCCACAACACAAACTGAAAAGTCCCTGGATCAATAACTAGCACTCTACAACTCATGTTTTCAAAAATATTTACTTACTTTTTCTGATACCATTTCCACGATTTGTCTTCTTCTGCATATTGTGTCTCACCAACATCTTACACAATTTTAACATAACATCTCAACTCCTGCAGTCAATACGCCAAGTTATGAACGTCAATATGACAAAAGCTTAGCTTACAGCCCTGTTGATCTGTGACGCAACTTCTAAGGAAATAATTTTATATTAATCATAATATTAGAAATCTGATAATAAATTTACTTTGAGATACTGAGAACATCATTGTTCAACCGGTACTGATTTTAAAAACACTGAGAGTGGGGTAGTAGTGCGAAATATGAGGAGGATGTTAGGATAATGCAGGGTGACTTGGACAGATTGGGTGAGTGGGCAGATGCATGGCAGATGCAGTTTAAATGTAAGGTTATCCACTTTGGTGGCAAGAACAGGAAGGCAGATTACTATCTGAATGGTGTCAAGTTAGGAAAAGGGGAAGTACAACGAGATCTAGGCGTCCTTGTTCATCAGTCACTGAAAGTAAGCATGCAGGTACAGCAGGCAGTGAAGAAAGCTAATGGCATGTTAGCCTTCATAACAAGGGGAGTTGAGTACAGGAGCAAAGAGGTCCTTCTGCAGTTGTACAGGGTCCTGGTGAGACCACACCTGGAGTATTGTGTGCAGTTTTGGTCTCCAAATTTGAGGAAGGACATTCTTGCTATTGAGGGAGTGCAGCGTAGGTTCACAAGATTAAATCCCGGGATGGCAGGACTGTCATATGTTGAAAGATTGGAGCGACTGGGCTTGTATACACTGGAATTTAGAAGGATGAGAGGGGATCGGATTGAAACATATAAGATTATTAAGGGATTGGACACGCTAAAGGCAGGAAAAATGTTCTCGATGTTGGGGGAGTCCAGAACCAGAGGCCACAGTTTAAGAATAAGGGGTAGGCCATTTAGAACAGAGATGAGGAAAAACGTTTTCACCCAGAGAGTTGTGGATCTATGGAATGCTCTGCCTCAGAAGGCAGTGGAGGCCAATTCTCTGAATGCTTTCAAGAAAGAGTTAGATAGAGGTCTTAAAGATAGCGGAGTCAGGGGATATGGGGAGAAGGCAGGTACGGGGCACTGATTGTGGATGATCAGCCATGATCACATTGAATGGTGGTGCTGGCTCGAGGGGCCGAATGGCCTACTCCTTCACCTATTGTCTATTGATTGATATCCGGAGCAGTGCGGTAAAACATAGGGATCTGGGAACAGAGCTCCATCATTCCTTGAAAGTGGTTTCAGAGTTAGATAGGTCATATAAAGAACTTCTGATAAATTGACCTTTATAAATGAAAGGACTGAGTACAGGATTTGGGATGTTATGTTGAAGTTGTACAAGAGGCTGGTGAGGCCTAATTTTAAGTTTTGTTTGCAGTTGTGGTCATCTACCTACAGGAAGGATATCAGTAAATCTGAATGAGCACAAAGAAAATTTACAAGGATGTTGCCAGGACTTGAGGGCTTGAGTTATAGGGAAAAGTTGAATAGGTTCGGACTTTATTCCCCGGAAGTGTTGGCGCGTGGCCTAGTGGATAAGGCATCGGTCTAGAGATCTGAAGGTCACTGGTTCGAGCCTCAGCTGAGGCAGCGTGTTGTGCCCTTGAGCAAGGCACTTAACCACACATTGCTCTGTGACGACACTGGTACCAAGCTGCTTGGGTCCTAGTGCCCTTCCCTCGGACAACGTCGGTGACGTGGAGAGGGGAAGGCTTGCAGCTTGGGCAACTGCCGGTCTCCCATACAACCCTGCCCAGGCCTGTGCCCTGGAAACCTTCCGAGGTGCAAATCCATGGTCTCACGAGACTAACTGATGGCTATTTATTTATTCCCTGGAGTGCAGGAGAGTGAGGGGATATTTGATAGAGGTATACAAAACTGAGGGGTATAGATAGGTTAAATGCAAGCAGGCTTTTTCCACTGAAGTTGAGTGAGACAAGAACTAGAGGTTGTAGGTTAAGGGTGAAAGGTGAAATGCTTAAAGGAAACTTCTTCATTCAGAGGGTGGTATGAGTGTGGAATGAGCTGCCAGTGGAAGTGGTTGGTTTCAATATTTAAGGGATGTTTAGAGAAGTACATGGAGGGGAGGGTATGGTCCAGGTGCAGCTAAATTGGACTAGGCAGAAGACCAAGTTAGCATGGACTAGATAGGCCAAAGGGCCTGTTTCTGAGCTGCAGTGCTCTACGACTACAAGGCTTATCCATAGGGGAGACAAATATTGACCAAGACACAAAAGATGGTCACTTAGCTTCATTAAAATAGCAACCCAGGATCTTTAAAATCTCTCATAGAGAAGACCTTTGTGTAACATCTCTCGAAACTCTGAGAACTTCAACCACACAGCAAGGGGTCATCCAGGAGAATTCAAAGTTCAAAGTACATTTATTATCAAAGTATGTACGTCACCATGTACTTCTTTGGGATTTATTTTCTTGTGGGCATTTACAGGAAAATAAAGGAATATAATAGAATTTATGAAAAACTATACATAAAGACTGATGAACGACCAATGTGTAAAAGAAGACAAATTATTTAAGTAAGAAAAATTAACACTGAGAACGTGAGGAAAGTGAATCTATAGGTTGTAGAATAGTTCAGAGCTGAGGAAAGTGAAGATAGCCTGCCAATTCAGGAACTTAATGACTGAAGAATATTAACTGTTCCTAAGTCTGGTGGTGTGGTACCTCCTGCCTGATGGTAGTAGAGTTAGATTCTGCTAATTCTAATCAACAGTAATTGTCATTAGAGGAGTGGACGAAACAGTTCCAGGGTGCAACAGCTGGAAGTGACGAAAGTGGTACGAAAAAACACGGGGATGTACAAGGGAACACAAATCAAGAGTGCAGAGATGATGATAGGCTGGTAGAGTTTGAGATTAGGAGGAAAAGGCTCCTCCCAATCTCCAGATAAAAGAGTCTGTCCTTCACTGCCATTCAAGTGATAGTAACATCATGAAGGATCCCACCCACCCTGCTCATGGACTGTTTGTCCCACTCCCATCAGGGAGGAGGCTACGTAGCATCCACACCAGGACCACCAGACTCAAAAACAGTTACTTCCCCAAGCAATAAGGCTGATCATCACCTCCGCCCACTCACCCACCCCTCCATACCGCTAACAACCATGACTTTATCATTTCCTGTAAGTCACCTTATGTACAGACACTCCTGCGCCGAGCAACACTTTATGGATTATACAATCAATGTATATGATATTTTACGCATTTATATTTGTTCTGTTCTTTATTATTGTGCTTTTTTTGTGCTGCATCGGATCTGGAACAACAATTATTTTGTCCTCCTTTACACTTGTGTGCTGGAAATGACATTAAACAATCTTGAACAAGTGCCCGAATGAAAAAGACAAACTTTTCAGTAGACGTCCCGCAGCTGTTTTTTGTCATATTGTTGATTTATTTGTTGGTGGTTATAAAATAAATGAGTACCAATTACTGCGTATTTTTCCCTTTTAACTCACAATTATAGCAACTCAACTCAATAAGCATTTGTGAGCCCGCTCGCTTCCTTTAAAAACACAAATGGGACGCTGTGACAGAGGCGACGGCGCGTTAAATCCTATTGTGCTCCCTGTCCCCGTGGGAAGTGCATCGCTCAGATACACAGAGTGCAAAGGTGACCAATGCCTGCTGGGTTTAACCCAAATGGAAGTTCCCATCTGTTTGGTGGCAACAGTATTATCATAAGCTCTGCTTGGAGAGGGGCTGGACAGAATGGAGAGGCAGCACCATTTCCATATCCAGAGAAGAGCACAAACAAAGATTCTGCGCCCCCACCGCCCCAACAGAAGCTGCCATTAAAGCCTAGGATTACAGGCAGCAGACATGATATTTTAATTAAGACCCTCTAAACAAAATATCCTTCTAAAGAAACCTGTTTAAAATAAATCAAGACTGTAAAATAAGACCATGAAGTAATTTCCCTTAACTTCACTTTTCTGCATTACTTACCTTTCACCTACCACCTCTCTAACCAGAATCGTGTTTATTATCACTGACAAGTCCTGTCTTTTTGTTTTGCGGCCGCAGTACAAGACAAACATTACAATAAATAGTGCAAGATTGGGAATAATGATGTAGTGTCTCCTTCTCTCTCCACCCAAGATGCCACAGCAAAGCTTTGGATCTCCCCCGCCACCAACTTTGTCTGAAATCTTGATGCATTCGATCTGTAGAGTTGTCAGGAAGCACTCTAGACAGACACAAGCCATGTCTCAGTGCAGGGCTGTCTGTAGAGTTGTCGGGACGCACTCTAGACAGACACAACCCATGTCTCAGTGCAGGGCTGTCTGTAGAGTTGTTGGGACGCACTCTAGACAGACACAACCCATGTCTCAGTGCAGGGCTGTCTGTAGAGTTGTCAGGACGCACTCTAGACAGACACAAGCCATGTCTCAGTGCAGGGCTGTCTGTAGAGTTGTTGGGACGCACTCTAGACAGACACAACCCATGTCTCAGTGCAGGGCTGTCTGTAGAGTTGTCAGGACGCACTCTAGACAGACACAAGCCATGTCTCAGTGCAGGTCTGTCTGTAGAGTTGTCGGGACGCACTCTAGACAGACACAAGCCATGTCTCAGTGCAGGGCTGTCTGTAGAGTTGTCAGGAAGCACTCTAGACAGACACAAGCCATGTCTCAGTGCAGGGCTGTCTGTAGAGTTGTTGGGATGCACTCTAGACAGACACAAGCCATGTCCCAGTGCAGGGCTGTCTGTAGAGTTGTAGGGACGCACTCTAGACAAGCACAAGCCATGTCTCAGTGCAGGGCTGTCTGTAGAGTTGTCAGGAAGCACTCTAGCCAGGCACAACCCATGTCTCAGTGCAGGTCTGTCTGTAGAGTTGTCGGGAAGCACTCTAGCCAGACACAAGCCATGTCTCAGTGCAGGTCTGTCTGTAGAGTTGTTGGGACGCACTCTAGCCAGACACAAGGCATGTCTCAGTGCAGGGCTGTCTGTAGAGTTGTTGGGACGCACTCTAGACAGACACAAGCCATGTCTCAGTGCAGGTCTGTCTGTAGAGTTGTCAGGAAGCACTCTAGACACACAAGCCATGTCTCAGTGCAGGTCTGTCTGTAGAGTTGTTGGGACGCACTCTAGACAGGCACAACCCATGTCTCAGTGCAGGTCTGTCTGTAGAGTTGTCGGGACGCACTCTAGACAGACACAAGCCATGTCTCAGTGCAGGGCTGTCTGTAGAGTTGTCGGGACGCACTCTAGACAGACACAAGCCATGTCTCAGTGCAGGGCTGTCTGTAGAGTTGTCAGGAAGCACTCTAGACAGACACAAGCCATGTCTCAGTGCAGGGCTGTCTGCAGAGTTGTCGGGACGCACTCTAGACAGACACAAGCCATGTCTCAGTGCAGGGCTGTCTGTAGAGTTGTCAGGATGCACTCTAGACAGACACAAGCCATGTCTCAGTGCAGGTCTGTCTGTAGAGTTGTCAGGATGCACTCTAGCCAGACACAACCCATGTCTCAGTGCAGGGCTGTCTGTAGAGTTGTCAGGAAGCACTCTAGACAGACACAAGCCATGTCTCAGTGCAGGTCTGTCTGTAGAGTTGTCAGGATGCACTCTAGCCAGACACAACCCATGTCTCAGTGCAGGGCTGTCTGTAGAGTTGTCAGGAAGCACTCTAGCCAGACACAAGCCATGTCTCAGTGCAGGTCTGTCTGTAGAGTTGTCGGGACGCACTCTAGACAGACACAAGCCATGTCTCAGTGCAGGTCTGTCTGTAGAGTTGTCAGGAAGCACTCTAGACAGACACAAGCCATGTCTCAGTGCAGGTCTGTCTGTAGAGTTGTCGGGACGTACTCTAGAAAGACACAAGCCATGTCTCAGTGCAGGGCTGTCTGTAGAGTTGTCGGGACGCACTCTAGACAGACACAAGCCATGTCTCAGTGCAGGGCTGTCTGTAGAGTTGTCAGGAAGCACTCTAGACACACAAGCCATGTCTCAGTGCAGGGCTGTCTGTAGAGTTGTCAGGAAGCACTCTAGACAGACACAAGCCATGTCTCAGTGCAGGTCTGTCTGTAGAGTTGTCGGGACGCACTCTAGCCAGACACAAGCCATGTCTCAGTGCAGGGCTGTCTGCAGAGTTGTCGGGACGCACTCTAGACAGACACAAGCCATGTCTCAGTGCAGGGCTGTCTATAGAGTTGTCAGGAAGCACTCTAGACAGACACAAGCCATGTCTCAGTGCAGGTCTGTCTGTAGAGTTGTCGGGACGCACTCTAGTCAGACACAAGCCATGTCTCAGTGCAGGTCTGTCTGTAGAGTTGTCAGGAAGCACTCTAGACAGACACAACCCATGTGTCAGTGCAGGTCTGTCTGTAGAGTTGTCAGGAAGCACTCTAGACAGACACAAGCCATGTCTCAGTGCAGGGCTGTCTGTAGAGTTGTCAGGAAGCACTCTAGACAGACACAAGCCATGTCTCAGTGCAGGTCTGTCTGTAGAGTTGTCGGGAAGCACTCTAGCCAGACACAAGCCATGTCTCAGTGCAGGTCTGTCTGTAGAGTTGTTGGGACGCACTCTAGCCAGACACAAGGCATGTCTCAGTGCAGGGCTGTCTGTAGAGTTGTTGGGACGCACTCTAGACAGACACAAGCCATGTCTCAGTGCAGGTCTGTCTGTAGAGTTGTCAGGAAGCACTCTAGACACACAAGCCATGTCTCAGTGCAGGTCTGTCTGTAGAGTTGTTGGGACGCACTCTAGACAGGCACAACCCATGTCTCAGTGCAGGTCTGTCAGTAGAGTTGTCGGGACGCACTCTAGACAGACACAAGCCATGTCTCAGTGCAGGGCTGTCTGTAGAGTTGTCGGGACGCACTCTAGACAGACACAAGCCATGTCTCAGTGCAGGGCTGTCTGTAGAGTTGTCAGGAAGCACTCTAGACAGACACAAGCCATGTCTCAGTGCAGGGCTGTCTGCAGAGTTGTCGGGACGCACTCTAGACAGACACAAGCCATGTCTCAGTGCAGGGCTGTCTGTAGAGTTGTCAGGATGCACTCTAGACAGACACAAGCCATGTCTCAGTGCAGGTCTGTCTGTAGAGTTGTCAGGATGCACTCTAGCCAGACACAACCCATATCTCAGTGCAGGGCTGTCTGTAGAGTTGTCAGGAAGCACTCTAGACAGACACAAGCCATGTCTCAGTGCAGGTCTGTCTGTAGAGTTGTCAGGATGCACTCTAGCCAGACACAACCCATGTCTCAGTGCAGGGCTGTCTGTAGAGTTGTCAGGAAGCACTCTAGCCAGACACAAGCCATGTCTCAGTGCAGGTCTGTCTGTAGAGTTGTCGGGACGCACTCTAGACAGACACAAGCCATGTCTCAGTGCAGGTCTGTCTGTAGAGTTGTCAGGAAGCACTCTAGACAGACACAAGCCATGTCTCAGTGCAGGTCTGTCTGTAGAGTTGTCGGGACGTACTCTAGAAAGACACAAGCCATGTCTCAGTGCAGGGCTGTCTGTAGAGTTGTGGGGACGCACTCTAGACAGACACAAGCCATGTCTCAGTGCAGGGCTGTCTGTAGAGTTGTCAGGAAGCACTCTAGACACACAAGCCATGTCTCAGTGCAGGGCTGTCTGTAGAGTTGTCAGGAAGCACTCTAGACAGACACAAGCCATGTCTCAGTGCAGGTCTGTCTGTAGAGTTGTCGGGACGCACTCTAGCCAGACACAAGCCATGTCTCAGTGCAGGGCTGTCTGCAGAGTTGTCGGGACGCACTCTAGACAGACACAAGCCATGTCTCAGTGCAGGGCTGTCTATAGAGTTGTCAGGAAGCACTCTAGACAGACACAAGCCATGTCTCAGTGCAGGTCTGTCTGTAGAGTTGTCGGGACGCACTCTAGTCAGACACAAGCCATGTCTCAGTGCAGGTCTGTCTGTAGAGTTGTCAGGAAGCACTCTAGACAGACACAACCCATGTGTCAGTGCAGGTCTGTCTGTAGAGTTGTCAGGAAGCACTCTAGACAGACACAAGCCATGTCTCAGTGCAGGGCTGTCTGTAGAGTTGTCAGGAAGCACTCTAGACAGACACAAGCCATGTCTCAGTGCAGGTCTGTCTGTAGAGTTGTCGGGACGCACTCTAGACAGACACAAGCCATGTCTCAGTGCAGGGCTGTCTGTAGAGTTGTCAGGATGCACTCTAGCCAGACACAACCCATGTCTCAGTGCAGGTCTGTCTGTAGAGTTGTCGGGACGCACTCTAGACAGACACAAGCCATGTCTCAGTGCAGGTCTGTCTGTAGAGTTGTCGGGACGCACTCTAGACAGACACAAGCCATGTCTCAGTGCAGGGCTGTCTGTAGAGTTGTCAGGACGCACTCTAGACAGGCACAACCCATGTCTCAGTGCAGGTCTGTCTGTAGAGTTGTTGGGACGCACTCTAGACAGACACAACCCATGTCTCAGTGCAGGGCTGTCTGTAGAGTTGTTGGGACGCACTCTAGACAGACACAACCCATGTCTCAGTGCAGGGCTGTCTGTAGAGTTGTCAGGATGCACTCTAGCCAGACACAACCCATGTCTCAGTGCAGGGCTGTCTGTAGAGTTGTCAGGAAGCACTCTAGCCAGACACAAGCCATGTCTCAGTGCAGGTCTGTCTGTAGAGTTGTCGGGACGCACTCTAGACAGACACAAGCCATGTCTCAGTGCAGGTCTGTCTGTAGAGTTGTCAGGAAGCACTCTAGACAGACACAAGCCATGTCTCAGTGCAGGTCTGTCTGTAGAGTTGTCGGGACGTACTCTAGAAAGACACAAGCCATGTCTCAGTGCAGGGCTGTCTGTAGAGTTGTCGGGACGCACTCTAGACAGACACAAGCCATGTCTCAGTGCAGGGCTGTCTGTAGAGTTGTCAGGAAGCACTCTAGACACACAAGCCATGTCTCAGTGCAGGGCTGTCTGTAGAGTTGTCAGGAAGCACTCTAGACAGACACAAGCCATGTCTCAGTGCAGGTCTGTCTGTAGAGTTGTCGGGACGCACTCTAGCCAGACACAAGCCATGTCTCAGTGCAGGGCTGTCTGCAGAGTTGTCGGGACGCACTCTAGACAGACACAAGCCATGTCTCAGTGCAGGGCTGTCTATAGAGTTGTCAGGAAGCACTCTAGACAGACACAAGCCATGTCTCAGTGCAGGTCTGTCTGTAGAGTTGTCGGGACGCACTCTAGTCAGACACAAGCCATGTCTCAGTGCAGGTCTGTCTGTAGAGTTGTCAGGAAGCACTCTAGACAGACACAACCCATGTGTCAGTGCAGGTCTGTCTGTAGAGTTGTCAGGAAGCACTCTAGACAGACACAAGCCATGTCTCAGTGCAGGGCTGTCTGTAGAGTTGTCAGGAAGCACTCTAGACAGACACAAGCCATGTCTCAGTGCAGGTCTGTCTGTAGAGTTGTCGGGACGCACTCTAGACAGACACAAGCCATGTCTCAGTGCAGGGCTGTCTGTAGAGTTGTCAGGATGCACTCTAGCCAGACACAACCCATGTCTCAGTGCAGGTCTGTCTGTAGAGTTGTCGGGACGCACTCTAGACAGACACAAGCCATGTCTCAGTGCAGGTCTGTCTGTAGAGTTGTCGGGACGCACTCTAGACAGACACAAGCCATGTCTCAGTGCAGGGCTGTCTGTAGAGTTGTCAGGACGCACTCTAGACAGGCACAACCCATGTCTCAGTGCAGGTCTGTCTGTAGAGTTGTTGGGACGCACTCTAGACAGACACAACCCATGTCTCAGTGCAGGGCTGTCTGTAGAGTTGTTGGGACGCACTCTAGACAGACACAACCCATGTCTCAGTGCAGGGCTGTCTGTAGAGTTGTCGGGACGCACTCTAGCCAGGCACAAGCCATGTCTCAGTGCAGGGCTGTCTGTAGAGTTGTCGGGACGCACTCTAGACAGACACAAGCCATGTCTCAGTGCAGGGCTGTCTGTAGAGTTGTCAGGACGCACTCTAGACAGGCACAACCCATGTCTCAGTGCAGGTCTGTCTGTAGAGTTGTCGGGACGCACTCTAGACAGACACAAGCCATGTCTCAGTGCAGGTCTGTCTGTAGAGTTGTCGGGACGTACTCTAGACAGACACAAGTCATGTCTCAGTGCAGGTCTGTCTGTAGAGTTGTCGGGAAGCACTCTAGACAGACACAAGCCATGTCTCAGTGCAGGGCTGTCTGTAGAGTTGTCGGGACGTACTCTAGACAGACACAAGCCATGTCTCAGTGCAGGTCTGTCTGTAGAGTTGTCAGGAAGCACTCCAGACAGACACAAGCCATGTCTCAGTGCAGGGCTGTCTGTAGAGTTGTCGGGACGTACTCTAGACAGACACAAGCCATGTCTCAGTGCAGGTCTGTCTGTAGAGTTGTCGGGACGCACTCTAGACAGACACAAGCCATGTCTCAGTGCAGGGCTGTCTGTAGAGTTGTCGGGACGCACTCTAGACAGACACAAGCCATGTCTCAGTGCAGGGCTGTCTGTAGAGTTGTCGGGAAGCACTCTAGCCAGGCACAAGCCATGTCTCAGTGCAGGGCTGTCTGTAGAGTTGTCGGGACGCACTCTAGACAGACACAAGCCATGTCTCAGTGCAGGGCTGTCTGTAGAGTTGTCGGGACGCACTCTAGACAGACACAAGCCATGTCTCAGTGCAGGGCTGTCTGTAGAGTTGTCGGGACGCACTCTAGACAGGCACAAGCCATGTCTCAGTGCAGGGCTGTCTGTAGAGTTGTTGGGACGCACTCTAGACAGACACAAGCCATGTCTCAGTGCAGGGCTGTCTGTAGAGTTGTCAGGATGCACTCTAGACAGACACAAGCCATGTCTCAGTGCAGGTCTGTCTGTAGAGTTGTCGGGACGCACTCTAGACAGACACAAGCCATGTCTCAGTGCAGGGCTGTCTGTAGAGTTGTCGGGACGCACTCTAGACAGGCACAAGCCATGTCTCAGTGCAGGGCTGTCTGTAGAGTTGTTGGGACGCACTCTAGACAGACACAAGCCATGTCTCAGTGCAGGGCTGTCTGTAGAGTTGTCGGGACGCACTCTAGCCAGGCACAAGCCATGTCTCAGTGCAGGGCTGTCTGTAGAGTTGTCAGGACGCACTCTAGACAGGCACAACCCATGTCTCAGTGCAGGGCTGTCTGTAGAGTTGTCGGGACGCACTCTAGCCAGGCACAAGCCATGTCTCAGTGCAGGGCTGTCTGTAGAGTTGTTGGGACGCACTCTAGACAGACACAAGCCATGTCTCAGTGCAGGGCTGTCTGTAGAGTTGTCGGGACGCACTCTAGCCAGGCACAAGCCATGTCTCAGTGCAGGGCTGTCTGTAGAGTTGTCAGGAAGCACTCTAGACACACAAGCCATGTCTCAGTGCAGGTCTGTCTGTAGAGTTGTTGGGACGCACTCTAGACAGACACAAGCCATGTCTCAGTGCAGGGCTGTCTGTAGAGTTGTCAGGATGCACTCTAGACAGACACAAGCCATGTCTCAGTGCAGGGCTGTCTGTAGAGTTGTCAGGACGCACTCTAGACAGACACAAGCCATGTCTCAGTGCAGGGCTGTCTGTAGAGTTGTCAGGATGCACTCTAGACAGACACAAGCCATGTCTCAGTGCAGGGCTGTCTGTAGAGTTGTCAGGACGCACTCTAGACAGGCACAACCCATGTCTCAGTGCAGGTCTGTCTGTAGAGTTGTCGGGACGCACTCTAGCCAGGCACAAGCCATGTCTCAGTGCAGGGCTGTCTGTAGAGTTGTTGGGACGCACTCTAGCCAGGCACAAGCCATGTCTCAGTGCAGGGCTGTCTGTAGAGTTGTTGGGATGCACTCTAGACAGACACAAGCCATGCCTTGGTGCAGGGCTGGCAAACCTTTTTTGAGAGCACATGCCCAAATTGGTGATAATCTTAAAAAAAAAAAATCCCCTCATGTGCCATGGCAATTTTGTCCAAGCCAAAGTAAATTTATTATGAAAGCATGTTTATGTCATCATACACAACCCCGAGATTCAGTTTCTTAGGGGCATTTACAAGAAAATAGACTGTACCTCCTTCAATCGCAGGACTCTGCAGAGGTGCAGTCAGCCCAGTGCATCTGTAGTTGTGAACTTCCCATGATTCAGGACGTTTACAAGAACAGGTGTGTAAAAAAGGCCCGAAGGATCATTGGGGACCTGAGTCACCCCAACCACAAACTGTTCCAGCTGCTACCATCCGGGAAACGGTACCACAGCATAAAAGCCAGGACCAACAGGCTCCGGGGACAGCTTCTTCCACCAGGCCATCAGACTGATGAACTCACTCTGATTTGAGTGTACTCTATATTACATCGAGTGTTCTATTTATTATAAATTACTATGATTGCACATTGCACATTTAGATGGAGACATAACGTAAAGATTTTTACTCCTCATGTATGTGAAGGATGTAAGAAATAAAGTCAATTCGAATAGGATTTATGAAAAACTATACATAAACAAAGGCTGACAAGCTACTAACGTGCAAAAAGACAATTGTGCAAATAATTAAAAATGAATAAATGAATAATCCCGAGAACATGAGCTGAAAGTGAGTCCACAGGTTGGAATCAGTGCAGCGTTGAGGTGAGTGAGGTTCAGAAGCCTGATGTTTGATGGGTAATAACTATTCCTAAGCCTGATGGGGTGGGTTCTAAGACTCCTGTACCTCCTTCCCACGACAGCAGTGAGAAGAGAGCATGGCCTGGATGGTGCTTGATGATAGATGCTGTTTTGTTGTGTTAGCGCTCATCGTAAATAAATTTAATGGTGGGATGAGCTTTGTGTGTGATGGACTGTAGGCCAGAGATTGTCATTTATTAATGAATTAGTAATAATAATTGGTGTCAGAATGGTTGTGGTGACGCGTCTAGTGTGGTTGTGTAGTGGGTAGTGCTTGTCGCTCTCACTTTCAGCGTCCACCGCTGGCTAGCAGTCTTGTGAAAAGGAGAGCTGAATGTGCAGTTCTCTCCGTGAGTACACAGCCTCTCCAACAGCAAGCCTCATGCTGTGTCTCCTTGCTGGTGACACATGACAACTGAACTCCTTTCGGACTCAGGCTGAACTACAGAGGGCAGGGAGGTCTGGCCCCTACACGTGTGGCACGCAAGCCCACCGGTGTGTGGGCACACACTGGTGCTCGTAAACCACAACCCCAGCAATGGGTAAATAACCCCACTGCCTTGTGGGCAGCCTCGAGAGAGACGAAGGCCACGGGAGTAAACCCAGACACCAAATCCGGAGTGGACGTCATTGAACATCCTTCCAGCAGCTCCTGCAGCCAAGCTGGTGGCAAACGTATCGCTTCATAAGCTTTCCTTTGGACCACACTGGTGCAGCCGAGAGGGGGACCTTGATGACCAGGCATCTCAGGATCTCCATCCTTTCTGCGCAGGCTTGCGATGATGATCATCATCCATCGTCCTTCGAGACAGATGGATACCAACGACCACAGTAATAATAATTATGTACTTTAAGGAATAAAGGATTGACATGTATTCATTATTTTACTATTAATATAATAGATAGAAATAAATGAAGCATTTTAGAAATAAGTGTTCAAAAATTATTAATATTTACCTATTAAAGAATTGAAAAATATCAGCATTTCTAAATAGCACTGTATTACTGTAACTTAGTGGTCACCAACCTTTTTAAGCCCAAGATCCCCTACCTCAGCCTTAGTAAAAGGCAAGATCGACCCCAGATTGATTAGTTACACGCATGCGCACCGGGGCAGAAAACACCGGAAGTAAAACCCCGCAACCCGGAAGTAGAAATAATGTATAAACACCAGGGGTACCCACCCTTTTTTGCACCGCAGACCAGTTATATAATGACAATATTCTTGCAGACTGGCTGACGGGGGGTGGGGGGGGGGTGGTAAACACAACCAGAATACAGCAATACTCAAAGCAGGTTCCTTATGTCCAGTGTATTCCGCAAATTAGTTTTCGCAGCTCTCGGCACTTAGCTTCTGTCCCACTTGCTCACGTTTTTTCCGCTGAAAAATCTCAACGCGTTTGTCTTTAATTGCAGGGTGCTTGGACTCAAGGTACTGAAGCAGTTTTGAGGGCTTCATTGCCTCATTAGACAGCCTCCGTGCCTGAACTCCAGCCTCCCGCCCGCTGCCTTGGCCAGGTGTGGCTGGTCTTGGGTGGGGTGAGGGGACAAGGTCAGGGCCGGCGGTCCCCGTACCGGGGCCGCGGTGTTCGCAGTCCGGAGAGAGCGACCGACCGAGCGAGGAGTGTGACAGGACACGCCGGCCCTCCCCCCCTTGTATGATCTACCGGCCGACAGAAGTTTGTTTCAGTAGATCGCAGAGTGGTAGCTGCTCTGATACTTACAAAACGCTGAGCCCGAATTAGGTCAACTGCCAATATTTTAGCACCGGGTTCCCCACAAACATTTGGTGTGCTAAGCAGGTTTAGAGGCGGTGCCCGCGCTCCAGGCCAGTAGCAATGGCGCTTCCCGCCGGCAGTCTGAGGCCAACCAGTGATCCCTGGCGCGAGGGTGTCACTGCGTTTAGGTGACCGATGACCTCGCGTGCGTTCAAGTTCAACACTGGGCTGACAGGGACTGAGGAAAGGTGCAGCTGACTCATATCGCTTCCTCACGGCCCAGTGGCTGGGGACCACTGAAGTACACTGTGTAGTGCGTGGCGGGGGAGCTACACGCATGCGCACTGGGCAGAAAGAACGGAACTAAAACCCCGCAACCCGGAAACAATCTCTCAACAGTATTTGTGTACTTATTTTTCTTTTTTTTCGATTTCCTGGGAAAGTCTCAAAGATCAACCAGTCGATCACGATTGACAGGTTGGCGACCATTACTGTAACTGTTTACTAACCAGATACTGATGTGTACACCAGGTCTACGAGGACTTCAAAACAATCGCCAAGCATCACTTAATCTTGCAACCAACTAGTTGGCGCTAAACCAGCATGAGATGTTTCCTCTGAAAGTGTCTCACTGCTATCGGGTTGTAAATAAATCATTCACTGCTTCAGCTGGCAGTAAGGATGATCGTGGTCTATCTTTCAGTATGGTTGGGTTTAAAGAATGAAGGCATGGCATTACATGCCACACGCCAACAGCACTGGACGCCACATTGGGCGCGTGTGACATAGGCTCGACTAACGCCAAGTCAGACTCTGTGTGGGGATCATGTCTCACAGCAGACACACAGACAACACACACAAAACAAATTCAACGGTGTCTGCGGGGCACAGCCAGCTGAGAAGGTGTGGAGGATTGAGTTTAAAGAAAACACACTCAGAAGTGACCCATTCCCACAGTCAAGCACAAACGTTGAAAGATCAAAGTAAATTTATTATCAAAGTACTTATGTGTCACCATATACTACCCTGAGATCCATTTTCCTACATGCATTTATGGTAAACCTCCAAGAGGACCACAAACGTGTCCTGGTTTGGAGGCTTGCGTGCCTCAATGACCCGGAGAGTTATGTTGGCTGGAGTCAGGGCCTTGTGCTTTGGATCTTTGTAGGGTCACCCATGCCAAACAGGTCAAAGGGTAGAGGGCAGACCAAGAGAGGTCCAGCAGTTCTCCCAGTTCAGGGGTTCAGCTTCGGGCTAACAAGCCTGAATGGTTAAACAAAACTGTTATGAGAACAGCAATGGAACATCCTTCCATGTCTGAGCAGCCAAGGACAGAGAGAGATGGAGGACCTTCATCGCTGCCCTAAATGCCACGGCGTAATGGGCAGTAAGTAATTCACAGCAGAACCATACCATGTGGTGCAGGGCTGGCAAACCTTTCTGAGAGCATGTGGCCAAATTGGCAATAAGCTTCTAAAAATAATTTCTCGTGTGCCATGGTAAATTTATTAAAAGTATGTATATATCCCCCCATGTATTACCCTGAGATTCATTGTCTTGCAGGCTTTTACAGGAAAATAGAGAAATACAACTTCTGGGAAACTACAGGTAGTCCTCGAGTTACGAATGTCCGACTTACGGACAACTCGTACTTACGAACCGAGGAAGGAGAACGTCGTCCGCCATTTTAAGTCGAATCGCGACGCCATCTGCCATTTTAAGTCATTGCTGTTGACACTGTGTTGAGTGTTTAACTTTGAATTTGGCTTAAATTTTTCTTAGTAAGATTCACCCTGACCCTGCCCACCCCCCCACCCCATTCCGGTCGGCTGGTGGCGCAGTGAGATCAGCACCGGGCTGGAGAACGGAGTTTTCCAAGTTCGATCCAGTGACAGACCGTTCCCGTGCCGGGTTGATGTTGATCCAGTGACTCCCGTACCATCCGTGCCGGGCTGATGTCGAGCTCGCAACTCGACCTCGTAAATAAAAAACACTGCCACCTCCAGTTTAAATTCCCACATGGAATATTGTGGAGGATCAAATACCCAAACCCAGCACAGCCCCCACTTGTCCCATTTAACCTGTCTCAGTACAGTAGTCCTTAGGACCCAGTGGACCTCGGGACCCGCCACCCGCAGTGTTTCTGTTCCATTGACGGGAAGCAATCGCGATTGAAAGTAAAGTGGAAATAATGAAGCGTTTGGAAAGAGGTGAAACGCCATTGGTCATTGGAAAAGCATTAGGCTACAGTCGGTCAACGATCGGAACAATTTTAAAGGATAACGGATAAAGTGAGAATAATGGAGCATGTGAAAGGCCCTGCCCCGATGAAAGCTACAATTAGTACTAAGCAACGCAGTGGTTTAATTATTGGAATGCATACGTTTCTTAAGTGTTTTATATGCATAGAATGGTAAAATATATACTATATACTAAGACAAACGTTTGACTAACTGACGCTAAATAATACTGGACGTACTTGTTCCGACTTCCGTACAAATCCGACTTAAAGACGGACTCAGGAACGGAACTTGTACGTAACCCGGGGACTGCCTGTATACTTAAAGGCCATGCAGCCACAATTTCAAAGAAATGCAGGGGAATTTCTCTCTGCTGGAGGAACTCAGCAGGACAGTCAGCATCTGTGGGAGGGGAGTGGGTAGAGAGGTGGACAGTAAACATCCCAGGTTGAGACCCTTCATCTTTGAGATGTCACTTTTCAAGGATAAAGATCCCCAGCTGATCTGGTTCCTCTTATTGATATTCATAGCTGCTAATAACAAAAAGAGATCATTCGGCCCATTGAGTTCATGCTGGATCTCAGATGAAAATTCTGTCTCCCTGCTCATTTCCTGTAAGCCATCCTCTCACATTTATCTCATCACTGATCTGGGCAATCTGCAACTGAAATGTGTGATCACTGAATTCTCCAATTTCAGATCATCTGCTCCCCCACGTCCCTTTTCTCTCCCCAGTCCCCAGCTCCACCTATCACCTCCCAGCCTCTATCAGGCTTCTCACCTGGATCCACCCATCACCTCCCAGTCTCTGTCACTATTCCCACTCTCTTCTCCTCTGTCCTTTTAATCAAGCCTCCTCGCCCCAATCCACCTATCACCTGCCTGTTCTTGTTCCCACCTTTCCCTTCTCCTTCTAAAGGCTCTCTCCCCCTTCAACTCTTTCAGTCCAGATGAAAGTTCTCTGCCCAAAACAGCAACCGTTCATTCCCCTCCACGGACGCTGCCTGACCTGCTGAGTTCCTCCAGCAGACTGTTTGCTGTGAGAGGCGAGATTGTAAGTGGGACCCCAGAACATGCCAACTACTAGATAAAATTGGAGAGAAGCATAAATGTTTCATTTTGATGGTTTGAAATAATCACAGCCCTGCAACTGCCAATCTCCAAACATTACTGATCACTATCTGACCAGTGCCAACACACTTCATATTTATACTTTGCCACAGAAGTCTTTGAGAGGAGAAAGAGGTGGGATTTAAATGCACACATATCCAATCCACATGAAGTGCAACAGTCCCATGTTGGCTTCTAAAGGTATTCCACGAGATGATAACAAACACAAGAATATCTGCAAATGATGGAAATCCAAGCAACACACACAAAATGCTGGAGGAACTCAGCAGGCCAGGCAGCGTCAACAAAGAAGAGTACATAATCAATGTTTCGGGCAGAGACCCTTCATCAGGACACTGTCTGGCCTACTGAGTGTGTGTGTGTGTGTGTGTGTGTGTGTGTGTGTGTGTGTGTGTGTGTGTGTGTGTGTGTGTGTGTGTGTGTGTGTGTGTGTGTGTGTGTGTGTGTGTGTGTGTGTGTGTGTGTGTGTGTGTGTGTGTGAGTGAGTGAGTGAGTGAGTGTGAGTGAGTGTGAGTGTGTGTGTGTGTGTGAGTGTGAGAGTGTGTGTGAGTGAGTGTGAGTGTGTGTGTGAGAGTGTGTGTGAGTGCGTGTGTGTGTGAGTGTGAGAGTGAGTGTGAGTGCGTGTGTGTGCGTGTGAGTGTGTGTGTGTGAGTGTGAGTGTGTGTGTGAGTGTGAGTGTGTGTGTGTGTGTGTGTGTGTGTGTGTGTGTGTTCCACAAGATGATGATGGGATGTGTGGTGGGTATTAATCACCTCTGGAATACTGGTGGGCCTCTGGACAGAGTGGATGTGGAGAGGATATTGCAGGACCACCAGAGGGGAGGAACAGAAGCCTGAAGACACACACTCAAATGTTTTAGAAACAGCTGCTTCCCCTCCACTGTCAGATTTCTGGATGGTCCATGGTCACTACCTCACTGTCCCTCTTTTCCACCACTTTTTAAATTATTATTATTGTTGTATTTTAGAGAGATTTGTTTTACCCGCTCTGTACTGCTGCCACAAAACAACAAATTTCACAGCGTCAGTGACAATAAAGCTGACTCTTCCACAGTTCTGAGGGAATATGATGGTAGAGTTGGTAATTAGGCAAATGCAACGGCAGCATTCTTTGGGAGGACAAGAACATAAACACAAGGTCAAATGAGATCAGACCACACCTGGATATGGTGTGAACAATCTGGGCCCCATATCTAAGGAAGCCCCTGCGTGTCCAGAGATGGCTCAGGATAAATATCCCACCTGTACTTGAAGGACGGCAAGCACACTCAGTCCTGGTTAGCGTGAATGCTTCCATTAGTAGGAGATTCTAAGCCACGAAGGCACAGCTTCAAAATAAAGGGATATCCTTTAGAACCCAGATGAGGAATTTCTGCAGCCAGGGCGTGGAATTCATTGCCGTTGATGGCTATGGGTGTCAAGTCATTGGGCATATTTAAAGTGGAGACTGATAGCTTCCTGATTTTTAGAGGGTTAAAGGTTACAGGAAGGAAAGAGAACAGGGCTGAGAAGAAAAATTCTGCTGCAATTGAACAGCGGAGCAGATTCAATGGGCCTAATTCTGCTTCTATCCCTTGCAGTTCAATTTGAGCTCAACGTTGAGGCGTCTATGGACGTGGACCCCTCTGCTCCTCCACGCTGGTAAGCTTCCTGCCATTTTGTTTGAACCTGACCTTTGATTCCAGCTCTTGCCAGCAGTAAGTGTCAGACTAATTGACGCTGTATCCTTCTCTTCTTGAATGTGGGAATCACACCGGCTATTTTACTAATCTACTGATACCTCATTTGTTCAAAAGCCAGGGAGTTATGTTGTAGATTTACAAAACCCTAGCTGGGCCGCATCTGGAATATTGCGCACAGATCTGGTCGCCACATTATAGGAAGGATGTCGAGGCCTTGGAAAGGATGCAGAAGAGGTTTACCAGGATCTTGTCTGGATTAGAGGGCGTGTGCTGTAACGAGTAGACAGACAGTATCTTGATCCACCAGAGTTGAAATGTCTAATATCAGAGGGCACACATTTAAGGTGAGAGGGGGTCATTTCAACGGAGATGAGAGGAGCAAGTCCCCCACCACCGAGAGTGCGGTGAATGCCTGTAATGAGACGCCTGTTGCTTGTTTTAAGAGACATTTAGACAGGCAGGTGAATGTGAGGAAAATGGAAGGATATGAACATTGTGTCAGCAGAAGGAATTGGTTTAGTTGTCCATTTGATTAACTAATTTAATTGGTTTGATACATCATTGTGGGCCTTGTTCTATGAAATTTAGGGCTTTCAACTAATAACTCCGCCAAGTCTGCAGCCACTTTCTTTAAAGTGGAGGCCAGTGGGCCCCGGTGATCTGCCCGCCCTTAGTGTGCTACATTAATTTTTTTATACCTTGTGATTGGGAATTGTTCATTTCCTTCCTATTACATGAAACTAGACCACCTGTAATCTGCCATGAGTACCATTGCAAAAATAATGATGTAACGTATCGGCGTTTCTGTGATCCAGTTTCAAATTCACCAGCCTTGTTTTGTTAGTGGCCCTACCTTCTTCCTACATGCTCACCTAAAGAATTTCTATTTACTTTGATATTACACACAAGTTTCCTATCAAAATCAGTTTTCTCCCTTCCTAAGAGCTTTATTGTCTTTCACTACTGGATCCTAAAACTTGCTCAAAATCCTCTGTTCTCCCACAGCTCTTGCCAGCTTGTCATGGTCAGTTTCTGGGCTGATTGTGTAGCAAAACGCGATTATTGGCGTCAAATCAAACCAGCGACAATTGTGATGGGGCAGCCTGAAGTGTTGCCATGCTTCGATATAGCATGCCCACAACTCACCAACCCTAACCTGTACACCTTCAGAAGCCAGAGCACCCAGAGGAAACCCACATGGTCATCGGGGAAACGTACAAACTCCTTATGGACAGCAGTCGGAATTGAATACCGATCAGCGATCGCTGGCACTGTAAACTGACTGTGCTAACCACCACATTAATCTGACACTCGTAACGAAGAAGTATTGATGGATCTTTGTCAATTACTGTACCAGGAGGAAAAACAACAGAATTGATACCAGACAGAAAAGTGCTGAGCTCATGAATTAATGAGTGCCCAGGAGACAAGTTGTAACGAGCAGCTTTTAACACTGGACTCTTGTACTCGGTCAATGGCATCAGCTGATTACGCTCAAACGGCCTTCGACACACCAAAGCAACGAATCTGATCTCTCCCCCCACCGGCTCGCCTTGAAAGCAATTCCTACACCACTCTGGAAAACACTTACAACTCTGCACACCAAATGGGACAAAGAGTGAAGATTAAGACGATCCACCGCTAGAACTTCATGAAAATTTTATCCTTTAGGCAAAGCCATTGTGGACAGCATGGTAGCGGTTAGTGCTATTACAATACCAGTGACCAGGGTTCAATTCTGCCGCTGTCCGTACGTTCTCCTGGCGACCACGTGGGTTTCTCCCAGTGCTCCAGTCACCTCCCACAGTCCAAACATGGACTTTAGGTCACGTGGGTGCAGTGGGATGGCGCAGGGTCGTTGGGATGGAGGGGCTTGTTACCGCGTTGTACCCCTCAATCAATAACAGACAGACTGCAGTTCAATCACACAGTTCAAATGGAGCTGTCAATCAGGATGACAGTGCGCAATATGACACAACGGGTAGCACTCGACTGCCACTGCTTCAAGGCCCGGCAAATGTTTCCCTTCAGATCTTGAAAGTGTTCGCTGTTGAACTTTACTAGAATCAGAATCAGCTGTGTTATCCTTTACATAGGACGAGAACAGCACAGCACTGTACATGCCCTACAGCCCATGACGCTGCTTCCACATCTTCAACGACTCCAAGAATCACTTCACACTTATCCAGATTGAACTCACAAAACCACTCCTCAAAACAGCTGTGAATTCTGGCAAAATCCCATTGCAAACTACGACAAACTTCTTAACTATACAGAACGCTACCCCTTGCATGCATGAATTCCAGATACTTCCACACACCAGTACAACATCAAATCACACTGCATTTCCTTACAATGCAGGAGGCCATTCGACCTGTCACATGACTGCTAGCTCTCACCAATCCCATTTTCCTAAAGACTTCCCAGCAAAGAAATTACCATTTCATGCACATCAGATCCACCCTGACTAAATTGCAGGGACAATTAATCTCCCAGACTAACTTTGTGGTGGAGCTTTTAAACAATCAATAGTTTATTGAGTAAAAGACACCGAAAATATCAATTCCTCAACAAGATTGAGAATCTAATTCAGCTTATTCAGATACTTTCAATTCTTACACAAAATCCAAACACCGGTGTCGGGGTGACACACTACATAAACACAACATCCAAACACGGGCGTCGGGGTGACACGGTACATAACCACAACATCCAAACACCGGGCGTCGGGGTGACACGGTACATAACCACAACATCCAAACACCGGTGTCGGGGTGACACGGTACATAACCACAACATCCAAACACCGGTGTCGGGGTGACACACTACATAACCACAAAATCTAAACACAGGCGTCGGGGTGACACGGTACATAACCACAACATCCAAACACCGGTGTCGGGGTGACACGGTACATAACCACAACATCCAAACACCGGTGTCGGGGTGACACGGTACATAACCACAACATCCAAACACCGGTGTCGGGGTGACACGGTACATAACCACGACATCTAAACACGGGCGTCGGGGTGACACGGTACATAACCACAACATCCAAACACCGGTGTCGGGGTGACACACTACATAACCACAACATCCAAACACCGGTGTCGGGGTGACACGGTACATAACCACAACATCCAAACACCGGTGTCGGGGTGACACGGTACATAACCACAACATCCAAACACCGGTGTCGGGGTGACACGGTACATACTGACAACAACATCCAAACACCGGCGTCGGGGTGACACACTACATAACCACAACATCCAAAAACCGGTGTCGGGGTGACACGGTACATAACCACAACATCCAAACACCGGTGTCGGGGTGACACGGTACATAACCACAACATCCAAACACCGGTGTCGGGGTGACACACTACATAACCACAACATCCAAACACCGGTGTCGGGGTGACACGGTACATAAACACAACATCTAAACACAGGCGTCGGGGTGACACACTACATAACCACAACATCCAAACACCGGTGTCGGGGTGACACGGTACATAACCACAACATCCAAACACCGGGCGTCGGGGTGACACGGTACATAACCACAACATCCAAACACCGGTGTCGGGGTGACACGGTACATAACCACAACATCCAAACACCGGTGTCGGGGTGACACACTACATAACCACAAAATCTAAACACAGGCGTCGGGGTGACACGGTACATAACCACAACATCCAAACACCGGTGTCGGGGTGACACGGTACATAACCACAACATCCAAACACCGGTGTCGGGGTGACACGGTACATAACCACAACATCCAAACACCGGTGTCGGGGTGACACGGTACATAACCACGACATCTAAACACGGGCGTCGGGGTGACACGGTACATAACCACAACATCCAAACACCGGTGTCGGGGTGACACACTACATAACCACAACATCCAAACACCGGTGTCGGGGTGACACGGTACATAACCACAACATCCAAACACCGGTGTCGGGGTGACACGGTACATAACCACAACATCCAAACACCGGTGTCGGGGTGACACGGTACATACTGACAACAACATCCAAACACCGGCGTCGGGGTGACACACTACATAACCACAACATCCTAAAACCGGTGTCGGGGTGACACGGTACATAACCACAACATCCAAACACCGGTGTCGGGGTGACACGGTACATAACCACAACATCCAAACACCGGTGTCGGGGTGACACGGTACATAACCACAACATCCAAACACCGGTGTCGGGGTGACACGGTACATAACCACAACATCCAAACACCGGTGTCGGGGTGACACGGTACATAACCACAACATCCAAACACCGGTGTCGGGGTGACACACTACATAACCACAAAATCTAAACACAGGCGTCGGGGTGACACGGTACATAACCACAACATCTAAACACAGGCGTCGGGGTGACACGGTACATAACCACAACATCCAAACACCGGTGTCGGGGTGACACGGTACATAACGACAACATCTAAACACCGGTGTCGGGGTGACACGGTACATAACCACAACATCTAAACACAGGCGTCGGGGTGACACGGTACATAACCACAACATCCAAACACCGGTGTCGGGGTGACACACTACATAACCACAACATCCAAACACCGGTGTCGGGGTGACACACTACATAACCACAAAATCTAAACACAGGCGTCGGGGTGACACGGTACATAACCACAACATCTAAACACAGGCGTCGGGGTGACACGGTACATAACCACAACATCCAAACACCGGTGTCGGGGTGACACGGTACATAACCACAACATCCAAACACCGGTGTCGGGGTGACACGGTACATAACCACAACATCCAAACACCGGTGTCGGGGTGACACGGTACATAACGACAACATCTAAACACCGGTGTCGGGGTGACACACTACATAACCACAACATCTAAACACAGGCGTCGGGGTGACACGGTACATAACCACAACATCTAAACACGGGCGTCGGGGTGACACGGTACATAAACACAACATCTAAACACGGGCGTCGGGGTGACACGGTACATAACCACAACATCTAAACACGGGCGTCGGGGTGACACGGTACATAACCACAACATCTAAACACAGGCGTCGGGGTGACACACTACATAACCACAACATCCAAACACCGGTGTCGGGGTGACACGGTACATAAACACAACATCTAAACACAGGCGTCGGGGTGACACGGTACATAAACACAACATCTAAACACGGGCGTCGGGGTGACACGGTACATAACCACAACATCTAAACACCGGTGTCGGGGTGACACGGTACATAACCACAACATCTAAACACAGGCGTCGGGGTGACACGGTACATAAACACAACATCCAAACACCGGTGTCGGGGTGACACACTACATAACCACAACATCTAAACACAGGCGTCGGGGTGACACGGTACATAACGACAACATCTAAACACAGGCGTCGGGGTGACACGGTACATAACCACAACATCTAAACACAGGCGTCGGGGTGACACGGTACATAACGACAACATCTAAACACCGGTGTCGGGGTGACACGGTACATAACCACAACATCTAAACACAGGCGTCGGGGTGACACGGTACATAACCACAACATCTAAACACAGGCGTCGGGGTGACACGGTACATAACCACAACATCTAAACACAGGCGTCGGGGTGACACGGTACATAACCACAACATCTAAACACAGGCGTCGGGGTGACACGGTACATAACGACAACATCTAAACACAGGCGTCGGGGTGACACACTACATAACCACAACATCTAAACACGGGCGTCGGGGTGACACGGTACATAAACACAACATCTAAAAACGGGCGTCGGGGTGACACGGTACATAACCACAACATCTAAAAACGGGCGTCGGGGTGACACGGTACATAATGACAACAACATCCAAACACCGGTGTCGGGGTGACACACTACATAACCACAAAATCTAAACACGGGCGTCGGGGTGACACGGTACATAACCACGACATCTAAACACGGGCGTCGGGGTGACACGGTACATAAAGACAACATCTAAACACGGGCGTCGGGGTGACACAGTACATAACCACAACATCCAAACACGGGCGTCGGGGTGACACGGTACATAACGACAACATCTAAACACGGGCGTCGGGGTGACACAGTACATAACCACAACATCCAAACACCGGTGTCGGGGTGACACGGTACATAACGACAACATCTAAACACGGGCGTCGGGGTGACACAGTACATAACCACAACATCCAAACACCGGCGTCGGGGTGACACGGTACATAAACACAACATCCAAACACCGGTGTCGGGGTGACACGGTACATAACGACAACATCTAAACACGGCCGTCGGGGTGACACACTACATAACCACAACATCCAAACACCGGTGTCGGGGTGACACGGTACATAAACACAACATCCAAACACCGGTGTCGGGGTGACACGGTACATAACGACAACATCTAAACACGGGCGTCGGGGTGACACAGTACATAACCACAACATCTAAACACGGGCGTCGGGGTGACACGGTACATAACCACAACATCCAAACACCGGTGTCGGGGTGACACGGTACATAACGACAACATCTAAACACGGGCGTCGGGGTGACACAGTACATAACCACAACATCCAAACACCGGCGTCGGGGTGACACACTACATAAACACAACATCCAAACACCGGTGTCGGGGTGACACGGTACATAACGACAACATCTAAACACGGGCGTCGGGGTGACACAGTACATAACCACAACATCCAAACACCGGCGTCGGGGTGACACACTACATAAACACAACATCCAAACACGGGCGTCGGGGTGACACACTACATAACCACAACATCCAAACACCGGTGTCGGGGTGACACAGTACATAACCACAACATCCAAACACCGGTGTCGGGGTGACACGGTACATAACCACAACATCCAAACACCGGTGTCGGGGTGACACGGTACATAACCACAACATCTAAACACAGGCGTCGGGGTGACACGGTACATAACGACAACATCTAAACACCGGTGTCGGGGTGACACGGTACATAACCACAACATCTAAACACAGGCGTCGGGGTGACACGGTACATAACGACAACAACATCCAAACACCGGTGTCGGGTTGACACGGTACATAACCACAACATCCAAACACCGGTGTCGGGGTGACACACTACATAAACACAACATCCAAACACGGGCGTCGGGGTGACACACTACATAACCACAACATCCAAACACCGGTGTCGGGGTGACACGGTACATAACCACAACATCCAAACACCGGTGTCGGGGTGACACGGTACATAACCACAACATCCAAACACCGGTGTCGGGGTGACACGGTACATAACCACAACATCCAAACACCGGTGTCGGGGTGACACGGTACATAACCACAACATCCAAACACCGGTGTCGGGGTGACACGGTACATAACCACAACATCCAAACACCGGTGTCGGGGTGTCACGGTACATAACCACAACATCCAAACACCGGTGTCGGGGTGACACACTACATAACCACAAAATCTAAACACAGGCGTCGGGGTGACACGGTACATAACCACAACATCTAAACACAGGCGTCGGGGTGACACACTACATAACCACAACATCCAAACACCGGTGTCGGGGTGACACACTACATAACCACAACATCCAAACACCGGTGTCGGGGTGACACACTACATAACCACAACATCTAAACACAGGCGTCGGGGTGACACACTACATAACCACAACATCTAAACACCGGTGTCGGGGTGACACACTACATAACCACAACATCTAAAAACGGGCGTCGGGGTGACACGGTACATAAACACAACATCTAAAAACGGGCGTCGGGGTGACACGGTACATAACCACAACATCCAAACACCGGTGTCGGGGTGACACACTACATAAACACAACATCCAAACACGGGCGTCGGGGTGACACACTACATAACCACAACATCCAAACACGGGCGTCGGGGTGACACACTACATAACCACAAAATCTAAACACAGGCGTCGGGGTGACACGGTACATAACCACAACATCTAAACACCGGCGTCGGGGTGACACTGTACATAACGACAACAACATCTAAACACGGACGTCGGGGTGACACGGTACATAATGACAACAACATCTAAACACGGGCGTCGGGGTGACACAGTACATAACCACAACATCCAAACACAGGCGTCGGGGTGACACGGTACATAACGACAACAACATCCAAACACGGGCGTCGGGGTGACACGGTACATAATGACAACAACATCTAAACACGGACGTCGGGGTGCCGTTGAAGTAAGTTGTTTGCATTAAGCTCAATAGAAGCCAAGCATGTGCTGGTACAATTGTCTGCAGTCCAGATGCATGCAGTTAGATGGGACTGCGGAGAATGTCAGGACAGCCTGAATGCGATCGGCCAATTGGCCTCTTTGTGTAATGTAGCACACTGTGACTACGTACAACAGAGATTTAACGAAGGAAGAACTTTTGGTCATGGTATGCACCGTGAGGAAGCTTTCATCTGTCTGATTGAAGACCCTCTGAAGAGCCTGCCTGGGTCTCCGCTGTGATCGGCACAGGCGAGAAGCTCACTGAAGACTCTCGGACGAGTCAGCGCAGACAGAGGCACTTCAAACACAAGTGGGAAATCAAACACTTCTCTGTCTCTCCTGCTGATCATCCCAGTCACCTAGACCAAACAGTGGGCCTTCTAATCTCCGGCTGATCTGATACAAACACAAACGATAACCTTGAGATAAGCTACCCTTTCACAAAGGCCCCATAGTGGTTTATGATCTTCAGATTCCACTTCCTAATGTTGTCCCAGACACAGGCAAGCAATCCTTTGCCAGCAATTCTTTCAATTGTAAAACAAGCGGAGTGGCTTCCTGAACAGGTGAAAAGTGATCCACTCGCTGCTTTTGATGTTGCAAGGAAAATTACAGGGTAACTCTTGCCAAATGCAGGCTCCGGGTCCAATTCCTTCTCAATGCCTGCCTTCTGCACCACCAGAACGTGTGGACAAAAAACTTTCTTTAAAGTTTGTTTCCCCTCCCTGTCTCATGTGGCTGAAGTCCTGGATGCGGCCTGCTCTGGGGTTGGAGAACTTGTCCATGTGTGTGTGTGTGTGTGTGAGAGAGTGGGTGGATGAGAGGGAGGGAGGGAAGGGGTTTGCGTTGATGTTGTGGTGGCCTGAGGACAGTGAGAGTGTGTGGGAGAGTGTGTTGGAAAGGGGTTTGTCTTGATGTGGTTGCTGTTCTTCCGCTCAACATCGTGGGCGTGCTGCGCTTCTATATATATTCACACGCACACACGCTTTGATAATAAATTCTGGTGCTGATGAGTGGCGACTCTTACTGCACAGCTCTGAGGGGGATCAGAGCTATTCCTGTTGCGACAGCAGCCTTGTTGTAACTGATAGGTTTTTATTCCCTATTTTGTACTGCAATATACTGCAGCCATGAAACTACAGGCTTCACGGCACACACCAGTGATATTAGAGCGTTTCCTGATCATTCAGAACACTACAGGCCCTTCGGCCGATGATGATGTGCCGACCTTTTAACCTACTCCGAGACCAATCTAGCCCTTCCCGTCCACGTGGTCCTCTATTTTTCTACAATCCGTGTGCCTGTCTGAGAGTCTCTTAAATAACTTTAATGTATCTGACTCTTCCAGCACCCACCACTCTGTGTAAACAAAAACTTAACCTCTGACCTTCCCTCCCCACCAATTCTCTCCTCCAATCACCGTCAAGGGATCCCTCTCGTATCGGCCATTTTGTCACTCTTGCTCGGCACTGTGGGTATCCACACCTCAGGGACAGCAGCCCACCACCTTCTCAAGGACAACTAGGGGACGGGCAATTAAGCACTGCCTCAGCTTGTGACGCCCACATCCTTGAATGAATAAAGTAAGTCCTTTTTCTCACTTCTCTATATTCAAAGAAAAGTTCCAAAAGGTGAGCTTTATTTGTCACATGCACATCAAAACGTACAGTGAAATGCGTCATTTGCATCATCAACCAACATGGAATGAGGATGTGCTGGGGCCTGCAGGTGCCCCCGTGCCTCCGGCACCAATATAGCATGCTCACAACTTACTAACCCTAACCTGGACAGTGGGAGGAAACACACGCAGTCACAGGGAGAACATACAAACTCCCTACAGACAGCAGCGGGAATTGAACCTGCCCTTTTGAGCGCTAGCACTGTAGTGCCAAGCCATCATTCTCTCACACATGCCCAGCAACTTCCCCGACTCTCCTACCACCCACCTACACACAGGTATACTTGCAATGGCCGTGAGGAAACGAGAGAATTCGCAACATCTCTAGGGCAGCACACCGATCCTGGATCACTGCTGCACCCCTGCACCATCTGGACACAAGGAGCATTTCAGCACGATGGAACCCGACGCGAATCTGGGAGTCCGGGCCTTCTCATCACTATGGTACAAGGGCCTGAAGACACACACTCAACTTTTAAGAACCAGCTTCTTCCCCTCCACCATCACATTTCTGAATGGATAATGAACCCATGTACACTACTTCACTTTTTTTTTGCTCTTTTTTTGTACTATTTAATTTTTTTAATATACAGTGGATTCTGGTTAAGTGGGCTATCTGTTAATCAGGGCAGCCATTTATTTCGGACAACAAAAACTAATCGAGAAAATAGGTGAGATTCCCTTCATTTGAAACAATATGGCACTTAACTGGGACAGAAGACTGTTGCCAAACTTTTTCTAATGAGTGTCAAACTCATGCACACTGTGTGGCCCCAGACACTGTACCACGTTTAGGGCACATACTTTTTAAAAGAAATGTCAATTGCATGCATTTGTGTTCAAAACACAGTGATTTTTGTCGCTGATAGTTGGCAAGAAATAAGCAGCAAGACAATTCAGAACTGTTTTGCTCACCATGGGTTCAAACATTCAGGCTTGGAGATGCCAGAAACAGCCTGGAGTGAAAATGAATCAACTTCACGACTTCAACAAGGCGAGAACTACAAAGAATCTGATGGTATCCGCTATCATCTTGAATGTTACCCTTTGGTCTCCACTGGACACTCAGTTCTCACCTGCAGCTCCAAGCCGCTGTTTGCATGTGACAGCAGCCACACCTTAGCACACTGCTTCGACAGGCGGGCTAAACCAGCTGAGGACAGCTGGTGGGCCTCAGGCCCTGGTGAGACAGGGACACGCCTATCCGCCTCAGGCCCTGGTGAGACAGGGACACGCCTATCCGCCTCAGGCCCTGGTGAGACAGGGACACGCCTACCTGCCTCAGGCCCTGGTGAGACAGGGACACGCCTATCCGCCTCAGGCCCTGGTGAGACAGGGACACGCCTATCCGCCTCGGGCCCTGGTGAGACATGGACACGCCTACCCGCCTCGGGCCCTGGTGAGAGGGACACGCCTATCCGCCTCAGGCCCTGGTGACACAGGGACACGCCTATCCGCCTCAGGCCCTGGTGAAACGGACACGCCTATCCGCCTCAGGCCCTGGTGACACAGGGTCACGCCTATCCGCCTCAGGCCCTGGTGAAACGGACACGCCTATCCGCCTCAGGCCCTGGTGACACAGGGACACGCCTATCCGCCTCAGGCCCTGGTGAAACGGACACGCCTATCCGCCTCAGGCCCTGGTGAGACAGGGACACGCCTATCCGCCTCAGGCCCTGGTGAGACAGGGACACGCCTATCCGCCTCAGGCCCTGGTGAGACAGGGACACGCCTATCCGCCTCAGGCCCTGGTGACACAGGGACACGCCTATCCGCCTCAGGCCCTGGTGACACAGGGACACGCCTATCCGCCTCAGGCCCTGGTGAAACGGACACGCCTATCCGCCTCAGGCCCTGGTGACACAGGGACACGCCTATCCGCCTCAGGCCCTGGTGAAACGGACACGCCTATCCGCCTCAGGCCCTGGTGACACAGGGACACGCCTATCCGCCTCAGGCCCTGGAGAAACGGACACGCCTATCCGCCTCAGGCCCTGGTGACACAGGGACACGCCTATCCGCCTCAGGCCCTGGTGAAACGGACACGCCTATCCGCCTCAGGCCCTGGTGACACAGGGACACGCCTATCCGCCTCAGGCCCTGGTGAGACAGGGACACGCCTATCCGCCTCAGGCCCTGGTGAGACAGGGACACGCCTATCCGCCTCAGGCCCTGGTGAGACAGGGACACGCCTATCCGCCTCAGGCCCTGGTGAAACGGACACGCCTATCCGCCTCAGGCCCTGGAGAAACGGACACGCCTAACCGCCTCAGGCCCTGGTGACACAGGGACACGCCTATCCGCCTCAGGCCCTGGTGACACAGGGTCACGCCTATCCGCCTCAGGCCCTGGTGAGACGGACACGCCTGTCCGCCTCAGGCCCTGGTGAGACGGACACGCCTGTCCGCCTCAGGCCCTGGTGAGACGGACACGCCTGTCCGCCTCAGGCCCTGGTGAGACGGACACGCCTGTCCGCCTCAGGCCCTGGTGAGACAGGGACACGCCTGTCCGCCTCAGGCCCTGGTGATACAGGGACACGCCTATCCGCCTCAGGCCCTGGTGATACAGGGACACGCCTATCCGCCTCAGGCCCTGGTGATACAGGGACTCGCCTATCCGCCTCAGGCCCTGGTGATACAGGGACTCGCCTATCCGCCTCAGGCCCTGGTGAGACAGGGACACGCCTGTCCGCCTCAGGCCCTGGTGAGACAGGGACACGCCTGTCCGCCTCAGGCCCTGGTGAGACAGGGACACGCCTGTCCGCCTCAGGCCCTGGTGAGACAGGGACACGCCTATCCGCCTCAGGCCCTGGTGAGACAGGGACACGCCTGTCCGCCTCAGGCCCTGGTGAGACAGGGACACGCCTGTCCGCCTCAGGCCCTGGTGAGACAGGGACACGCCTGTCCGCCTCAGGCCCTGGTGAGACAGGGACACGCCTGTCCGCCTCAGGCCCTGGTGAGACAGGGACACGCCTGTCCGCCTCAGGCCCTGGTGAGACAGGGACACGCCTGTCCGCCTCAGGCCCTGGTGAGACAGGGACACGCCTATCCGCCTCAGGCCCTGGTGAGACAGGGACACGCCTATCCGCCTCAGGCCCTGGTGAAACGGACACGCCTGTCCGCCTCAGGCCCTGGTGACACAGGGACACGCCTATCCGCCTCAGGCCCTGGTGACACAGGGACACGCCTATCCGCCTCAGGCCCTGGTGACACAGGGACACGCCTATCCGCCTCAGGCCCTGGTGACACAGGGACACGCCTATCCGCCTCAGGCCCTGGTGACACAGGGACACGCCTATCCGCCTCAGGCCCTGGTGACACAGGGACACGCCTATCCGCCTCAGGCCCTGGTGACACAGGGACACGCCTATCCTCCTCAGGCCCTGGTGAAACGGACACGCCTATCCGCCTCAGGCCCTGGTGAGACAGGGACACGCCTATCCGCCTCAGGCCCTGGTGACACAGGGACACGCCTATCCGCCTCAGGCCCTGGTGAAACGGACACGCCTGTCCGCCTCAGGCCCTGGTGAAACGGACACGCCTATCCGCCTCAGGCCCTGGTGAAACGGACACGCCTATCCGCCTCAGGCCCTGGTGAGACAGGGACACGCCTGTCTGCCTCAGGCCCTGGTGACACAGGGACACGCCTATCCGCCTCAGGCCCTGGTGAAACGGACACGCCTATCCGCCTCAGGCCCTGGTGAGACAGGGACACGCCTGTCCACCTCAGGCCCTGGTGAGACAGGGACACGACTGTCCGCCTCAGGCCCTGGTGAGACAGGGACACGACTGTCCGCCTCAGGCCCTGGTGAGACAGGGACACGACTGTCCGCCTCAGGCCCTGGTGAGACAGGGACACGACTGTCCGCCTCAGGCCCTGGTGAAACGGACACGCCTATCCGCCTCAGGCCCTGGTGAAACGGACACGCCTACCCGCCTCAGGCCCTGGTGAAACGGACACGCCTACCCGCCTCAGGCCCTGGTGAGACGGACACGCCTGTCCGCCTCAGGCCCTGGTGACACAGGGTCACGCCTGTCCGCCTCAGGCCCTGGTGACACAGGGACACGCCTGTCCGCCTCAGGCCCTGGTGAGACGGACACACCTGTCCGCCTCAGGCCCTGGTGAAACGGACACACCTGTCCGCCTCAGGCCCTGGTGAAACGGACACACCTGTCCGCCTCAGGCCCTGGTGAAACGGACACACCTGTCCGCCTCAGGCCCTGGTGAGACAGACATTCCTATCCACCTCAGGCCCTGGTGAAACGGACATGCCTATCCGCCTCAGGCCCTGGTGACACAGGGACATGCCTATCCGCCTCAGGCCCTGGTGAAACGGACACGCCTACCCGCCTCAGGCCCTGGTGAAACGGACACGCCTACCCGCCTCAGGCCCTGGTGAGACGGACACGCCTGTCCGCCTCAGGCCCTGGTGACACAGGGTCACGCCTGTCCGCCTCAGACCCTGGTGACACAGGGACACGCCTGTCCGCCTCAGGCCCTGGTGAGACGGACACACCTGTCCGCCTCAGGCCCTGGTGAAACGGACACACCTGTCCGCCTCAGGCCCTGGTGAAACGGACACACCTGTCCGCCTCAGGCCCTGGTGAGACAGACATTCCTATCCACCTCAGGCCCTGGTGAAACGGACATGCCTATCCGCCTCAGGCCCTGGTGACACAGGGACATGCCTATCCGCCTCAGGCCCTGGTGAAACGGACATGCCTATCCGAGCATGTGAAGCCAGCTCGGGCGGACTGGGTGGATGAGACCCAGTGGCCAGGAAGGCTGCTCTGAACACTCCAGGGACAGCGAAGGGCACGGCAAGGCACAGAAGTAGTCGTGGTCATCCACTACAACCAAGGAAGATCAGAGTTGCGACGTCTACTCGTCCCAATGGACCCAGTGTTCTGAGGTCCAAGGAGTGAGACTCCCCTAGTGCAATGACTGTTCCAGTTCAGAAACACTTCCTGTACGGGTTTCCCATCATCGTTGTCACAACAGACAACCACCAGTAGCTTTGGTAGGTCTTTAATTTGCTCAGTATTTCATTTGAATACATTATTTGTTACCCAGTTAACTGGCAGTTTGCCATTTTTTACAAATATCTTTTCTACAGGGGCACATTTGAGAGCTTCCTGACTGGCTGCATCACTGCCTGGTATGGGAACTGTACCTCCCTCAATCGCAGGACTCTGCAGAGACTGGTGCAGACAGCCCAGCACATCTGTAGATGTGAACTTCCCATGATTCAGGACATTTACAAAGACAGGTGCATAAAAAGGGCCCAAAGGATCATTGGGGACCTGAGTCACCCCAACCACAAACTGTTCCCGCTGCTACCATCCGGGAAACGGTACTGCAGCATAAAAGCCAGGACCAACAGGCTCCGGGACAGCTTCTTCCACCAGGCCATCAGACTGATTAATTCACCCTGATATAACTGTATTTCTATGTTATATTGACTGTCCTGTTGTACATACTATTTATTGTAAATTACTATAAACTGCACATTGCACATTTAGACGGAGACCTAACAAAGATTTTTACTCATGTATATGAAGGATGTAAGTAATAAAGTCAATTCAATTATTTCCATGAAATGTTGGTTAATTGGGGCAGCCACTTAATTGGGCCAAAACGTACCGGTCTCGATATGTCCCAATTAATCAGAATCCACAGCATTTCTCACTGTAACTTAGTTTTCATTATGTATGGCTTTTACTGCTGCTGCAAGCAACACATTGCACAACATGTGTGAAACTTGCTGTAAGGTTTCACTGCTATGTAATGGTTTCTCTGTAAGGTTTCACTGCTAATGTAATGGTCTCTCTGTAAGGTTTCACTGTTAATGTAATGGTCTCTCTGTAAGGTTTCACTGTTAATGTAATGGTCTCTCTGTAAGGTTTCACTGTTAATGTAATGGTTTCTCTGTAAGGTTTCACTGCTAATGTAATGGTTTCTCTGTAGCAGCAACGTTTGTGTTGTGACTAGAGATAACGGAGCTTTGGAATGTGTGCCACCCAATGAGAGGGCATGCTGTTCTTTCTCGTGGGTCTGAGAGAAGGGATTTCGCGGTCTTCTGTCGGCGAGACGCAAGGGGAGAGAGTTGGTAGACCGCTGGACGGGGTGGACTTGGAGCGAGAGTCTGAGGGTCAGCGACACTCGGAGGTGATTGATGGACGATTCAGTGATCTCCAACGTGCATGTTAGACTGTTTCATTAACATGGCCCTTTTTCTTTACTGACCCTATAGTCAAATTAAGAGTTACAAAGTTCACTCGTTTAATTGCATTTGGTGTACGGTCTGATCTTTTGAGGTCCGGATTGTACCTCGGCACATCATGCAGCAACCACACAAACCGGATTTCTCAGTTTGGTGGGACCAGAGGCTCTCTTCCCCTAGACGAACGCGTGCTGGCCGAACCCGAGGGTTACATATGCCAGTGATATTAAATCCAATTCTCATTCTGTGGAATGAAGGCCAACGGGTGGCCAGTCCTGGGGTTAGAGACATGTCTGTGCGCGCGAGTGGGTGGGAGGGAGGGGAAGCGATTTGCCTTGCTATTGTTGTGGCGTTCTGTGGATGTGCTACGTAGACGCCAGAATGTGTAGTGACACTTGTAGGTCTGTCCCCAAGCACATCTTTAAGTTGTGTCAAAAGACACATTTCACTGGTGTACATACATGAGAAATTAATTTAACCTGAATCAATCAGTAACTCTCCACCCCCATAGTTAAAACAGAGGTTTTCAAGTAGTATTTGTCCTCACCTCTTACGAGCAAGGAATACTCAAAACTAATTGAACCGATTAAGTTTCAGCCACGTTTGTCAGATGCACAAGCACACGAGCTCAGGTACAATGAAAAGCCGTCTTGCAGCAGGATCGTAGGCACAGAGTACCAGAGAGACAGCACTCACAGGAAAATCAATGTATTACTTATTAATAAGAAATAAGATACCTAGAGTAAACAAAATGTCTATTTCAGTGCAAAGTGGTCATGGCGTTGTAGTGTGCTGGCCGGTTCAAGCAAGGCTCAAGGGAAGTAGTTGTTCCTGAACCTGGTGATGTGGGACTTCAGGCTTCTGTACCTCCTGCCCTGCGGGAGCTGAGAGATACTGGCATGGTCCAGACGGTGGGGATTTCAGTTGGTAGGTTAATTGGTCATTGTAAATTGTCCTGTGATTGATTATGCTAGGATTAAAACAGGAGATGGCTGGGCAGTGTGGTTCGAGGGGCCAGAAGGGCCTGTTCCATATTCCATCTCAGTGAATACATGAATGAATAACCTCTGACGATGGATGAGGCCGCACCTCTTGTGGATGCTAGTGAAGGTGGGGAGGCAATAGTCAGAGCAGATTCAGGCACATGGGAAAGATGGTTTCTTTCTATGCAGCCGGATTCTAACACACATTTTTTGCTGTTCTATTCCCAGGAAACCATTTCGCATTGGCTCTCATTTCACAGAACAATTGTAAAAGGAAATTCTAGAATCCAGCATCCTATAGCACAGCAAACATCAGGAAATAACATTCCTGGCCCAAAACATTAGTCTTTGGGTAGGGCAGACATCTCTCGGTGTTAAACTCCTCCCTCCCTATAGCTGGTAAAATTCTTACCGCACCCAGGGAGTTCTGCAATTGTTTTTCCATTTATTACTGAGGTACTTCCACCACCTTGATTAAAAACAAATTTTACAATGAAAAAGATTTGCTTTACTTGCACACCAAGATAGTGAAATGTGTAGTTTGCGTCAAATCAAATCAGCGAGGATTGTGCTGGGCAGATTGGCTTCCAGTGCCAACAGAGCTCACAAACACTAACCGTACAACTTTGGAATAGGAGGAAAGGACAGCACCCTGGACTAAGCACACACAACGTACAAACTCCTTACAGACAGCGGTGGGGATCGAACCCTGTCGCTGTAAAGCATGCTGCTAACCGTTACGCTCCCGTGCTGCCTAGCTCTTTGATAATTACCATAATCACACAGCAATACAACACAGACACAGGCCCTTTGACCCATCTCGTCTGTGCCAGCTACTTCCATATAATTAATCTGAATTTCCTACATCCCTCCAAGCTGCACCCCTCATGTACCTGTCCAGGAGCTGCTTAAATGATACTGCGGTGGTCCGTGCTTAAATGATACTGCGGTGGTCCGTGCCACAACCACTTCCTCTGGCAGTGGTTTCACTTACTCACCACCCATGGGTGTAAAAGTTCCCTCTGGGGTCTCTTAAATCTTTCTCCCTCACCCTAAACACGTCTCCAAGTTTCGGATTCCCCTACTGAGGAAAAGACTGTTGCCATCCACCATACGTACGTCCCTCAATTTTAAGCACTTGTACAAGTATCATTCTCCCACCATACAAGGAATAAAGGATGATGTTCTATAGGTCAGTTGTTGAGAGCGCCCTCTTCTTTGTGGTGGCGTGTTGGGGAGGAAGCATTAAGAAGAAGGACGCCTCACGTCTTAATAAGCTGATAAGGAAGGCGGGCTCTGTCGTGGGCAAAGTACTGGAGAGTTTAACATCGGTAGCTGAGCGAAGGGCGCTGAGTAGGCTACGGTCAATTATGGAAAACCCTGAACATCCTCTACATAGCACCATCCAGAGACAGAGAAGCAGTTTCAGCGACAGGTTACTGTCGATGCAATGCTCCTCAGACAGGATGAAGAGGTCAATACTCCCCAATGCCATTAGGCTTTACAATTCAACTGCCAGGACTTAAGAACTTTTTTTTTTTTAAAGCTATTATTAATGCTTTTTGAGTTAGTGATTTAGATGCATATCATATTATTACTGAGTTAAGTATTGTATGTAAGGAGTTTTTGCTACAACAAGTGTATGGGACATTGGAAAAAATGTTGAATTTCCCCATGGGGATGAATAAAGTATCTATCTATCTATCTATCTATCTAAAGATCTCCACTGACCAACTTCCACTGTGATGGAAGTCTAACTCTGCCCCAGCACAGCAGACATTTTCAAAAGGAGGAACCCATCATGTAGGACCCTCATCACCCAAGTTCTCATTTGCACCATCAGGGAAGAGGTACAAAAGCCTGAAGGCACACACACAGTGATTCAGAAACAGCTTTTTCCCCAAATTTCGTGATATATGGCAGTGATATTAAACCTGATTCTGATCACACACACGCACACGCACGAGTCCCGGGTTCGATTCCGGCTGTGCTGGGTTGTGTGTCCAGCTAGCAACTCGGCCTCGTGAGAAGCAGACAAAACTGCTACAGAGACGACAAGGTTCCCGTCCGATGTGCTACAAGCTGCAGAAAGGAACAACAATAAAAGCGCTGGAGGAACTCAGCAGGTCAGGTAGCATCTACGGAAAGGCAAAAGGAGTCTACATTTTCAGCCAAAACCCTCCATCAGTCCTGCCCATTCATCATCCTCCCGCATTTTGGGTTAAGATGGTGTTGGTGAAGCATAACACCGACTTGCTGGTGGAAAACAAAACAAAAAATTTACTGCATTAATCACACCTTTTCTGGTAAACAATCACTGTAATCAATAGCCTGAAACTTCCCTTTCGGAGCTGAGCTGTTGAACTGCCTGTATGACCTGTCATTTTTTTGGTGTGGAATGAATTGTGAAATGGTGTGTACAGGCCGAAACAGGGCAGTGGCACCTGGACCCAAGTCCCAGAGCGAGGAACAAGCCAACGTTTGGCCACTGCCAGAGCAGGCCGGAGTGTATCCATGTGGCAGATCCGAGGCGAGGCAGAGGGTCTGGACCTGGGCCCCAAGAGTGAGGAAAGACCCAAGGACTGGAAAGGTCCGGTACGGGCCGAATTGAGGTGGTGGGGCCACGATGATGAGGAAAGACCAGAGGTTTGGACAATTTAAGTGCCAGGCCAGATCGAAAAGGTCAGAGTGTTGGGGCAGGTGGTTCAGCTCCCTGCCGGATCCGTGAGGTTTACTCGTCTCTGCTCTGAAGTGAGGCTGCGGCCTGGAACTATCAGGCCCCTGGATCGGCTTCGTGGCTGTGGACTCACTTTCATCAACTCCAGTTCCCAGTGCTATTGTGTTATTTTGCTTACTTTTACTGTTTGCAAGATTTGATTTTTCCAACACATTCGGTGCCTCTGGCAGTCTTCCTTTTGACTGGTTTCTATGGGTTTCTTTGCTTTGTGGCGGCCTCGAAGGAGACGAATCTTAAAGCTGGATAGTATACATCCTTTGATAATAAATACACTTCAGACTTTGATTTTGTGTGTGTGTTACACTGGATTTCCAGCGTCTGCAGAATCCCTTGAGTTTATGATCAGATACTGCAGTCCTGATCGACCAAGGTTTAGAATTCAGATCCTCTCTGCACAACACAACATTCCCAGGTGGGGAATCGCGGTGACAGGTGCTCTTGGAATTTTCCAAGCCTTCTGTAAACACTTACACCAAAACAATTCTTTCTCTTCATCTCTATTCACAACACGCATTTAAACATTGCCCTAGGATGAGATACTTCTCCCCCCTCCCCTCCCCATGCACCCTTATGGCCTTACATTGTTTGAGAAGTATTCCTCGACACCTCACATCACTACCATACCACCCCGAGGGACAGAAGTGTAAACAGCAGTACTGTATCATCACACACAGTTTTGCTGTCAAGTTGGCGCTGAGCTGCCGCCTCCATTGTCATTGTGGCCGAGATTTCTTTCTCTAGGTTGTTGGGATGGCCTTGGATGAGGGGACAGGTTAGTGTTTAGGGACGGAGATGGGGCAGGGTCGGAGGTCAGATGAGGCGTGAGGTGCGAGTGCCGTGCAGTCGAAGGGCAGCGATTCCTGAACATGGAAGTCGGTCAGCAGCCACAGAGGACAAAGGTTCGCGATCGCTGGGGATACCAAGGATGAGCTTCAGTGGGTTGGGGGGGGGGAGGTTAGGAAGGAGTCTGTTGTATGTTGGTTGTGTGTTGCTCTGCTGAACATTGTGGGCATGCTACATTGGCACTGGAATGTGTGGTGACACTTACAGACTGTCCCCAGCACAATCCCTGCTGATTTAATCTCACAGTACATTTATGCATCAGATGTACAGCAAAACATTCAAACTAAGTGTCATATCACCTTCAGGCAATGCAAGACTTTTGCCTCTCATTTACACAGAATAGTACAGTACAGGAACAGGCCTTCAACCCACAATGTCAGGAATTAAACTAAAACTTTTCTGCCTGCCCGTGATCCACATTCCTCCATATTCACGTCTGTCTGACGTCACTCCCGTCCCCGCTTCACCTCCGTATTCACGTCTGTCTGACGTCACTCCCGTCCCCGCTTCACCTCCGTATTCACGTCTGTCTGACGTCACTCCCGTCCCCGCTTCACCTCCGTATTCACGTCTGTCTGACGTCACTCCCGTCCCCGCTTCACCTCCGTATTCACGTCTGTCTGACGTCACTCCCGTCCCCGCTTCACCTCCGTATTCACGTCTGTCTGACGTCACTCCCGTCCCCGCTTCACCTCCGTATTCACGTCTGTCTGACGTCACTCCCATCCCTGCTTCACCATCACCCTGGCAGCCCATTCCAGGCAACCAATAACATTTACCAGCACATTTCTTTAAGCTTTCCCTCTCTCACCTTAAATGTTCCCTAATAGTTGAAATCTCTGGAAAAAGATTTGAATATCTGCCCTATCTAGGTCTTGCTCAATTTTATAAAGCCTGCAGGTCTCCCCTCAGTCTCCAACACAACCCAAATACTCATACCCCCTAATCTAGGCAGCATCCTGATGCACCTCTCGCGAGCCCTTTCCAAAGCCTCCACACCCTTCCTGCAACGGAGTGTGGAGATTCGTAAATACAGTCCTCAGAGTACAGCCTCACCATTTCCCACTCAGTGTCCTCACTAATGAAGGCAGGCATCCGAACTGCACAAGCAGAGCTTGTTCACGATCATCTCAGTTACTAGTTACATCACAGGCGGATACTCCTGGCCAATGGTACAGCACGGTATGTTACTGTACAACATACAACGTTGTGCTAACCTTTCAACCTGTTCCAAGATCAAACAAACCCTTCCCTCCTACATAGTAATCCACTTGTCTTTCTAAGGGCCTGTTAAATATTTCTAACGTGCAGTGCATTACTGATGCCCCCCCCCCATGTAAAACAATCTGACATTCCCCCACCCGCGAACATTTCTTCAATCACCTTAAAATCATGTCCCTAGTATTCTCCATTTCCATCCTGGGAAAAAGTCTCTGGCTATCCAATCAATGTCTGCTGGGTTTCCTCCCGGTGCTCCGGTTTCCTCCCACAGACGTAGAGGTTAGCAGCTCACGGTAAGTCGTCCTGTGATCGGGCTAGGGTTAAATCAGGGATTGCTGATGAGCATGGCTCGAAAGGCCTATACCACGCTGTATCTCTCTATAAACAATACACCCAAACTAAATAAACTTGTACATCTCTATCAAGTCACCTCTCATCCCCCTTTCCTCTGAAGGGAAAATCCTAGCTCCCTCAACCCCTCCTCTCTAATCCAGGCAGCATCCTGGTAAACCTCCTCTGCACCCTCTCCAAAGCTTCCACATCCTACCTACATGGAGGTGACCAGAACTGACCACAATATTCAGCATTCATCTGTCCAACAATGCATTCTGTTTAACAGCTCCATGTAAATGTGTACACGGTGAGTTATCTGGATGGCCGCAGGACAAAAGCTTTTCACTGCATGTGACAATAACAAGGCAAGACCTACAGTTAGAACGATGCTATTCCAGCACATTTTCACCACACCAAGCACATTGACTGAAGGGGTTAAACATTTACAAAACAAAACACGTAAAGACAATGCAAATTCCTTCTTTGAACATGGGGACAAAACATCCAAAATTATATATTATTTAGTAGCATAAATATAGACCTACTACAATGAATGTAGACCGAAAAGGAAAAACAAACACTGAATTACAATTCTCTCCTTTAACAGGAATTCCTTTATGAAGCGCATCCTCCTATTAGTTAAAAACAAGTTTCGCACCGTTGCAGACGCAGGTTGTACTCGTACCGCCTCCAAAAAGCCAGATTAAAATTGCAACGTCTATCTCGTCCAAATCTCCAGCACAAACCGTCTTGATGACACCCCAGACTCTCAGAGGCTCGATTTAAAAGACAAACGCGCAGCTCAAATCGTACTCCAAGGGGAACTGATCCAAAGCAAATTTCCAAATAAATATCGTGAAAGTTATCCTACAAATGTCTCGTTGATTGCGTGTTTGGGTGCAAATAAACTAAACTGTTGCAGCTCAGTAGTAGATCCACGAAATTACATAAATATGCAATTAAGTAACAAAGTTGATTTAACTTAAAACATGAAATATATTTAGTCGTAAACTTTCATAAGACGTTGGCCGCGAATGTAGGAACTTCCTTGACATCTCAAGTATTGAACAACAGCACCATAACTCTCGTGTTTGAACGCATTTTTTAAACGATTACTTACGGACGGCGACCTTCTTGGCGTCGAGGCGGAGGGAGCGTTGCTGCAGGCTCCGGGACCGGCTGTAGAGCAGGCTGCAGCGGGCGCTCAGCGAACTCGCCTCCGACTCCAGCTCCTGGAAGATGCCGCTGGCCAGGCGGCTGAGATCGGCCAGCTGCCGGAGCAGGGAGACCAGAGTGTAGCCGGACACGTCCTGCAAGGTCTGGAAGAGGAAGGGTCGCCTCCTGCTGTTGCGACTGGGCTGCAGGGAACCCGGGAGCTTCCTCCGGCTACTCCGCCTCTTTATCCTCTTCGGCAGCCCATCTCCGTCCTGCTCGTCCCCCTCTTCCTCCTCTCCGCCAGGGTCTTCGGTCCTCAGCCTGGACACCAGCCGGGGCTCCACGACCCGCTTGTAAAAAGGCATCCTCTTAAAAACTTATTCTCCCCTCTCACTTGCTGCAGTGAGTTAACAAAAAGAAAAATTTGTATCTTTTTAAAAATAAATCAGGCCATTCCAACTTTCCATTTGGATACAATCCACAGTCTTCTCCGACATATTCACTGTTGAACAGAAACTAAAGTCACACGAGGACCGAGAGTAAACTACACACAACCCTCACGAGCAAGACAGAAAGGGAGGGAGAGGGAGTTTCACCGAACCAGGAACACCAGGAACATGAATTCAAATGTAGAGGGTTACCCGTAAAAGCAGGAGTGACTGTAACCTGGAGGCAAGGAATGGACTGTCATTGATAAAACCAGGAGCCAGATCCAGAATAGACTGCTTTTATAACATTACAAATTCATAGACTTACACAGACGCGATGGGCCAATTGACCTAATTCTGCTCCTATCTCTTATAATCTTATGCTCTCAAGGCCTTATGGAAAAGGCTTTTTGGCATGACTCACCTATACCAGACGAAGTGTCTACCCAAGCTAGTCCTGTTGGTCTAGTGTTGCCCAAATCCATCCAAAAGGCGTTCCTGTCTAAATGTCATGGACTTATATAAAGTGTGGGAAGTCCCCTCTGCCCAACCCATCCGAGCTGGTCCAATCAGCCTATGTTTGTCCGATATCTGTCCAAACCAATTCTATGTCACAGTCACAGAACGTGGAGACAGCCCTCCATCCCAGCTCGTCCACAGGTAGCCATCCGAGCTTTCCCTGCATTGGGCTCATATCCATCTAAACATTTTCTATCCAGGTACTTGTCCAAATGTTGTGATCGAGATTGAGACTTTCCCCAAGGTGGTACTAGCTAATGCCGGAGGGCATCATTTTGATGTCTTTGGAGGGAAGTATGGGGAGGGGGCTGTCAGAGGTAGGTTTTTTTACACAGAGTGTAAGTGAATTGGACGAGTTGCTGGGGTGGTGGTAGAGGCAAATACATTTAAGAGACTCCCAGATGGGCACATCGATGATAGAAAAATGGAGGGCTTTGTGGGAGAGAAGGGTTAGACTGATCTTTGAGTTGGTTAAAAGGTCAGCACGACATTGTGGGATGAAGGGCCTGTACTGAGCTGTAATGCCTACAGCCTCCTCTGGTAGTCAATTCCATATACCCACAAATTTCTCCTCAGGACTCTTAAAGCTTTCCCCCTCAGCAGAAGCTTCAGTCCTCTAGCTACAGACTGCCCTGCACCGTACCATCCACCGTACCCCCACCCCTCAGTCTCCATCACTGCAGGAGAATAATTCCCAGTCTACCCAGACTGGGACTCTCCTGATAACTCAGTCCCTCCAATCGCAGTAATATCCTTCTGAATCTTCTCTGCACCATCTTAATGACATCTTTCCTATAGCAGAGGAGAAAAATATATATCATGATTTGGAATTAGTAAATTGGTTTGTTATTGTCACCTGTTCTGAGGTACGGTGAAAACCTTGTATTGCATATCAGCGTGACCCTTGCCCTTTACTTGTCTACCTGCACCGCACCTTCTCTGTCACTGCAATACGACACTACATTCTCCATAACTTTCGATGTACTCATATACAGCATGGGTCTGTCCAGGAAGGCATGATCTGTCTGGGATGCCATCATCTGTCTGGGATGGGATGGGTCTGTCTGGAATGGATGGGTCTGTCTGGGATGGTATGATCTGTCTGGGATACCATCATCTGTCTGGAACGGGATGGGTCTGTCAGGAATGGATGGGTCTGTCTGGGATACCCATCTGTCTGGGATGGTATGATCTGTCTGGGATACCATCATCTGTCTGGAACGGGATGGGTCTGTCTGGAATGGATGGGTCTGTCTGGGATGGTATGAACTGTCTCGGATGCCATCATCTGTCTGGGACGGGATGGGTCTGTCTGGAATGGATGGGTCCGTCCAGGATGGCATGATCTGTCTGGGATGCCACCATCAGTCTGGGACAGGATGGGTCTGTCTGGAATGGATGGGTCTGTCTGGGATGGTATGATCTGTCTGGGATACCACCATCTGTCTGGGACAGGATGGGTCTGTCTGGGATGCATGGGTCTGTCTGGGATGGTATGATCTGTCTGGGATACCACCATCTGTCTGGGACAGGATGGGTCTGTCTGGGATGCATGGGTCTGTCCGGGACGGCATGGGTCTGTCTGGAATGGATGGGTCTGTCTGTGATACCCATCTGTCTGGGATGCATGGGTCTGTCTGGGATGGCATGATCTGTCTGGGATGCCATCATCTGTCTGGGATGCATGGGTCTGTCTGGGATGGCATGGGTCTGTCCGGCTTGGCACGGGTCTGTCTGGGACAGCATGGGTCTGTCTGGGATGGTATGATCTGTCTGGGATACCATCATCTGTCTGGGATGCATGGGTCTGTCCGGCTCGGCACGGGTCTGTCTGGCTTGGCACGGGTCTGTCTGGCTCGGCATGATCTGTCAGGGATGCCATCATCTGTCTGGGACGGCATGGGTCTGTCTGGGACGGCATGGGTCTGTCTGGATGGTATGGGTCTGTCTGGGATGCATGGTCTGTCTGGGATGGCATGGTCTGTCTGGGATGGCATGGGTCTGTCTGGGATGTATGGGTCTGTCCGGGACAGGATGGGTCTGTCTGGGATGGCATGGGTCTGTCTGGGACAGGATGGGTCTGTCTGGGACAGAATGGGTCTGTCTGGATGACATGGGTCTGTCTGGGATGGCATGGGTCTGTCTGGGATGGCATGGGTCTGTCTGGGACAGGATGGGTCTGTCTGGGATGGCATGGGTCTGTCTGGGACAGGATGGGTCTGTCTGGGACAGGATGGGTCTGTCTGGATGACATGGGTCTGTCTGGGATGGCATGGGTCTGTCCGGGACAGGATGGGTCTGTCTGGGATGGCATGGGTCTGTCTGGGATGGCATGGGTCTGTCCGGGACAGGATGGGTCTGTCTGGGATGGCATGGGTCTGTCTGGGACAGGATGGGTCTGTCTGGGACAGAATGGGTCTGTCTGGATGACGTGCAAACAAACCCTTCTCGCTGCACCGTGGCACGTGTCATTATTGAATTGAACTCCAAGATACAGTGAGACACGGTTTTGTTTGCTATCCACACAGAACATTTCATCGTGTCAGTACATTGAGGTGTCACAAGGGAAAATACTAACAGCATGCAGAATAAAGTGTTACAGTTACGGAGAGAGTGCAGTGCAGCTCGACCGTGAGGTGCAAGGTCGCAGTGAAGTACAGTAGGAAGCGAGATCAATCGTGTAGTCTGATACAGCAGGGTAAGGGCTGTCCTTGAGCCTGGTAGTACAGGTACGTGCTTTCAGACTTTTGTATCTTCTGCCTGATACAAGAGGGGAGAGCAGCCCAGGATGGGTGGGGTCTTTGATTATGCTGGCTGCTTTACTGGGGCAGCAAGAAAGCCTTGTGCATTTGCATTAGGGAGATTTTCTGAATCACTCACATAAATAAGGAATAACAAGGGTCCCAAATATTGACTACTGTGGCACACCACTAGTTACCAACTTCCATCCCAAACCTTTTCGTTCCTACCTCGGAGCCAATCTTGAATCCACTTTACCAACTCTCCCCGGATTCCATAGGATCAGTGCTTCCAGACCATCCTGCCATGCAGGACCTTACGGAAGGCCATTCAAAGGTCAAAGATCAAAGTAAATTTACCATCGTACAGAGAGTATATGTTACCATGTACAACCCTGAGATTCATTTGTAATTAGAATTCAAATAGACGACATTCACTGCCCTACCCCTATCCACCTTCTCAAAAAGCATTTGTCAAGCGTGACTTGTTGCGCACAAAAGCATGCTCCTAATCAGACTCTGTCCGTCCAAATGGTGGAAGATCCTGTACCTCAGAAATCCCTCCAGTACCATTCCTCACTACTGATGTCAGGCTGACTGGCCTGTAGCTCCCTGAGTCCTCTGCCCAAGGCCAGTCTTTCATGTTGTCTCTAGCAGTGGCCCATCTTCGTGGTGTATCCTTCCTCTCCCAGCGATGGGGTCTTTCAAGCTTCTGTTGGTGTTTCTGTTGTTCTGGGTTTTTACAGGAGGGGGCTTCTAAACCCATGACCAACCCTCCTCCTTTCGCAGCTGGACTTGGGACCATCCCTGGCGGAGTTGCTTGATTTCCAGCATCTCATGTGTTTATTAGGCAGGTGTTCAACAGAAATCATCACCATAACATTTTATTTTATTTGAAGATACAGCGTGGAACAGGCCCTTCCTGCCCAGCAACCCCTGATTTAACCCCAGCCTAATCATGGGACAATTTACAATGACCAATTCACCTGCTAACCGGTACGTTTTCAGAATGTGGGAGGAAACCAGAGCACCCGGAGGAAACCCACGCAGTCACAGAGAGGATGTAAAAACTCCTTACAGACGGCGCCAGAATCGAACTCCGAAATCCAATGCCCTAATGCTAACCACCATGTACTGTATGTTTAGGACAAGCCTATTTCACGAACATTCATGGACATATTGGTATCATCTGCCCTAGCCCCTCCAATCCCTTGTATTAGTTCCATTCCCATATCTGTTTCAACAAAAGGATGGAGTGAGTGAGAAAAAAACATTGAGCCCTTCAAATTCACACGTTGGATAGCGTATGATCTATTTAATCTCCTGACAAGGTGCCCCAGATGAAATTCCCTGACTACCGAGAAGTTAATTCTAGCTGCTTTGTATTTTGAGGTCAGCCAATTAAATTACCGACACATATGATCATTTGTAAAGGACTCACATGGGAAACTTCACCAAGGTACCTCCTAAAGTTACATGTAGGCATATCCATTGCAAAGATCAGTTTAGTTGCCTTTACAAAGAAACATGGAGCATTAGTAAATAATTACAACATATTGTTGAAACTAGGAAGGTGCAGCCCAGGAACAGGCCCGTCAGCCCACAATTTTGTGCTGAACAGATAAAGGGAATGACATCTAATTAAACAACTCCCTTTTGCTTACACATGGTCCCTTTCCCCTGGGTTGGAGTGAGAGAGGAGAGATTTAGCAGCAACTTTTTCATCCGGAGAGCAGTCGGTATATGGAAACCCCATTGCCCTGGAACTGAATAGACTACAGAAAGATCGAAACAGCGAGGCAGAGGCTCCTGCGCTCAAGCCATCAGTCTCATTCACCAGTGAGAGAGAGTCTGTTGGTCTTGGAGTAGGGGACCTCGAATAAGCAATGCCAATAGCAGCTGTTGGCCTCCCCTCTCGCTGTGGCAGAAGCGATAGCTCTCTCATCAGTGGGAAAGAGGAGCTGTCTGAGATGTCGAGCTGTTGGGATGAACAGTTGGTTTTTTGATGGTCTCTGGGGGTTGAGCTATTGCTTGCATGGGTGGGTGGTGGGGGCTGACGCTTTTGCTGGAGCAAGTGGGGGGGAGGATGACGGTCTGCTGTTGCTTGTGTGTGGGGGAAGGGTCTCTAACATTTTACTATCACTCATTCTTCGGGGTTTTTTCTCTCTGTTTTGATCATGTCTGCAAAGAGTAAGAATTTCAGGTTGTATACCGTATCCATTCTCTGATATTCCACTGGAAGTGGTGGATGCAGTGCAGTGTATCACAGGCAAAGCCTCCCCACCACTGATCATAACAACACGGAGTGTTGCCCTCAGAAAGCAGCATCCATCATCATTCAATCCACAGCTGTCTGTGGCAATGAATTCCACAGATTCACCGCCCTCTGGCTAAAGAAATTCCTACCTTTAGAACAAAGATGAGGAGGACTTCGATGATAAATTTACTCTGATTTTGACGTTGAATGAGTTGCCAGAGGATATAGTTGCGGCAGGAACTTTGATAACATTTTTTAAATACTTGGACGATGCATGGATACGAAAGGTTTAGAGTGACGTGGGTCAGAAGTGGATAAATGGGAAATGCACACAAAATGCTGTTGGAACTCAGTCAACATTTCAAGCCAGGATCCTTCATCAGGACTGAAAATATTGGCTATTATGGACCAGTTGAGCAAAGAGCCTCTTCCTGGGCTTGGAAACTCTACGGCTTTACATGCCTCCATTCTCTGCACATCCACATGTTTATCTAAGAGCCTCTTAGATAAGCCTCTGAACAGCTCTATCATATCTGTTTCTACCAAAGTTCAAGGTAAATTTATTATCAAAGTACGTATATGTTCATTTTCTTGTGGGCATACTCAATAAGTCCATTGTAGAATAATAAGCATAATAGAATTAATGAAAGACTGCACCAGCTTGGGCATTCAACCAGTTTGCAAAAGGAAGGAGGAAAAGGTAGGTAAATATCAGGAGCGTGAAATGAAGAGTCTTTGAAAGTGAGTCCATTGGTTGTGGGAACATTTCAATGATGGAACGAGTGGCGTTGAGTGAAGTTATCCCCTTTGGTCCAAGAGCCTGAAGGTTGAAGGGTAATAACTGTTCCTGAACCTGGTGGCGTGAGTCCTGAGGCTCCTGAACCTTCTTCCTGATGACAGCATGAGCCGGGTGGTGGGAGTCCCTAATGATGGATGCTGCTTTCCTACGACAATGCTTCATGCAGCTGTGTGGTGGGGAGGGCTTTACCTGTGATGGACTGTGTTGTATAGGATTAGATTTTAAGATTTAAAATATAATTAATTATATAATTATAAATCTCAGAGATTAGACATTTCAACCCTGGGTAAAAAGATGCCAGCTCTCTGCCTATGCCTCACATAATTTTATAAACTCTAAGATTCAAGATTCAAGTTTATTTGTTGCGTGTACATTGAAAAAGATGGGTGTGCTGGGTCACCACACATTCCGGTGCCAACATAGCATGCCCACCATTCCTAGCAGAACAACACAGAACACAACAAATAAGTTCTCTCCTCAGCCTCCACTGCTCCAGAGAAAACGACCCTAGTCTGTCCAATATTTATAGCATGTACACTCTAATCCAGGCAGCATCTTGGTAAAACTCTTCTGTACCCTCTCCAAATTCTTCACATCCTTCCAGAATTGAATGCAATATTTCAGATGCTGCCTAATCGGAATTTTATAAATTAGCAACTCAAAGCTTCTTTCTGAAGCTATACTGGTTGCCCACTTTACACAAAAAGGAAGATTCTCCACTCCAGGCGCAAGCTGACGAGATCCATAATCTCCAAAGGAACACACACAAAATGCTGGAGGAACTCAGCAGCCCAGGCAGTATCGATGGAGATGAATAAACAGTCGACATTTCGTGCCTAGACCCTTCTTCAGGTCTGGAAAGGAAGGGGGGTGGTGGTGAAGCCAGAATAAGATGGTGATCTGTGGCTTGTCTGGGTGAGTACATGGTCGAAGAGTCAAAGGGCAGCAAGGACCACAGTGAGAGATGGTCTCACTGAACTCCCGTCAAAAAGAAGGTTTAAGCTTCTTCTGGGTAGGCTTCCCTTGAAGAGGCTTCGCAGTGGAGAAGCAAATGGTTCCACAGATGCAGGAAATCCAGAGGCGGAACTTCATAATGTCCAAGTTCATCCCTCAACGTTGTTTTGTTTCAGATATCAGAGTTACATTCTGCTTTGTGCAGAAGTCACTTAATGTTCCTACCCAACCTTTGCCTATTTCCTCACACACTTCCTCCACGATTGTTGGGTATATCCTGTCTGTCCCAGCAACTTTCCAGGTCTTCTCCTCAATGCTGAACCGACTCCTCAGCCCATACACTCACTTTCAAGGACTTGACAACTCAGTATTATTCATTTACTTTAAATATTATTATCTTCGCTGCACATTGGATGTTTGTCAGTCTTTGCTATTTCTAGCTTTTCATAAATTCTTCCGTATTTCTTTATTTTCCTGTAAATGCCCACAAGAAATTGAATCTCAAGGTCGTATACAGTGACATAAACGTACTTTGAAGTTAAATTTACTTTGAACTTGTCATTTCCATGAGAAAATGATTTATTGATCGCTGTATGTTTTATTGGTGTATGGGACAAGTAAGCGGGTCCTGATGAAGGGTCTCGGCTCACAATGCCGACTCTATTTCATTCCATAGAAGTTGCCTGACTGCAGAGTTCCTCCAGCATTTTGTATGCGTTATTCTGGATTTCCATCATCTATCGAATCTCTTGTGTTTAAGTAAATGGGTCAGCAATTTTGCCTTCATCCATTTCGGATGTGAAATGTTCATTACTCCATTGTAAACTGATCAGGAAATTTGAAGATTCTTACAACAAAATCTGCACTCAGTGGCTACTTCATTAGGTACAGGAGTGGAACTCAGTGTGGTCTTCTGCTGCTGTAGCCCATCCACTTCAAGGTTGAATGTGTTGTGCATTCAGAGATGCTCTTCTGCACACCAGTGTTGTAATGTGGTTATTTGCGTTACTGTCACCATCCTGTCAGCGTGAACCAGTCTGACCGTCAGTTTCTGAGATACTCAAACCACCCCATCTGGCACCAACAATCATTCCACAGTCAAAGTTGTTTAGATCACATCCCTTTCCCATTCTGATATTTGATCTGAACCTCGTCACCATGTCTGCGCACTTTTATGCATCAAGTTGCAGCTACTTGATTGGCTGATGAGACATCTGTATTAACGAGCAGATGTACTGGCATACCTAATAAAGGGGCCACTGACTGATGTCAGTGGACTGGCAGGCAAAATGTGGGCACTCATTGTGCAAGAATACTTCCCTGGCACTCTGCTTGCGGCAGCTAACCATACACGATATACCAAGCGATTTACCGAAGATGTCAATGGGAGTCTGACAGTAAATTGGACTACCTTTCTCTAATTGCAGAAATGTGAAAGCAAAACAAATCCTGGCAAGCACACTCATTTTGGTCTGGCCCTGCAAAGACACTCGCACGTTTTTTTAGTAAAAGACCAGCACTTACTGAAAACCTCATCGCATCTCAAACATATAATGTTGTTCCCCTAAGTCCAGTCATTTGTTAACCACAGGCAAATACAGCTGCCTTCTTCAAACCCTGGCCTCACAAACAATACGACCAACAACCAGCTAACGTCTCAAATTGTTGGCACGTCTGTTCAAATACTTCTCTGATTAATGGGATTCTCAAATGTCCACATTTATCAGCAGAATTAGCCTCTGCCTAATGTCTCCTCAGAGATTTTGGTTGGGTTTAACAACACAGTTTCCTTTCTGTCAGGTCAGAATCAGTTTTATTATCACTGACATACAGTATATCATGAAGTCTGCTGGTACAGTGGAATACATAAGAAATTACGTTAAGTTACCATAAGGATTACTGAATAAATTAAGCAGCGTGAAAAGTGAGGTGGTGTTTGCGGGTTCACCAGCCGTTCAGAAATCTGATGGCAGAGGGGAAGATGCTGCTCTTAAAACATTCAGTCAAGTAAAACAGATTAAAAAAAGAAAGAATTTGCATTTATAGGGCACTTTTCACTATTTAAATCACTTTATAGCCAATTAAGTGCATATGATCAGAATTACTTATATAGTGGTGATTGGTTCGTTATTGACACTTACCGAGACACAGTGAAAAACTTTGTTCTGCACGCCATCCAAGCAGTTCATTCCAAACGTAAATAATAAGAGCGTAGAACACAGTTCCAGAGCAGTGCAGGAAGACAATCAGGTGCAAAAGCCATGATGAGATAGATTGAGAGATCAAGAATTTATTGCACAAGAGGTCGGTTCAAGACTCTTATCCAGTCCATGCTCTCTTCCCACTACTTCTGTCAGGCAGGATGTACAGGAGTCTCAGGTCCCACACCACCAGCTTCAGGGACGATTATCACCCTACAACCACCAGGCTCTTGAACCAGCGTGGATAGCTCCCCTCACCTCAACACTGAACTGATTCCACAACCTGCAGGCTCACTTTCAAGGACTCTTCAACTCACGTTTGCAGTATTAGTTATTCATTTATTGGCACAAATTGTCGTCTTTTACATACTGGTTGTTTGTCAGTCCTTACGTTTGTATAGTTTTTCATAAGCTCAGTGGTACTTCTTTATTTTTCTGTTAAATACCTGTAAGAAAATGAACCTCAAGTTAGTATATGCTGACACGTAGGCACTTGGAGACTTACCTCGAGGTGATCGCAGTGGGATAGAAGCCGTCCTTGGGCCTGGCGGTGCTTTTTCTCAAGCGTCTGTATCTTCCCAATGGGAGGAGGGAGAAGAGGGGATGGTGAGGGTGGGAGGAGTCTTTGCTTTCCTAGGCAGAGGGAAGTGGTTTATTATTACTGTCTGAGGTCCAGTGCATGCTGTTCATACAGATCAAATCTTTACGTCAGTGCATTGAGATAGTACAAGGGGAATCATGTAGAATAAAGTGTTATGGTTACAGAGGAAGTGCAGTCCAAGCAGATCGTAAGGTGCAAGGTTTAGCAAGGAAGATTATGAAGTCAAACATCTATCTTAACATCATTCTAGGGAACTGTTCAATATACTTATAACAACAAGGTAGAAGCTGTCCTTGACCCTGATGGTACATGTCCTCAATCTTTTATAACTTCTGCCTGATTGGAAGGGGTTGGGGAGAAGCGGAAATGTCTGGGGTGAGTAAGGTCTTTGATTATGGTGGCTGCTTTGGCGAGGCAGTGAGAGGTATAGATAGAGTCCGTAGAGAAGAGTTTGGTTTCCACGATGTGCTGAGCTTGTGTCCACAACTCTTTGCAGTTTCTTGCCGTCACAGGCAGAGCAGTTGTCATACCACACCATGAGGTGTCCAAATAGGATGTTTCGAACAGTGCATTGATAAGAACGGGCGAGGGTTAACATGCTTGATTTCTTTAGCGTCCTGAGGAAGCCGAAGCTCTGGTGAGGTTTCTTAGCTGTGTCTATCTGATTGGACCAGGAGAGGTTACTGGTGATGTTCACTCTAAGGAACTTGAAGAATGTTCAGAATAATTGTGGTGGGGTGTTTCTGCCTATTCTTACTGTCTGTGATCAGGAATTCAAGGATCCAGTTGCAAAGAGAAGTGTTGAGTGCCAGGTTTTGCAGTCTGGAGCAACAGACGCAAAATGCTGGAGGAACTCAGCAGGCCAGGTCGCATCTATGGGAAAGAGTGAACAGTCGCTGGTTTGGGCTGAGACCCTTCTTCACGAGGAAAGGTTAGGGCAAGAAGGTAGGGGGAGGAGGGCAAGAAGGTACAAAAGGTGGTAGGTGAGAGGTGACACCGGGAGAGGGGGAGGGGTGAAGTAAAGAGCTGGGAAGCTGATTGGTGAAAGAGATAAAGGGCAGGAGAAGGGGGAATCTGATCGGACAGGACTAAAGACCATAGAAGGAAGGGAAGGGGGAGGAGCACTGCAAGGAGGTGATGGTCAGGTAAGGAGATAAGGTGAGAGAGGAAAATGGGAATGGGAAATGGAGACTGGTGAAGGGGGGCAATTACCGGAAGTTTGAGAAATCAATGTTCATGTCATCAGGTTGGAGGCTACCCAGACGGAATATCAGGCATTGCTCCTCCAACCTGAGTGTGGCCTCATTGCAACAGTTGAAGAAGCCACGGACTGACCTGTTGGAATGGGAAGTGGAATTGAAATGGGCGGCCACTGGGAGATCCTCCTTTTTCTGACCAATGGAGTGTTGGTGCTCGGTGAAACGGTCTCCCAATCTACGTCGGGTCTCACTGATACACAGGAGGCCACACCGGGAGCATCCAACACAACATATGACCCCCAACAGACTCACAGGTGAAGTGTCGCCTCACCTGGAAAGACTGTTTGGGGCTCTGAATGGTAGTGAGGGAGGTGTCGTACTTGTTCCGCTTGCGAGGATATGTGCCAGGAGTGAGATCAGTGGGGACAGGTGAATGGAGTCGTGTAGGAAGTGATCCCTGTTGAAAATGGAAGTGGGCGGGGGGGAGGGGAAGATGTGCTTGGTGGTCGGGTCCCATTGGAGATGACGGAGAATTACAGAGAATTATGTACAGGATGCAGAGGCTACAGGGGTGGTAGGTGAGGACAAGAAGAAACCCTATCCCTGGTAGGATAGCAGGAGGATGGGGTGAGGACAGATGGAGGAGATGTGGGTGAGGGCAGTGTGGTTTTGCATAGATGCTGCCTGGCCTGCTGAGCTCCTCCAGCATCTTGTGTGTTTTGCTTGGATTTGCAGCATCTGCAGCTTTTCTCATTTTAAGAGTTTGAAGATGAGTTTGTTTGAAAGTATAGTATTGAAGATGGACCCGCAGTCAACAAACAATAGTCTAACGTGGGTGTCTTTACTCACCAAAAGCTCCAGCGATGAAGGTAGAGCCAGGGAGATAACATCTACTGTGGACTTGTTTTGGGGGTAAGCAGACTGCAGTGTGTCTAGATTTTCTGGGAGGCTGGAGTTGATGCGTGCCGTGACCAGCCTCTTGAAGCACCTCATGACAAATGGACGTCAGAGACACTGGGTGGTAGTCAGTAAGGCAAATTATCTTGTTTTTCTTAGGTACCGGGATGAAAGTGGTCTTCTTAAAGCAGGTGGGAACCTCAGATTGAAGTGTGGAGAGGCTAAAGGTCGGCAAATATCCCTGTCAGCTGATCTGCCCATGACCAGGGACACCATCCTGGCCAAATGTTTTCCATGGTTTTACTGTCCAAAGACTGGTTTTACATCAGCAATTGTGAATGTATATTCAGATGCACTGGACACTCTCTTGGTGGGTGGGGACATACCTGTTCCCTTCTGTTCAAAACATGCATAGAATGTGTTAAGGTCGTGGCAAAGGAGTGTTCTGTTGTCGCCGATGCTGCCTGCCTTTGTTTTGTAACTCGATATACCACGTGTGTCCCGCCACAGCTGATGGCTGGTTGAGGCTCGATTTGGACTGGTATTGTCTCTCTGCTTCCCTGATGGTTGCAGCCCGTGAGGGGAGGTTGGTGTTCTGTAATGGGTTGGCCCATGTTCAACAATCTCTGCAATCTCTTGCGGTCTCGGGCGGAGCAGTTGCCATGCTAGTCCGTAAAGCACCCAGACAGGATGCTGTCTATGGTGTTCATGTGTTAAATGTTGTAGGGCCCCAGAAGGGATTTCCATTTTTATTGAACATGCTTCCATGGGATCACTGAAGTCCACCTAAAAGAGACGGTGGGCTCCTCTGCTTAATGACTCACCCCAAAGACAGTACTGGAATGAAATGATGGTCTATAGTTTGGTCTGGAACTTGGGTCAGAGTGTTAACAACTGAGTAGAGGCTATGGCACTGAGGTTCCAGACTTCTATCCCCAACCACGTGCCTTAATACTAAAAGTGAAAATATGACACTATTGCGACAATTTGGATTCTACAGCTAAATCATGCTTTTTTTAGTTTCCCTGTGGTCTGCTACTGTGAATCACCAGTTTAACTCCAAGCACTCCAGACTGGGATCAGAATAAGATGCATTACTCTTGCATCTCAGACACACTGGGCATTTGTGTTCCCCGCTACGGAAACACCAACGCCCAAGAATGGAAAACCCTACAAAAAAGTTGAGTGCGCAGCCCAGCCCAGCCCATCGCAGGAAAAGCCCTCCACACCAGTGAGCACACCTACAAGGAGCACTGACGACAGAAAGCAGCATCCATCATCAAGTACCCCACCATCCAGGCTGAGCTGCTTGTTGCTCCCATCGGTCCCACACCCCCAGGTTCAGGGACAGTCGTTACCGTACTACCATGAACCAGCATGGATGACTTCACTCACCTCAACACTGAACTGATCCCACAACCTAAGAATACTACAACTCATGTTCTCAGTATTATATATCTCTCTATAACTATCTACTTTTTATTGATTGATTGATGGACTGACATGGAGTGCTTCCAGCCCTTTTTAGCTGTACCATCAAGCGATTCCCCAATTTAATCTTAGCCCAATCACAGGACAATTTACAATGACCAATTAACACATGTGGCCATGGGGGGAATGTACAATCTCTTTACAGGCAGCAGTGGGCTTATTTATGTATCTATGTATTTATTTATTTACTATTTATTTTGTTTGTATTTGCATAGTTTCTCTTCTTTTGCTCATTGGTCGTTTGTCAGTCTTTGTGTGAAGCTTTTAGAACATAGAATAGAACAGCACATTACAGGCCCTTCGGCCCACAATGTTGTGCCGAACCCTGCCTCACATATAACCCCCCACCTTAAATTCCTCCATTGATTCTATTGTGTTTCTTTGTTCTACTGTGAATGCTCACACAAATATGAATCTCACGGAAGTATATGGTGACATATACATTCTTTGAATTTACTTTGAACTTCTACGAACATGGAGAGACTCTGCAGATGCTGGAAATCCAGAGCAACACACACACCCAAAGTGCTGGAGGAAGTCAGCAGGTCAGGCAGCGTCTAGGAAGAGGAATAAACAGTCGACGTTTCAGGCTGAAACCCTTCATCAGGACTGGAAAGGAAGGGGGAAGAAGCCAGAGTAAGAAAGTAGGGTGAGGGGAAGGAGTACAAGCTGGAAATTGATAGGTGAGACCAGGTGAGGGGGAAGGGGGGTGGTTGGGGAGAGAGTATGAAGTGAGAATCTGGGAGGTAATAGGTAAGAAAAAGGGTCTGAAGAAGAAGGAGTCTGATAGGAGAGCGGAGTGGACCATGGGATAAATCGAAGAAGGAGGGACGCCAGGAGGAGGAGAAGAGAAGGGGTAAGAGAGGAAGGAGAATGGGGAATGGAAGGAAGAGAGGGAGAGGAGGGAGAAAATATCTAAAGTTAAATGGTTGATGTTTTGGGTTGAGACCCTGCATCAGGTATGAAAGTGAAAAGGGGGGGAGAGCCGGTACAAAGAGGTGAGGGGGAAGGATGAGCCACAGGCCGATAGGTGGACTGGCACATGGAGTAAGATAGAATTTCAAAGAAAATTCCAGGATACGGGGCAAACAGTGAGAAATAGAGGAACAGGAAGGAACCCGAGTTTGCAATGGAAAACACAGGGTGCAGGAAGTTGCAGAGTGCAGCAAGGCATCCAGGGGAGATTAGATGAGAAAAGTGTATGATAAGATGAGTCAGTGGTGTGATTTGAGTTAATGAATGGACAAGACAGCTACCAGAAATAAGAGACTAAAATAGCCAAGCTTGCCACTTCACTACAGAAAAGGGTAAAAGCAGATGCAGATTTCCAAGTCAAAGTAACTTTATTATCAAAGTACGTACATGCTACCATATACTAACCTGAGATTCATTTTCCTTCTGGCAGCTACAGGAAAATGAAGAAATGTAACAGAATTTATGAAAAACAATATACAAATGAAGACTGACAAGAGTCCAACTTACAGCAATCTTTCCTCCCTCCCTCATTCACCTTTTACATTCCCCATTCTGGTTATCCTCTTACCCTTTCTCCTCACCTGCCATCACCTCTCTCCAGTTCCCTCCTTCTTCCCTTTATTCCATGGTCCGCTGTCCCCTCTTCTTCTTCACCCCTTTACCTTTTCCACCTATCATCTCCCAGCTTCTTACTTCTTCCCACCTTACAATGACCAATTAACCTGCCTACTGGTACGTCTTTAGACTGTAGGAGGAAAGCATTTTGTGTGTGTTCCTCTGGATTTCCAGCATCTGCAGAATCTCTGTGTTTATAATTAATCTGATTCTGGACGCTGTCAGAAGAGTTTGCGATGCAGTAACGTTTGGTGCACCTTAGGAGATACTGTGGTAAAACAAAACATGAAGCTGACAAAAAAAGGTGATTAAGAGTTTAAATCCAGGGACTCACTTACTTATGACTAAGTGCGGCATCACAAATAGAAACATTTCATGAATGCACTCGGGCTTCCAACAACACAGCTGATGCATTGTCTGATGGTGGATTAGCTGATAGAAAAAACATCACTCTTCTGATGAAAAACAGGTCCTGCGAGTTAAAGCACAGTAAATAATGTAATGAATGCAGAAACTTTAGCACTAGTGGTGACTAATGAGTTCTTGTACTAATAATAAGGCAGTGAAAAGAAATGAGTGTCATGATTAACTGTGCTATCCTGGGAGACATGCAGTTTAATTGGGTCAGCTAAACAAAAAAATCTGCGCCTGCATCTGCTTCATTATATTTTATTAAGTCAGGCTTAATTTTTAATTGAATTGATTTTGTACGGGTGCCACATGAAGATGACACGCTTCATCTACTTTATTACAGTTTTTTTCCACTTCTGTGATTGAGGTTCAATACGATCATCAATGAATAGATGTAATCGAGGAGAGTTCGAAGACAAGATGAACTTCAGACATTAGGGGAATCAAAGGATCGGGGTATTTAGTTTTTTTTCCCAAAGCTGGTTTATCCTGTGATGACAGTATCACAGCAATATGATAGTACAGCACTTCATGATTCACTCTATTTACAGTTTCAAGGTGAGGGGGCAGGTCTGTGTACAGTCAAAGGAGTACATTTACTTTTATATAGTGAGATCACTCGAGTCGAGTATGACGTTCTCCTAAGGGGTTGTCCATTGGTGGGTCCTCAATTGGCTGCAGAGGCCAATCGAGGATCCACCTATTCTGGTGCCGTGTGGGCATGAGTAAAGGGGTGACTGTGGTTGGTGATTGGGTCTGTTGGTTTGTTCAGACTCTCTTTTCATGTGTTCTCTGTGGCACAGGGGAGGTCGCACTCATGTAGCACAGCTCCCTCTTGAACAGATCTCCTCCCAGTGCATCTATTGAGTGCAATGTCTCCCCGGTTTTTAGATGTGATGCTGAATTCCTTCAGGCTGATCTTGATGTTATATCTGAAGCATTTCCTTTGGCCACCAAGGGCTCGCTGACCTTTCTTCAGTTACTGTTATAATACAGGATATACTTCATCCAGCTTCCACCTAGCAAGTTCCCAGAACTCAAGCAATTCTGTGAAAAATAACCCTATTTAACAATGGCTACTCAGAGATAAATGTCTGGGATACTGGAATGAAGACAAGAGGTTCTATAAATACTCGAAATCTGAAGCATTACGCACAAAATACTGGAGGCATCCAGCAGGTCAGGTGACATCTATGGAGGGAAATGGACGGTTGACGTCTTTCATGGATTCTAGTATATTTCTTTATTTTCCTGCAGGTGTCTCAAGAAAATGAATCTGAAGGTTGTATAGGGTTTGCATACTTTGATAATAAATTTACTTTGAACTTTGAACTAGATGTGTGGGAAGTACTCATCAAAAGCATTACTATACATCACACACTTTGGCCCAAATCAACCTGTACCTGGACCATACCCCTCCCATCCAAGTATTCTCCAAGCTTCTCATACCACACTCTTACCATTCACTGAGTGAAGAAATTCCCCTTCAGGTTCCCTTAAACATTTGACCTTTCACCCTTGACCTCCTCACTGACTACCAATATCAGCGCACCTCAAGGATGGGTGATTTGCCCATTGCTATACTCTATCTACACCCATGATTGTGTAGCTAGGCACAGCTCAAATGGCATCTGTAAGTTTTTCGATGACACAACTACTGCTGGCAGAATTTCAGGTGGTGATGAGGAAGCGTACAGGAGCGAGGTAGATTAGCTGGTTGAGTGGTGTTACAGTAACAACAACCTTGCACTCATCATCATTAAGATCAAGGAACTGATTGTGGACTTCAGGAAGGGAAAGTCAAGGGAACACATACCAGTCCTCATCAAAGGATCAGCAGTGGAAAGAGTGAGCAGTTTAAAGTTCCTGGGTGTCAACATCTCTGAAGGTCTATCTTGGGCCCAAGAGACAGACAGACATTCTTTATTGATCCCGAGGGAAATTGGGTTTCATTACAGCCGCACCAACCAAGAATAGTGAAGAAATATAGCAATATAAAACCATAAATAATTAAATAATAAGTTAATTATGCCAAGTGGAAATAAGTCCAGGACCAGCCTATTGGCACAGGGTGTCTGACACTCTGAGGGAGGAGTTGTAAAGTTTGATGGCCACAGGTAGGAATGACTTCCTATGACGCTCAGTGTTACATCTCAGTGGAATGAGTCTCTGGCTGAATGTACTCCTGTGCCTAACCAGTACATTATGGAGTGGATGGGAGTCATTGTCCAAGATGGCATGCAACTTGGACAGCATCTTCTTTTCAGACACCACCTGACAACAGATTGATGCATTTACAAAGAAGGCTATATTTCACTAGGATCTTGAGGAGACTTAATATATCATCAATACAGGGATTGATCCAGACACAACTCTCCACCAACAACACACACAGCAAGATCTGCACACCATCGCAGACTTCAAAGCTAAGTGCAGTGGTGATGCCAACATCGCTGCCTCTCTCTCAGATGTGCTAAATCTTTTTTTACACTCGGTTTGACGTCGCTAACACTGAGCCCCCATGGAGAGCCGCCGAAGAGACCTGCACCTTGGTCATCTCTGAGGCTGAGGTACACAGGTGTCTACAACGTGTGGACAGTCGCAAGGCTGCGAGACCAGACGGCATCCCAGGGTGAGTACTCAGGATGTGTGCAGCACAACTGGCGGATGTGTTTACAGACATTTTTAGTTTCTCCCTCTCCCAGTGTGGAGTGCCCTCCTGCCTCAAAACATCCACCATTGTCCCTGTATCTAAGAAGTCCAAGGTAATATGTCTGAACAACCGGCGTCCTGTCACACTCACCTCAATTATAAGCAAATACTTTGAGAGGCTGGTGAAGGATTACATCTGCAGCTTGCTACCATCCACACCGGACCCTACAACTCACCTACCGACACAACCGATCAACAGATGATGCAATAGCCACAGCCCTGCACACCGTCCTTACACATCTGGAGAAGAAGGATGCTTATGTGAGAAGGCTGTTCTTGGACTACAGTTCAGCATTCAGCACCATAATTTCCAGGCTTGACAAGAAGCTCAGAGACCTCGGCCTTCACCCTGCCTTGTGCAGCTGGATCCTGGACTTACTGTCAGATCACCAGTAAGTGGTAAGAGTGGGCTCCCTCACCTCTGCCTCTCTGACCCACAAAACAAGTGCCCCTCAGGGCTGTGTCATAAGCCCCCTCCTTTACTCTCTGTGTACCCATGACTGTGTCACAACCCACAGCTCCAATCTGCTAACTAAATTTGCTGATGATACTACATTGATTGGCCTTATCTCAAGTAATAATGAGGCAGCCTACAGAGAAGAAGTCATTTCTCTGACACAGTGGTGTCAAGAAAACAACCTCTCCCTCAATATCACAAAACAAAGGAGCTGGTTGTGGACTACAGGAGGAATGGGGGACAGGCTAACCCCTACAGACATCAATGGATCTGGGGTTGAGAGGGTGTACGGCTTTAAGTTCTTTGGCATACACATCACCGAGGATCTCACGTGGTCTGAACATACCAGCTGTGTGGTGAAAAAAGCACAACAGCACCTCTTTCACCTCAGGCAATCGAAGAAGTTTGGTATGAGTCCCCAAATCCCAAGGACTTTCTACAAGGGACAATTGAGAGCATCCTGACTGTCTGCATCACTGCCTAGAATGGGAACTGTACCTCATTTAATCGCAGGACTCTGCAGAGAGTGGTGTGGACAGCCCAGCACATCTGTAGTTGTGAACTTCCCACTATTCAGGACATTTACAAAGACAGGTGTATAAAAAGGGTCTGAAGGATCATTGGAAACCCGAGTCACCCCAACCACAAACTGTTCCAGCTGCTACCATCTGGGAAACGGTACTGCAGCGTAAAAGCCAGGACCAACAGGCTCTGGGACAGCTTCTTCCACCAGCCCATCAGACTGATTAATTCACCCTGATACAATTGTATATCTATGTTATATTGACTGTCCTGTTGTTCATACTATTTATTACAAATTATTTATATATTGCCCATTTAGATGGAGGCATAATGTAAGGATATTTACTCCTCGTGTATGTGAAAGATGTAAGAAATAAAGTCAATTCAATTCAATACGCTCACAGATTTCTGTTGATGTATCGTGGAGAGCATTCTAATGGGATGCATCACCATCGGGTACGGAGAGGCCACTGCACAGGATCGGAAAAGGCTGCAGGAAGTTGTAAACTCTGCCAGCTCCATAGCGGGCACTAACATCCCCAGCATCCAGGACACCTTCAAAAGGCAATGCCTCAAAAAGGCATCAGCTGTCATTATGGACCCCCATCGCCAAAACTACCCCTCTTCTCATTGTTACCACCAGGAAGGAGGCACAAGAGCCAGAAGACACGCACTCATTGTTTCAGGAACAGCTTCTTCCCCTCTGCCACCAGATTTCTGAACCCATGAACACTACTCAGTATGTTCCTTGTTTTTTGCTTTCACTACTTATTTAATTTATATATAAATTATTTAGTGTGTGTGTGTGTGTGTGTGTGTCTGTCTGTCTGTCTGTGTCTGTCTGTCTACAGTGCCTATAACAAGTATTAACCTCGCCCCCCCCTCCCCCCCCGGAAGTTTTCATGTTTTATTGTTTTACAACATTGAATTTCAGTGAATTTAATTTGGCTTTTCTGACCAAAGTCATGTCAAAGTGAAAACAGATCCCTACAAAGTGATCTACATTAATTACAAATATAAAATACAAAATAATTGATTCGCCCCCCTTCAAGTCAGTAGTTAGTAGATGCACCTTTGGCAGCAATTACAGCCTTGAGTCTGTGTGGATAGGTCTCTATCAGCTTTGCATTTCTAGACACTACAATTTTTCCCCATTCTTCTTTACAAAACTGCTCAAGCTCTGTCAGATTGCATGGGGATAGTGAGGGAACAGCCCTTTTCAAGTCCAGCCATAAATTGTCAATTGGATTGAGGTCTGGGCTCTGACTTGGCCACTCCAGGACATTCACTTTGTTGTTTTTAAGACATTCCTGTGTAGCTTTGTCTTTATTCTTGGGGTCATTGTCTTGCTGGAAAACAAATTTTCTCCCAAGTCACAGTTCTCTTGCAGACTGCACCAGGTTTTCTTCCAGGATTCCCTGTATTTTGCTGCATTCATTTTACCCTCTACCTTCACAAGCCTTCCAGTGTCTGATGCAGTGAAACATCCGCACATCATGGTGTTGGTTTCACGGTAGGGATGGTGCGTTTTTGATGATGTACATAGCATTTAGTCTGATACCCGAGAAGCTCAATTTTGGTTTCATCAGACCATAGAACCTTCTTCCAGTTGACTTCAAAGACTCCCACATGCCTTCTGGCAAACTCTAGCTGAGATTTCATGTGTGTTTTTTTTCAACAGTGGCTTTGTCTTAGCCACTCTCCCATAAAGCTACAACTGGTGAAGCACCCAGGCAACAGTTGTCGTATGTGCTGTCTCTCCCATCTCAACCACTGAAGCTTCTAACTCCTCCAGAGTTGTCAAAGATCTCTTGGCAGCCTCCCTCACTTGTCCACTTCTTGCACGATCACTCAGCTTTTGAGGACAGCCTGCTCTAGGCAGATTTACAACTCTGCCACATTCTTTCCATTTCTTGATGATTGACTTAACTGTGCTCCATGGAATATTCAATGACTTGGAAATTTTCTTGTATCCATCTCCTGACTTGTGCTTTTCAATAACCCTTTTGTGGAGTTGCTTGGAGTGTACTTTTGTCTTCATGGTGTAGTTTTTGCCAGGATATTGACTCACCACCAGTTGGACCTTACAGATATTTTTATAGGCGTATTTTTACTCCAGACAATTAAAACACGTTGACTGCACACAGGCCTCCAACAAACCTCCATTTAACTAATTACGTGACTTCTAAAACCAACTGGCTAGACTAGTGATAATTTGGTGTGTCATATTAAAGGAGTGTGAACACTTCTGCAATCAATTATTTGTGTTATATATTTGAAATTAATTAATCTTGCATTTACCCTATCTATACCCCTCATAGTTTTGTATACCTCTGTCAAATCTCCCCTCAATCTCCTACACTCCAGGGAATAAAGCTCAAACCTATTCAACCTTTCTCCATTCAGCAGGTCCTCAAATCCTGGCAACATCCTCGTAAATTTTCGAGTAGCTATGATTTTACATACTTCTGTTTATCTGGTATTCATGTGTCCAGAATTCTCATGGAACTGTCAAAGTTCAAAGTAAATTTATTATCAATGTGTACATTCCATAAGCAAACATGAGATTCATTTTCTTGAGGCAACCACAGGAAAACAAAGACAACAGAATTCATGAAAAAACTATATACTGTATAATAAAGGCAGAGATCCTGAAAGTGAGTCTACCGGCGGTGTAGTCAGTTCAGCGCTGAGGCAAGTGAAGCCAGTAGTCTGATGGTTGTAGGCGAACAACTGTTCCTGAACCTTGTAGCCAAGGATATGCCTATTTCAGAAGCCCTGAGTCATGCAAGAGTTTTACAAAGGCTAATTTGTTATTACAGAAGCGCAGAAGGACAGGTTCACCTGCAAACACGGGAGAGCAAAACATGGGAATGTTTAAAATCACTTACGTAGACCATAAGACATAGGAGCAGGAATAGGCCATTACAGTCTGCTCTGCCATTCCATCATTGCTGATTTATTAACCCTCTCAACCCCATTCCTCTGCCTTCTCCCGTAACCTTTGACGCCCTGACTAATCAAGAACCTATCAACCTCTGCTTTAAATATACCCAATGACTTTGCCTCCACAGTTGAATGTGATAATGAATTCCACAGATTCACTACCCTCTGACTGAAGAATTTTTTCCTCACCTCTGTTCTAAATAGAAGGCCCTCTGTCCTGAGGCTGTGCCCTCTGGAGGTCCAAGACTCATCACCCACTACAGCAAACACATCGAGGCCTTTCAATATTCAATAGATTTCAGTAAGATTCCCCCCCCCCCCCCGCCCCCAACCCATTCTTCTAAACTCTGGTCAGTACTGGCCCAGAGTCATCAAACACTCTTCGCATGTAAACCCTATCATTCCCAGAATAATTCTCGTAAACTTCCAATGAACCCCTCTCTGATGCCAGTTCATCTTTTCTTAAACAAGAGGTCCAGAACTGTTCACAATACTCCATTTGCAGTCTGACCAGTGCCAAATAAAGCCTCAGCATTGCACCCTTGCTCTTGTATTCTAGTCCTCTCGAAATGAATGCTAACATTGCACTTGTCTTCCTCACCACTGACTCAACCTGCAAGTTAACCTTTAGGGAACACAAAGTACACTGCAGATGCTGTGGTCAAATAAACACCTACAAACAAGCTGGTCGGGCAGCATCCGTTGAAATGAGCAGTCAATGTTTTGGGCCGAGACCCTTCGTCAGGACTGAAGAAGGAGGGGGCAGGGGTCCCATAAAGAAGGTGGGGGGAGGGTGGAAGGTGCCAGGTGAAAAACCAATCAGAGGAAAGATCAAGGGGTGGGGGAGGGGAATCAGGGAGGGGATAGGCCAGAGAGGTGAAGAAGGAATGTAAGGGGAAAGCACTATGGGTAGTAGAAGAAGGCAGAATCATGAGACAGGTGATAGGCAGCTAGAAGAGGAGGCAGAGTGAAAGTGGGATAGGAGAAGGGAGAAGGAGGGAATTACTAGAAGTTGGAGAATTCGATGTTCATACCAACGGGCTAGAGACTACCCAGACGGTATATAAGGTGTTGCTCCTCCAACCTTTAGGGAACCCTGCACGAGGACTCCCAAGTCCCTTTGCACCTAAGATTTTTGAATTTTATACTTATTTAGAAATTTGTCCACCACCTTTATTCCTCCTACCGAAGTGTTTCTACACATTCCTACACTGTATTCCATCAGTCACTTCTTTGCCCATTCTCCCATCTGTCTAAATCCTTCTGCAGACTCCCTGCTTTCTCAACACTACCTGCGCCTCCACCTATTGTCCACAAACTTGGCCACAAAGCCATCCAAATCAACATAGAACATCACAGCCTTTGGCCCATGATGTTGTTCTGACATTTTAACCTATTCTAAGACCAATCTAACCCTTCCCTCCCACATAGTCCTCCATTTTTCTATCATCCATGTGCCTATCTAAGAGTTTTTTCAAAAGCCCCTAATGTATCTGTCTCCACCACTCACCCCTCCCTGTCTAAGTATTTACCTCTGACGTGTCCCCCCATGATCAGGGAATGCTGGATACCACTCCTCATAAGACCTGCTCTCTAGTCCGGGCAGCATCCCGGTAAATCTCCTCTGCACCCTCTCTAAACCTTCCACAGCCTTCCTATTATGAGGCGACCAGAGATGAACATGATATTCCAGTGTGGTCTAACCAGAGTTTTGTAGAGCTGTAACATGACTTCATGGCTCTTGAACCCAATCTCCTAACAAATGAAGGCCAACACACAAAAGCTCTCCTAATCACTCTGTAGTGCTGAAAATTTTTCACCTCTGCTGAGTACTCCGTTCATTGGCTAACAATAAATTGCCAAATTAATATGACTTTTTGAAAAGCAGCTGCTGGAACTAGCTAGTTAACCAGTTTTTCCATTTACTACAGTTGGGGAGGAGATACAGGAGCCTGAAGACCCACACTCAATGATTCAGGAACAGCTTCTTCCCCTCCACCATCAGATTTCTGAAAGGTCCGTGAATCCATGAACACTACCTCACTATTCCTTTTTCTTACACAATTTATCTATTTTCTAATTTATAGTTAATTTTGTTTCTTTAACTGTACTCTGCTGCGAAACAATAAATTTCAAAATATTTTCCAGGGAAAATGGAGGGTTTTGAGGAAGAGAAGGGTTAGATTGATCTTGGAGGTCAGCCCAACGTCGTGCTGGAATGTTCTTTGTTTTATATTTCATGCTCTAAGTACACATCATATGGAGCGTCATGGGAGTGTAGCAATTAGCAGAATGCTATCGAACAGCAAGGGCTCAGTTAGTCTGAAAACCTGACAGTCTCTGGTTCAGTCCCTTGTTTCGGCAGTACCTAGGAGGCGACATGGTAGCAGAGCGGTCAGCGAAACACATTACAGCACCAGCTTTCTGTGTTCAAAGTGTTCCGGAGACTCATCAAATACTGTTTCTTTGACTTTACAGAGTCATAGAATCATCAAACACTATAGCACAAGATCATCCCTTTGGCCCATCTAATCCATGCTGAGCCATTACTCTGCCGAGTCCCATCAACCTGCACCCGGACCATAGCCCTCCCTACCCCTCCCATCCATGTACCTGTCCAAGTTTCTCTTAAATGTTGAAATCGAACCTGAACCCACCACTTCCATTGGCAGAGCGTTCCATACATACACCACCAGGACAGACCGGTTAGTAGGCTAATTAGTCACATGGGTATAACTGGGCAGCGCAGGGTCATTGGGAAGAAGGGCCTGTTAACGTGCTGTATCTCTAAATAAAATAATAAACCTGACTCTGATTCGAACCCAACAAGTTCAGATTGTTAGGAAGAGAAACAATGCTGTCAGCAGATCTATCTCTGCAATAGGCCAGGGCAGCTGACCTACGATCAGAATCAGGTTTATTATCACCCGCATGTGTCGTGAAATTTGTTAACTTAGCGGCAGCAGTTGAATGCAATACATAATATAGAAGAAAAAATAATAATAAATGAATAAGTAAACAATTACAGTATATGTATAATGAATAGATTAAAATTTGTGCAAAAACAGAAATATTAAAATGGTGAGGTAGTGTTCATGGGATCAATGTCTATTTAGGAATTGGATGGTGGAGCGGAAGAAGCTGTTCCTGAATCACTGAGTGTGTGCCTTCAGGCTTCAGTACCTCCTCCCTGATGGTAACAGTGAGAAAAGGGGATGCCCTGGATGCTGGGGGTCTTTAATAATGGAAGCTGCCTTCCTGAGACACCATTCCTTGAAGACCTAGTAACAATGCCCTGGGGAGCGTAGGGCTCCCCAGCCTAGGTATAACACTGAGACTGTTGCCACAAGTAGGTAGGAACTAGGAAGCATATTAAAACATAAAAAGCAGGATGTCTGGTGTTGACTTTATTCTGGAATAAATTATGGGAAGAAACCCTTCTTCCCCACTACACTGAGAGTGAATATGTTAACATTGAAAATTAACCTGCTATTGTACAAACACCAATTAATTCCTGGACAGAAATTGGTCAGCTGTGGAGAGGGCCAGAGGAAAGTTCATCAGGTCAATATGGAGATCAATGTGGATAGGATAGAAACATAGAAACATAGAAAATAGGTGCAGGAGTAGGCCATTCGGCCCTTCGAGCCTGCACCGCCATTCAGTATGATCATGGTTGATCATCCAACTCAGAACCCTGTACCTGCTTTCTCTCCATACCCCCGATCCCTTTAGCCACAAGATAGATACCCTTTAGATAGATATTCAGAACACTTAGTTTCCTTTCAATCTAGAAATAAGCTTACTTTCCTATTTCTCTATCCCAAATTAGTTATGTTCCTTGCCTTCACCAAATTAACATTTAATTCCTAAAATCAATTACTTTTCATGAGAAAAAAAAAATTGTTCTTAATTGTTTCTACTTGTTGGTGGACTGGGCCGTTTATAAGGACTCATCAGAATGAATAGACCATGGTTATTCATTATAAAAACAGCTCTAGACTAGTGTGTCCACACAAAACTGTTCAGAATCTTCCCCAAACAGAAGTGAGATCAGAGGCATTCAACTCTGGTGACCAAGAAAGTTACAAGAGGTCCAGGTATGATCTCTGGAAAGCCGTTGCATGCGTGAAGTGGCAATTCCGGACTAAACTTGAATCAATGAAAAATGCTCGACAGTTGTGGCAGGGTTTGAATACGACCATCTCTTATGAAGCTAAATCAAGTTACATGGTCGACAACAGGACCTCACTTCCAGATGAGCTCAGTGCCTTCTTTGCTCAGTTTGAACTTCAAAACACAGAGGAACAATCATGAACTATCATAGCCCCCCGACGATAGTGTGATTCCAGTCTCTGAAGCTGACATGCCACCAGGCTTCAGGATGGAAAACCCACAGAAAGCATCAGACGGCGAACCTGGCCAAGCTCTAAAGACCTGTGCTGATCAACTGGCTGGAGTGTTCACCGAGATCTTCAACCCCTCACTGAGGTGCCCACCTGCTTCAAGCGGACTTCAATTATACCGGTGTCTAGGAAGAAAGTGGTAATTCACAAACACTCACATCCACAGTGATGAAGTGTTTTGAGAGACTGGTGATGAAACATATTAACTCCTGCCAGAAAAGTGACTTAGATCAGCTCCAATTTGTCTACTGGAGCAACAGGTTCTCAGCAGCTGCCATCTCTTTGGCTCATCACTCAACCCTGGAACATCTGAACAGAAGAGGTGTATGCATCAGGATGCTCTTTATCGACTACAGACTCAGCATGCAGGGGTGTGACTGAAAATCTGGCTGAGTGTTGCCACAACAACCTCTCACTCAATGTCAGCGAGACCCAGGAGCTGATTATTGACCTCAGGAGGAGGAAACACTAAGCCAGTCCTCATCGGAGGATCAGAGGTGAAGAGGGTTAGCTATTTTAATTTCCTTATGTCATTATTACGGAGGAGTTGTCCTGCACCCAGCATTATATATATATATATATATATATATATATAAATAAAATAGTTAAATTAAATAAATAGTGAGGTAGTGTTCATGGGTTCAGCATTTGGATGGCAGAGGGGTGGAAGCTGTTCCTGAATAACCGAGCGTATGCCTTCAGGCTTCTGTATCTTTTCCCTGATGGTAGCAATGTGAAGAGGGTGTAAAAATTCATGTCTAATTGATGTTTTTCTTGTAAATGCTGCTCAGATGATGCCATGTTCCTGTGACGCTGCTGTAAGGAAGTACATGGACTTTTGCCTATTTCAGCGAATTTGAGCTTGACCTAGATCCACGATTAACACTTTCCTCAAACCCTCTGATGAGTTCACTGCTGAATCCACATCGAGCTCCAGTAGCCCTTTTGCGAGGCTCCTTCCATTGATTACTGCCCACTGTACTGAGCGGAGCTGATGCACATCTGACTGTGTGGAAACTTTCCGTCGCCCCATTCACACCCTCATCTGACATGCTCTCTTTCCACAGCAATCTGGATCACCCACTTCTCATTACAAACGCAGAGATGATAAGTGATTTCCCAAATCGACCGGGAAATCGCTTATCAAAATAAGGATTAAACCTGATATTTTATAATCAGCTCAATGCCACACCATTCAGGGAATTAGTAACTTACAGAAATTAAACTCCATTGATGCATCGCCCGTGTTAGGTCCCAGTTAACCAACAAATTGATTTTTAAAATCCTCTTTAATGAGAATAGAAACTGCCAGAAACACTCAGCAAGTTAGTCTCTCTCCTCCCACGGGGACGAGGAAAGCAGAATTAACATTTTAGGTTAGTAACTCAAAATCAGATATTGGCATTGGTTTATTGGTAAACACAGGAGACCCTGCAGATGCTGGAAATCCAGAGGGACACACACAAAACTGCAGGAACTCAGCAGGTCAGGCAGCATCTATGGAGAGGAATGAACAGTCGATGTTTCGGGCTGAGACCCTTGATGGTGTCCTGAAGAACAGTCGACTCTTTATTCCAGCATTTTGGTTTACCAGTATTGCTTTACTGTCATCACACATACTGAGATACAGCTTTCCTTGCATGCTGTTCATATGAATTGGATCATTACACAGTGCACGGAGACAGAAGAAAGTAAAACAATAGCAGAGTGTGGACTTGTAGAATAAAGACTGTACAGATGTGCTCTGGAGAGTATTCTAATTGCATACATCAGTGCCTGCTATGGAGATTCCAATAGTGGGCGAAAAAAAGCCGTAGAGGGTTTAGGTTCTGCCTGCTCCATAATGGGCACAAGCCTCTTCACCATCGAGGAGGCACCACTATCAGAATCAGGTTTAATATCACTAGTCAAGTTTATTGTCATTTCGATCATAAACTGCTGGTACAGTACACAGTAAAAACGAAACAACGTTCCTCCAGGACCCTGGTGCTACATGAAACAACACAAAACTACACTAGACTACGTAAAACAACATAAAAACTACACTAGACTACAGACCTGCACAAGACTACATAAAGTGCACAAAACAGTGCAGGGCAGTGCAATAATTAATAAATAAGATGATGGGCACAGTAGAGGACAAATTACAATATAATAATAAATGATGCAGATGTCAGTCTAGACTCCGAGTATTGAGGAGTTTGATGGCTTGGGGCACAGTCTGGTCGTGAGAGCCCGAATGCTCCGGTGCCTTTTGCCAGATGGCAGGAGGGAGAAGAGTTTGTGTGAGGGGTGCGTAAGTCATGAAACTTGTTGTCTTTGCAGCAGCTGTACAATACACAATAATAGAAAGAAAAGGTGAATTACAGTAAATATACTGTATATCATAGTTAAATTAAATAAATAGTGCAAAATTAAAAAGTGGTGTTCATGGGTTCAATGCCCATTCAGAAATTGGATGACAAAGAGGAAGAAGCTGTTCTTGAATCATTGAGTGTGTATCTTCACAGGTTTCTGTACCTCCTTCCTGATGATAGCAATGAGAACAAGGCAGGACCTGACGATGGGGAGCCTCACCAGCCAGGACAAGCCCTCTTCTCATTGCTGCCATCAGGGAGGAGTGACAGGAGCCTGAAGACACACCCTCAACAACAGCTTCTTCCTCACTGCCATCAGATTTCTGAATGGACACTACCTCACTTTTGCTCTCTTTTTCCACTACTTGTTTATTTGCAGGGTGACGGGGAGGAGATGCATCTCCACTGAAGGTGCTCCTTCCCTCCACGAGCCTGCAGTTCGCCCTTGGGCAAGGTGTAGCACCTGCTTAGCTCCCTGATCAGGATCACATGAAGCCATGTGACGGATGGTCATACGAGCAGCTGGCGCATATTACAAGTGCTGGCTATGCGACCACTGATGCCAGGCAATCTCTGAGGAATACTGATAATAGCTGGGGTCACCCATCTTGTAAAGGCACTATCCAGAAGAAGGGAATAGGAAACTACTTCTGTAGAAAAATTTGCCAAGAACAAACATGGTTATCGACCATGATCGCCCATGTCATATGACACGGCACATAATGATGATGATTTATTTTTAATATATTTCTTATTGTCACCTGTCATAAATTTTATATATTGCACTGGACCGACTTCACAACCTGCATCAGTTATATTAAACCTGATGCTGATTCTGACATCACCATCTTCACACTGTTCCGACTAAGTTCATTCTAAGTTTCGGAAATAGCATCTCATCTTTCGTGTGTAACAGCGATCACCCACTCCATCTCCAACACAGTGAGTACCAGTTACAAGACCCAGTGCAACAACTCACCGCGACCCCTCAGACAGCACCTTCCAAACCGGCTGGGATGACAGGGGCAGCAAAAGCACAGGGACACCCCCCCCCCCAGAAACACAGAGAGACCCCCCCCCCCCCCCCCGGAGACACAGGGACCCCCCCCCCGGAGACACAGAGACACCACCCCCTGGAAACACAGAGACATCACCCCCTGGAGACACGGGGACACCACCCCCCGGAAACACAGAGACATCACCCCCTGGAAACACAGGGACACCCCCCCCCCCCCCGGAGACACAGAGACACCACCCCCTGGAAACACAGAGCCAACCCCCAGAGACATGGAGACATTAGTCCCTGGAAGTCCCTCCAAACCACACACAATGCTTACTTGGAAATGCACTCACTGGCCACTTTATTAGATACACCTGTACACCTGCTCATCAATGCAAATATCTAATCGGCCAATCACATGGCACCAACTCAAAGCACAAAAGCATGTGGACACGGTCAGTTGTTGTTCAGTCCAAACACCAGAATGGGGAAGAAATGTGATCTCAGTGTCTCTGACCATGGAATGATTGTTGGTGCCAGATGGGGTGGTTTGAGTGTCTCAGAAACTGCTGATTTCCTGATATTTTCACACACAGCAGACTTTAGGATTTACAGAGAATGGTACAAAAACAGAAGATGATTAATTTAACAGCAGTCTGTGGGAAAAATGCCTTGCTAATGAGAGAGGTCAGAGGTGAATGTCCGGACTGGTTCAAGCTGACAGGAAGGCGACAGTAACTGATATAACCATGTGTGAAAACAGTGGAGTGCTGAAGAGCATCTCTGAACATGCAGCACATCGAACCTTGAAGTGGACAGGCTACAGCAGCAGAAGACCACGAATGTCACTCAGTGGCCTGTTTCTTAGGTACAGGAGGTAGATAATAAAGTGGCCACTGAATGTATACCTCCGTTCCTTCACTAATATCCCTGAACTTCATCCCTAACATCACTGTGTATATACCTACATCTCAGGACTGCTGTGGTTCAAGAAGGCAGCTGACCACCAGCTTTGCAAGGGCAACTAAACATATAATTAACTGCTGGCTTAGCCCGGGAAGCTCACATCACTTCAATGGGTATAGAAAGGAATTAACAAGAAACAAACTTAGCAATAAAAGCAAAAAATCTTTCAAACGTTCCTTAGGTCAGGCAACGTCTCTGGGAAGAGAAACTGATAAAGTTACAAGATGAAGGCTCTTTGGCTGCAGTAATTTTGATTATATTTTACAAACAATTGTTCTAATTATCATCAAAGGGGACATGACAGGGCGGTATAGGGCATGATGAGGTGGATATTAAGATGTCTCCAATGGAGTAAAGGGACATAGTTGCAAGACGAGAAGGTGATCATTTCAAATTGAGCAACACAGGAATTTCTCCTCGGGCAGTGAATTGTTTTGAGTTATTTAAATGGAGGCCAGAAGGTGTCATTTGAGGAGCTGTGATGAATCTGCTGCTTTCCATCTTCTGGATGACACAATCTACTGTTACAGGCCTTAACGGGGAAGGAGGTAAATATCTGAAAGGTTAATTAAGGACCGAGGGGAACTAAGATAGATGAAGAGATGAAGCTCGGGCACATCAGACATAATCATATTGAATGATGGGGCACATTTGAGGGGCTGAATGGCCTATTCCTGTCACAGTTTCCAGATACTCTTAATGAATTCAGCAACATCAGATAACCCACCTTTACAGTTTGTGTTCAAGCTGATAAATGATTATTGACTTGAATGATCAACACTGTTTGTCTCTCCATAAGACCATAAGATATAGGAGTAAAACTGAGCCATTTGGCCCATCAGGTCTCTTCCACCATTCAATTGTGGCTGATTTGTTTTTCCTTTCAACTTCTCCTGGTAACCCTAAGTGCCCTTCCTAATCAAGAACCATCAACCTCCACTTTAAAGATATTCCACAGCCATCTGTGGCAAAGAGTTCCACCAGATTCACCATCCTCTGACTGGAGAAATTCCTCCTCGTTTGTTTTCTAAATGGCCATCCCTCTGTTCGAAGGCTGTACCCTTTTCACAGATGTTGCCTGAACTGCCGAACTGACTTTTTTAACATTCGGTTTCCTCTACTGCCGCAATGAACCACTCTCAGGTTGGAGGAACAACCCCTCTAGGCAGCCTATAACCTGAAGCATGAACATTGGTGTTTCTAACTTACAGTAATTTTGCTCTCCTCCCCCTTCTCTCTTTTTTTCATTTCCCATTCTAGTTATCCACCCGGTCCTTTCCTTCCCCTCACCTGCCCAGCACCTCTCCCTGGTGCCTCTCCTCCTTCCCATCCTCCCAGGACAACTATCCTCTCCTATCAGATTCCTTCTTCTTCAGCCCTTTACCTTTTCCACCTATCACCTCCTAGCTTCTCAGATCACCCCCTCCCCCACCCAGTCTCACCAATCACCAACCAACTTATACTCCTCCCCCTCCCCATCTGCCCCTTTTCTCTCTAGTCCTGATGAAGGGTCTCAGCCCAAAACATCACCACTCTGATTGTACACCTCCTCCCCCCCATTTGCCCCCTTCTTGATGAAAGTTGGCCCAAAACGACACTAGCCAGCTTGTACTCCTCCCCCCCCCCCCCCACCCCATCTGTCCCCTTCCTTCCAGTGTTCCTGAATGAAGTGCATCTAGCTGCAGCTTCTAACAGACCATATTAAGGAGTTGGAGCTGGAACTGTATGAACCTTGGATCATTTGGGAACCTGAAGGGATTGATAGATAGGCCATATAGGGAGATAGTTACATCTGAGGTGCAGAACACACATCACTGGATGACTATCAAGAGAGAATAAGGAGATAGGCAAAGTACCCCTGTAGCCATTCCCTCAACATCAGGTATACTACTCTAAACCTAGCAGAGGAAAGCCATAGGTCTCTGGAACTGGGTCGGCTTTAATACTGGAAGGGAAGTGGGGAATAGATAAGTGAGCTGTGGTGATAGCCGATTCATCGGTCTGGGGAACAGAAAGGAGGTTCTGTGGACAAGAATGGGATGCATGGATGGTATGTATGTTGCATCCTAGGTGCCAGGATCCAGGATATCTCAGATCAAGTCCATAGCATTCTTGAGCAGGAGGGTGAGCAGCCAGAGGCTGTGGTCCATGTTGGTACCAATGACGTGGGTAGGAGGCTGATGAGGTTCTGCAAAGTGAGTTCGGGGAGTTAGGTGCTAAGTTAAGGACAGGACCTCTAGGGTTGTGATCTCAAGATTGGTCCCTTACCACATGCTAGTGAGGCCAGAAATGGGAAGATCATACAGTCTAACATGTGGCTAAGGAGTTGGAGTGGGAGGGAGGGCTTCAGACTTTTGGATCATTGGGTTCTCTTCCAGGGAAGGTGGGACCTGTACATTAGAGATGGTTTGCACCTGAACTGGAGGGGTGACTATCCTGGCAGAAAGGTTTGTTAGTGCTGCATGGGAGTGTGGGTGTAAACTAGAGTTGTAGGGTGATGGGAACCAGAGTGCCTGAACAGATAGTGGAGTGGTTGTGGAGAAAGATATTGTTAAACCGACATACAAAGTCAGGAATCGATAGGTTGATCATCGTGGGACTAATGTTCCGTGCTGTGTACATTTCAGTGTAAGGAGTATTGTAGGAAAGCTGGATGAGCTTAGGGCATGGTTCAGTACGTGGGATTATGATATCGTAGCCAGTAGTGAGACTTTTTTGCAAGAGGGACAGGACTGGCAACTCAGAATTCCGCGGTGCTGTTGTTTTAGATGAGACAGAGCGGGAGAGATTAAGGGGGGTTGGTATTATTAGTCAGGGAAAATGTCACAGCAGTGCTCAGTCAAGACAGTTAAGAGAACTCATCTAGTGAGGCTTTATGGGCAGAAAAATAAAGGTATGACCATGTTAATGGGATTGTACCATAGACAACTCAGCAGCCAGTGGGATTTTGAGGAACAAATGTGTAGAGAGATCACAGACTGTTGTACTATGATAGTAGGTGATTTTAACTTTCCTCACATTGACTGGGACTCCCATACTGTAAAAGGGCTGGATGGGAAAGAGATTGTCAAATATGTTCTGGGAAATATGTCCTTAATCAGTGCACATAAGTCCCAACTAGAGAGCTTGTGTGATATTAGATCTCCTATTAGGGAATGAGACAGTGCAGATGATATAAGTTTGTAGTAGGGTAACTCTTTGCATCTAGTGATTATAACACCATTAATTTCAAGGTAATTATGGAAAAGGATAGATCTGGTCCTCGGGTTGAGGTTCTACATTGGAGAAAGGCCAATTTTGATGGCATCAGAAAGAATGTGGCGAGTATGGCTTGGGACAGCAAATCAAAAACACAAGGAAGTCAACAGATGCTGGAAATCCAAAGCAACACACACAAAATGCTGGAGGAATTCAGCAGGTCGGGCAGCCATCTATGGAAGTGAATAAACTGTCAATGTTTTGGGCTGAGACCCTTCTTCAGGACTGAAAAGGAAGGGGGAAGACAGCAGAATAAAAGGATGGGGAGGGGGAAAGAGAAGCTGATAGGTGAAGCCAAGCGGGTGGGAAAGATAAAGGGTCAAAGGAAGAATCTGACAGGAGAGGAGAGTGGACCATAGGAGATAGGGAAGGAGGAGGAGACCCAGGGAAGGTGATAGGCAGGTGAGAAGAGGTAAGAGTCCAGAGTGGGGAATAGAAGAAGGCAGGGGAAGGGAAACTTCTTTTTACCAGAAGGAGAAATTGATATTCATGTTATCACATGGGAGGCTACCTAGGCGGAATATAAGGTGTTGCTCCTCCACCCTGAAGGTGACCTCATCTTGGCACAAGAGGGTAGTTGAATTCTCTCTCACTGCCTGTCATTTTTGTGAGATGAATATTACTTGCCACCTCTTCACCAATATATAAATTGAGGTCTTGCATCCAGGTCGCTCTGCATGCAGACTCCTTCATTTACTGGGATTTTGCACACTATGCATTTCTCTGCAACTGTTTACTCCCTTCCATAGCTGCTCAAAACACAAAAATACAACTGCAGATGCTGTGGATCAAAGAATACGTACACAACGCTGATGAAGGGTCTCGGCCCGAGACGTTGGCTACTCTTTTCTCACGGATGCTGCCTGACCTGCCGAGTTCTTCCAGCGTTGTGTACGTATTCCACAGCTGCTGCCTGACTTACTGAGCTCCTCCAGCATTTTGTGTTGCTCAAGATTTCCAATATCTGCAGAATCTTGTGGTTACATAAACAAAACTCAGTTTTAGTGACTACAGTGAATTATGTTGCACGTACACTCAGTGGCCACTTTATTAGGTACACCTCTGCACCTGCTCATTATTGCAAATATCTAATCAGCCAATCATGTGGCAGGAACTCAATATATAAAATCATGCAAGCGTGGGTTAGGACAGGCTGTTTTCTGGCAAAAGTGTACTTGGAAAGTGGGAAGCCTTCAAAAATGGAATTTTGAGAGTACAAAGCTTGTATGTGCCCATCAGAATAAAGATAACAAGTGTAGGAAACCTTGGTTTTAAGATAGATTGAGGACCTGGTTAAGAGACAAAAAGGAGGTGCATACTAGGTATAGTAGCAATATTAGGGATACTCATTAAGAAATGTAAGACAGTACTTATTAAAGAAATCAGGAGGGCTAAAAGAAGCCATGAAGTTGCTCTAGTAGACATGGTGAAGCAGAATCCTAAGGAATTCTACAGATATGTTCAGAGCAAAAGGATTGCAGGGGACAAAATTGGTCCTACAGATATGTTAAGAGCAAAAGGATTACAAAGGACGTAATGGGTCCTCTGGAAGACCAGAATGGTAATCCATGTGTGGAGCCAAAGCAGATGGGGAAGGTCTTAAATTAATTCTTTGCATCTGTATTTACTCATGAGATGGATACAGCGTTTACAGAAATGAGGCAAAACAGAATCACGGACCCTGTATAGAGGAGGAGGCATTTGGTACCCTGAGGCAAATCAAGGTGGGTAAATCCCCAGGGCTTGACAAGGTGTTCCCTTGGACCCTATGGGAGGTGAGTGCAGAAATCGCTGGGGCCCTAGCAGAGATATTTAAAGCAGTGGTCCTCAACCTCCGGGCCGCGAAGAATGCAGGGGTGCAGTGGTAGCCGGAACGCACCCAGCACATCTTTAAGAAAAATGCCGAAATAAACAGGCTAATTAATTAGGTGCCGCCTGGCATGCAAATGTCAGCCCAGATCAGAGGAGACTGCCGATTGCATAGAGCATGGGCTGACATTTACGTGCCGGGCGGCACCTAATTAATTAGCTAGTTTATTTCGGCTTTTTTCTTAAAGATGTGCTGGGGGCATCCCGGCTACCGCTGCACCCCTGCGTGCTTCGTGGTCCGGTATCGGTCCGCGGCCCAGAGGTTGGGGACCACTGATTTAAAGCATCCTTATTGGCAGGACAGCTACCAAAAGATTGGAGGATAGCTGAAGTTGTTCTACTGTTTAAAAAAGGCTCTGGTCAAAAACCAGGAAGTTAAAGGCTGGTGAGTCTCACATCAGTTGTGGGAAAGATATTGGAAAATATTCTAAGGGACTGTAAATACAAGTATTTGGATAGATAGGGTCTGGTTAAGTAGAGTCAGCATGGCTTTGTGCATGGTAGGTCATGTCTAACCAATATTATAGAGTTTTTTGAGTAAGTTACCAGGAAAGTGGATGAAGGCAAGGCAGTGGATGTAGTCTACATGGATCTTAGTAAGACATTTGACAAGGTCCCTCATGGGAAGGTGGTCAAGAAGGTTTAATCACTCGGCACTCAGGGTGAGGTAGTAAATTGGATTAGACATCAGCTTTGTGGGAGAAGCCTGAGAGTGGTAGTAAAGGGTTGCCTCACTGACTGGAGGCCTGTAACTAGTGGTGTGCTACAGGGGTCAGTGCTGGGTCCGTTATTGTTTGTAATCTATATCAATGATCTGGATAATAATGTGGTTAACTGGATCAGCAGATTTGTGGATTACACCAAACCTGGGGGGTGTAGTGGACAGTGAGGAAAGCTGCCATGGCTTGTAGAGATGGAGAAATGGTAGATGGAATTCAATGCAGACAAGTCTGAGGTTGTGCACTTTGGTAGGACCAACGAGGATAGGTCTTACAAGGTAAACGATAGGGCACTGAGGAGTGTGGTAGAAGAAGGAGATCTGGGAATATGTCCATAATTCACTGAAAGTGGCATCACGGGTTCTGGGCCATCACAACCCAGAGGTCTTATATGAATTGGGAACTTCGATCAGAGGAAATATCAGAAGGAGTGCCAAACTGAGCAACCCAGATGCTGATGAATGCCCAAGCCACATCTGCGGGCCGTCGTCGGTGCTAGAGGGACGGTCTCTGGCCATGAGGTGGTATGGTTCACTATGGTAAGAAGGTGCATGAAACATAGAAACGTAGAAAGCATAGAGAACAATATTGCAGGAGGGGAGGAGAGGACCAACAAGGTCCACATCGACATGGTGAAAATCGCTCTGAGACTTCAAAAGGTGCCAACGGCGCCTGGACACGATGGTAAATTTTTGTCCTCTGGCACTCCACACAAACTGCAGTCCAGTCATGCACGCCCTTTCTAAGGCTGTGCCACAAAAAACTTCAGACCCTTACATCCGGCCCAGATGTAAGAGACTATGCCTGGTGTGAAAAACAGTACGCCTCCAGTCTGTGGTCACGAGGGCGACTGGTTGAGGCATCGTGCAAGAGAGCAACCCCAGCTTCCCCGAACTTGATGTCAGCCAACCACGGGCCCGTGACGGCTGTTTGGTACGCCGACTGCTGTTTGATATCTGGGTCAGTAGCTTGGTCGACTGCCATGCCGTCATAGTCAATCCCTATGTATACAGCCTCAACTGCTGACCATGAGAGGCAATCACCCACAGCATTATTTTTCCCCTTGATACCAGTTGTGAACTTTGATATGTAGGCCAGTTGATGTTGCTGCCGTGCAGACCAAGGGTCTGATATTTTGGCCATCGTGTGCACAAGGGGTTTGTGAAATGGCATCCCTCTAGAGGAAAATGAAAATGGTGGACAGCCAGATAGAGACCGAGAAGCTCAAGGTCAAATGCGCTTACTTCCTTTTGGGGGACAGAGTTGCTGGCTGAAGAAGGCAAGTGACTGCCACACACCTCTGACTCACTGCACCCACAGCACAGTCTGAAGCGTCAGTAGTATTGGCTATGGGTACATCGGGAAGTGGGTGCACCAGAAGGGTCATGTTTAATTTCATCCAATGCTGTGGTCACGTCCACTGACCAGTCAAGCACGTGATTAGGGGTGTTGTCTTTAAGAGCATTATTGACGCACCATCAATAACCCTCGGAGACGGGAGGCGAACGATAGGCTTTTATTAGCAACAAAAGAACCCACGACATTCTGGAGACTGAGGGAGGAGCAGTGCCTCCAATCGCCTTTATACAGGGGTCTGTGGGAGGAGCCACAGGAGCAGTCAGCAGAGGGGCGTGTCCAGACAGGTATAGATAGTTTACCACAATTATACAGGGGAAGCATAAGTTCAGCAGCTCGCGGAATTAAAAGGTGATAGAAACTGACCATACCTAAAAACTCCTGTAGTTTTGTTTTGTATTGCAGGGCTGTGGGAAATCCTTAATAGCCATTACTTTTGATGGGAGGGGTTTCACACCTTCTGCAGCGATGCGATGGCTGAGAAACTCAATGGTCGACAACTCAGACTGGTATTTAGCAAGGTTAATCGATCCATGTTGGCTTAAGCGCTCAAAGAGTGTGCAGAGATGAGACAGGTGTTTGGATTTAGATGCACCGGTGACAAGTATGTCACCCAGGTAAACAAAAAGAAAATCTACATCATTTAATACAGAGTCCATCAGCCGTTAGAAAGCTTGTGCTGCATTTTTCAGTCCAAATGGCATGTGCAGAAACTCAGAGAGGCTAAATGGGGTTATCACATTTAGGGAATGCCCTCGGAGCACACAGGCACCTGATGACAGCGCCTAACTAGATCAACTTTGGAAAAAGTTAAGACGTACAAACAAGTTGGATGAACTCAGCAGATCGGGCAGCATCCGTTGAAAGGAGCAGTCAACGTTTCAGGCCGAGACCCTTCGTCAGGACTGAAGAAGGAGGGGGCAGGGGCCCTATAAAGAAGGTGGGGGGAGGGTGGAAAACCAATCAGAGGAAAGATCAAGGGGTGGGGGAGGGGGAAAAGGGAGGGGATAGGCAGGAGAGGTGAAGAAGGAATCTAAGGGAAAAGCAACTCCATAGACAGTAATTCCCTCCCTCTCCCTTCCCCCATCCCATTTTCACTCTGTCTCCTCTTCCAGCTGCCTATCACCTCTCTCATGACTCTGCCTTCTTCTACTACCCATAGTGCTTTCACCTTAGATTCCTGCTTTTGAGTTCATCCAGCTTTTTTGTACGTCTTGATTTGACCACAGCATCTGCAGTGTACTTTGGAAAAAGTTAACTTTCCAGCTAAACATGACACCTACGTCAGGATGTTGTTCATCGACAATAGCTCAGCATTTAATACCATCATTCCCACAATCCTGATTGAGAAGTTGCAGAACCTGGGCCTCTGTACCTCCCTCTACAATCGGATACTCGACTTCCTAACCAGAAGACCACTGTCTGTGGGGATTGGTGATAACGTATCCTCCTCGCTGATGACCAACACTGGCGCACCTCAAGGGTGTGTGCTTAGCCCACTGCTCTACTCTCTGTATACACATGATTGCATGACTTGGCATAAATCAAACACCATCTACAAATTTGCTGACGATACAACCATTGTTGGTAGAATCTCAGGTGGTGACGAGAGGGCGTACAGGAGTGAGATATGCCAACTAGTGGAATGATGCCACAGAACAACCTGACAATCAATGTCAGTAAGATGAAAGAGCTGATTGTGGACTTCAGGAAGGGTAAGACGAAGGAACACATACCAATCCTCATAGAGGGATCAGAAGTGGCGAGAGTGAGCGGCTTCAAGTTCCTGGGTGTCAAAATCTCTCAGGATCTAACCTGGTTCCAACATATCGATGTAGTCATAAAGAAGGCAAGCCAGTGGCTATACTTTATTAGGAGTTTGAAGAGATTCGGTATGTCAACAAATATACTCAAAAACTTCTATAGATATATCATGGAGAGCATTCTGACAGGCTGCATCACCGTCTGGTATGGAGGGGCGACTGTACAGGACCTAAGGAAGCTGCAGAAGGTTGTAAATCTAGTCAGCTCCATCTTGGGCTACAAAGTACTCAGGACATCTTTGGGGGGGTGGTGTCTCAGAAAGGCGGTGTCCATTATTTAGTATCTCCAGCACCGAGGGCATTCCTTTTCTCACTGTTACCATCAGGTAGGAGATACAGAAGCCTGAAGGCACACACTCAGTGATTCAGAAACAGCTTCTTCCCCTCTGCCATCCGATTCCTAAATGGACATTGAAGCCTTGGACACTACCTCACTTTTTTAAATATACAGTATTTCTGTTTTTGCACATTTTTAAAAATCTATTCAATACACGTAATTGATTTACTTATTTATTATAATTTTTTTCTCTCTCTGCTAGATTATGTATTGCATTGAACTGCTGCTGCTAAGTTAACAAATCTCACGTCACATGCCGGTGATAATAAACCAGATTCTGATTCTGAAGTCTTTGATGTGTAGGACCAGGTAACGATCAGGATTGGTGACCTCTTTAAGGTGTTGGTAATTGTCACACGGTCAGCAACCACCATTGGACTTGGGGACCATATGGAGGGGTGAAGCCCAGGGGCTATTCGACTAGCATATGATGCCAAGTTTTCCCATGTTGGCAAACTCAACCCTCCTGGTTGCCAGCCTTTCCGGGTCTAGTCCACCTGCTCGGGCATAAACTGGTGGGCCAGTTATGGAAGTGTAGTGCTCGACCCCATGTTTTATGGCTGTAATGGAGAATGTGGGCTTGGTGAGGTCTGGGAATTTGCCCAGCAGTGGAGTAAACCAACATGCGGAGGTGCATACACTTGGCAGAGTTGTTGTAAGGAACTTACTGGGGGAGCAGAGTAATGACCCAGAGTCCTTGACATCCACAAGCCAGCATTTCCTAAGATCAATGAATACACCAGAAATCTGCACCCAGCAGAGGTCTAGTCACTTTAGCCACGTCGAAGTCCCATGTATAACGTCACCCACTAAAGCAGAGCATTACCTGTTGTGTTCCGTAAATCTGGATCCTGTTGTCACTGGGAGCTTCCAGTTGGGTTTCATCACCCTTTTCCTTCTCATCAATAGGCGATGCTGGCAGCACACTCACTTGAGCACCACAGCCGAGTGTAGACCAACAGCCATTTTAGCAAGTTCCTATAGTCCTTCATAGGTGTATGAGTGAGGGCTATGTGAACTTGATCAGGCATTTGCTGCATGAAAAGTGATTTAAAAATAAAACAAGGATGGTGATTTCCCAGGAGAGATGGCATGTGATCCATTAGCTCCAACAGCCTAGTGTCACTGAGGCCAGGCAAGAACAGCAACTGTTCAGCGCGCTCAGACTCCGATAGTCCAGAAGTCTGTAAAAGGTGAGTTTTCAGTTATCAGTACTTATCATGTTCAGGCGGGTGTTCTAGTAGACGCACCACTCTCACAGCCGTGGAGTTGCTGAGTGACATTACCACGTAGTAGGATTTCATGTCATCGTGTCAGCAGAGATTTCTCACAGCACGAATTAGGTCTTGGCTTATGCAAATCAAACCACAGCATTTTTGCCCCAAATCTCTGGCAGTTTCAAAACAACTGAATTGGCCGATGTGTTCAATAATTCTAGAATTGTCCTAGAGCATCAGGGTCACCAATGTAAGTTTTCACAAATAAAAGGACGCGAGGCATTTTATGTTTAAGAAAAACTGTAAGAACTCCTTTATTGTACGAACATTGAACACAAAGCGTGGTAACAGTACTTTACGTGACTACATCATCACGTCAGACCAGCCTCATAAAGTGAAACCAACTTAATGTCTATGATTGTGAATTATGTGCATTTCCACCAATTACGTTACCCTACACCACCATCATGGAGTTGGTACACAGGAAGGAACTACCAACAGGAGAGGGATGACCAGGAATTTACAGTTACTGAACCTTTCCACCTTCATTTCTCTCGTGGGCCTCTAGTTTCCTCCTCCTGCAGTCCAATAATCAGCACTCTGGTTTTGCTGACATCTTTGGAAGATGGCAGGAAACACATGGTCAGATGGAGAATGTAAAAGCACCTTACAGACAGTGGTGGAAAGGGCAACGTAAAACCAAGTGCTACACTACCATGCCACCAAGTGCATTTGGTTTCTCTAGCGTAGAGTAGACCACACCATAAGCAGTGATTGAAATACATCACATTGGAAGCATTTCAAGTGAATTGGGGCTTCACCTAGAGGGATTGGGGAAGGAAGTGGTAAAAGGACAAGGGAGAGTGCTCTGAGAGGAGGGAGATTGTTTTATATTTTATTTAAAGATACAGCACAGGGGGGGGGACGTCACGTGATGACGTAGGATCGAGACGCTGGAACCCAGCTCTCCCGTAAAAAGTTAATAAATTGATGTCTAAATGAAGAAAAGTTAGTCAATACCTTCTAAAAGTTACTTATAAACTACTCCGGATTGTGTCAAGCTATGCCTCAAGGAAGGAAGATGAAGAAAACTAATACCTGGAAGACTACGCAAGTTGGAACAAGAACAAGGCCCATGTCTACCGAGGAACCGCGGTCTCAGGTACATTATACCACCGGCGATATGGAACAGGAGACTGCGGCAACATTAGCCATTCCTAAAGGAAAAGGCCATCGTGAATTGCGCAAACGCGAAGGATGGAGCATGCGCAAACGGGTGCAACAAGAACTACAAAGCCCAGCTACCACTGCAACTGAAAGTGATAGCGAATCGGAGGGAGAGTCAGATATTCCGGAAAGATCAGACGAAGAGGGAGATAAAAGTCCTTCTAGAAATATAGAAAAGACTTTAAGGCAAATAATGCGTAAATTAGACACATTAAAAGTAATTAAAAATAATCAAAAAATACTCGAAAAAAAAAGACCAATATGGAGATTATGCTTGATAAAATGACAAAGAGACAGGAAAAAATGGAAAAAAGAATTACGGACTTGGAAACTACAACGGAGGACATGGTTGAAAGAATGGACAAAATAGAAAATGAAAATACTGCTTGGACATCAGAAAGAAAACAATTTATGGAAAAAAATTTGATAAGCTTGAAAATTTCAGTAGACGAAATAATATTAAAATTGTTGGACTTAAAGAAGATATAGAAGGAGAAGATCCAATAATTTTTTTTCAAAAATGGATCCCTGAAAAATTGGAAATGGAAAGAGAAACTCCAATTGAGATTGAAAGGGCGCATAGATCTTTAAGGTCAAGACCTCGAGCTGATCAAAACCCACGATCAATTTTGATAAAATGCTTACGATACCAAGACAAAGAAAAGATCCTGAAGGCCGCTGCCCAAAGTGCCAAAAATAGAAACGGGCCATTGATGATAGAAGGGAAGCCAGTTCTTTTTTATCCTGATATAAGTTACAACCTGTTGAAGAGAAAGAAGGAATTTAACCCAGCGAAAAAAGCTTTATGGGAAAAGGGTTATAAATTTATAATGCGTCATCCAGCAACACTGATAATTTTTTTGGAGGAGGGAAAAATTTTTTTTTTCCCGATTATCAAAAAGCAGAGGAGTTTGTACAAGAACTTCCATCTATTCGCTAATTACACATAGAGGCTTCCAAACGTAATGGATTAAAGATGAAGATAGACCCAACGAACAGAAGTGATGGACATTTATGGATATTATAGAAGAGAAAAGCAAAATTTTAGAAATACTAAATGAGAATAGTATTTTTTTTTCTCTTCTTATACATATACTTTTTTATGTTGCAGGGGTGCTGGGGAGCTTTGGATCGGTTACTGCGGGATTCACGTGTGTAATCATGGCGGTTGCCATGACCCGTACAGCAGAGGGGGGTAATGTTGTGTTTTTTTTCCACAACATTAGTAGGGGGGTATTTTGTTTTTTTCTTTATATTTTAATTTTCTTCTATCTTTTTGCCTGGATGATTGGTGGGGACACACATAGCAACATGGAGATTTTTATAAAGATTTCCCAGGATACCACGAAAGTTGAAAGATTAGGTATTATTATAGATTGGAGTAATATAATAAAAAAATGATGACTAATCTACTAATTTTTTTAAGTTTTAATGTTAATGGGCTTAATGGGCCAGTAAAAAGAAAAAGAATTTTAACATATATTTTAAAAATGAAAACAGATATAGCTTTTTTACAAGAAACTCATTTAACAGACATAGAACATCAGAAATTAAAAAGAGACTGGGTTGGAAATGTTATTGCAGCTTCGTTTAATTCAAAGGCGAGAGGAGTTGCAATTTTGGTTAACAAAAATCTACCAATTAAAATACAAAACGTATTAATTGATTCGGCGGGGAGATATCTAATTATACTGTCAAATTTTTTCAGAACTATGGACCCTTATGAACATTTATGCACCAAATGAAAATGATGTAAAATTCATACAGTAGGTCTTTTTGAATTTGGCTAACGCACATGATAAAATATTAATAGGTGGAGATTTTAATTTTTGTCTAGATCCAGTTTTAGATAGATCAACAAAGGTTGTTACAAAATCAAAAGCAGTAAAATTAACTCTATCATTGATGAAAGACTTAAATCTGATTGATATATGGAGAAGAATTAATCCAAAAGAAAGAGATTATTCATTTTATTCAAATAGACATAAAACATATTCAAGGATAGATTTTTTCCTATTATCAACGAATATTCAAGATAGAGTGTAAAATGTGGAATATAAAGCAAGAATATTGTCAGATCATTCTCCTTTAATAATGACAATGATAATGATAGATAAAGAGGAATCAGTTTATAGGTGGAGATTTAATTCAATATTATTAAAACGTCAAGACTTTTGTGATTTTATGAAAAAACAGATTCAGTTCAAATTCACATTCAGTTGATGATAAATTTATAGTGTGGGAAGCAATGAAGGCATACTTGAGAGGTCAGATAATAAGTTATACTTCTAAAATTAAGAAGGAATATATGATAGAAATAGATCAATTGGAAAAAGAGATTACAAAATTAGAAAAAGAATCCCAAAGAAATATGACAGAAGAAAAACGAAGGCAACTTATTAACAAGAAGTTACAATATAATACGCTCCAAACATATCGAACAGAAAAAGCAATTATGAGAACTAAACAAAGATATTATGAACTAGGTGAAAGATCACATTAAGTTCTTGCATGGCAGCTAAAAACAGATCAGACTTCTAAAACAATAAATGCAATTCGAACAAGAGTAAATAAAATTACTTATAAACCTTTAGAAATTAATGAAGCTTTTAAGAATTTTTACTCTGAGTTGTACAAATCAGAATCACAAAATGACAATGTCAAGATAGAAAGGTTTCTATCACAAATAACTCTTCCAAAATTAAATACGGAAGAACAGAAGGGATTAGATATGCCTTTTACATTGAAAGAGGTCGAAGAAGCCCTAGGATCACTTCAAAGTAATAAATCTCCAGGAGAAGATGGTTTTCCGCCTGAATTCTATAAAAAGTTTAAAGATTTATTAATTCCTCCTCTTATGGAGTTAATACACCAAGCGGAAAGAACGCATAAACTTCCAGAATCTTTTTCGACAGCCATTTTAATAGTATTGCCAAAAAAAAATAGAGATCCTTTAAAGCCATCATCATATAGACCGATTTCTTTATTAAATACTGATTATAAAATAATAGCAAAAATCTTATCTAATAGATTATCTAAATGCTTACCAAAATTAGTACATATGGATCAAACAGGATTTATTAAAAATAGACAATCAGCAGATAATGTAACTCGCTTATTTAGTATAATTCATTTAGCACAGAAGAGGGAGGAAATGAGTGTGGCAGTTGCTTTAGATGCAGAAAAAGCATTTGATAGATTGGAGTGGGATTTTTTATTTAAGGTATTGGAAAAATACGGATTAGGAGTATCTTTTATAAAATAGATTAAAACCTTAAATACTAATCCCAAAGCTAAAGTAGTGACAAATGGTCAAATTTCAACACCATTTCAGTTAACAAGGTCAACTAGGCAAGGTTGTCCATTATCACCTGCTTTATTTGTGTTGGCGATAGAGCCATTAGCTGAATTGATTAGAATGGACCCAGATATTAAGGGTTTTAGAGTTAACCAGGAAGAATACAAGATTAACTTATTTGCTGATGATGTTCTGCTTTATCTAACAAACCCATTGCAATCGTTGCGTAAATTATCCTATAGATTAGAAGAATATGGGAAAGTATCAGGTTATAAAATAAATTGGGATAAAAGTGAAATTTTACCTCTTACTAAAGGAGACTATAATCAATGTTGATTAATAACCCAATTTAGATGGCCGGCAAATGGTATAAAATATTTAGGTATAAGAGTTGATAATGATATAAAGAACATATACAAATTAAATTACTTACCACTATTGAAAAAAATTCAAGAAGATCTTGATAAATGGATGGTATTACCAATAACATTAGTAGGTAGAGTAAATACCATAAAAATGAATATATTCCCTAGATTACAATACTTATTTCAATCACTACCAATACAATTACCCCAGAAGTTTTTTCAAGAGCTGAATAAATATGTGAGGAAGTTTCTTTGGAAAGGTAAGATGTCAAGAATATCGTTGGAAAAATTGACATGGAAATTTGAGCTAGGAGGGTTACAACTTCCAAATTTTAAGAATTATTATAAAGCAAATCAACTTAGATTTATTGCATCTTTTTTTGAGAAAGATAAACCGGCATGGATCAGAATAGAACTAGATAAAATAGGAGAAAACATACCAGAAGACTTTATATACAAATGGGAATCTAAATGGATACGGGAAAAGAAAGAATCTCCTATATTAAAACATTTGATTGATTTATGGAATAAGATAAATGTTGACGATGAGACAAAGAAATCCTTATTAGCAAAGAGATCTTTAATTCAAAATAGACTTATTCCTTTTACAATGGATAATCAACTTTTATATAATTGGTTTCAAAAAGGGATTAGATATATAGGAGATTGTTTTGAAGGAGGTATATTAATGTCATTCGATCAATTAAAGAATGAATATAAAGTATCAAACAACACTCTTTTTTTGTTACTTTCAACTAAGGGCTTATTTAAGAGAAAAGTTAGGTCAAACAATTTTACTACCAAAACCCAATGAAATAGAAACTTTAATTCAAAAAGGAAAGATTAAAACATTTATCTCTTGTATGTATAATTTGATTCAAAAACAGGCAATTAAACAAGGAGTCCATAAGTCAAGACAAAAATGGGAAAGTGATTTGAATATCAAAATTGAAGAAAAAAACTGGTCAAGACTATGTCTTGAGAGTATGACAAATACAATAAACGTTCGATTAAGATTAGTGCAATACAATTTTTTACATCAACTATATATTACACCACAAAAAATAAATAAATTAAACCCAAATTTATCTGATCAGTGTTTCTGATGTAACCAAGAAATTGGTACTTTTTTACATTCTACTTGGTCTTGTTCTAAAATTCAACCTTTTTGGACAAATTTAAGAGTTTTACTGGAACAAATTATTGGAATACAACTTCCACACAACCCAATATTACTTTTACTAGGTGATATTGAAGGGATAAAACCGATATCCAAATTGAATAAATATCAGAAAGAATTTATAAAAATTGCATTGGCAGTAGCCAAAAAAGCTATTGCAGTGACTTGGAAATCGGATACATATCTAAGTATAGATCGTTGGAAGAACAAAATTTATGGCTGTATTCCACTTGAAAAAATTACTTATGATTTAAGAGATAAATATGAAACATTTTTGAAAATTTGGCGCCCTTATTTACAAAAGACAGGATTAAATATATAGGTGCTCCGAAGATGAAATAATTGGTTACTTGGGGAAAGAAATAAATATATATACTAAAGTTATTACGAACTCCATGGAGCATGTGGGGATCTTCCAATATCCAGGCATTCCTTTTTTTTTCTTTCTTTTTTTTAAATAGATAGATAGATAGATAGATAGATAGATACTTTATTCATCCCCATGGGGAAATTCAACATTTTTTTCCAATGTCCCATACACTTGTTGTAGCAAAAACTCATTACATACAATACTTAACTCAGTAATAATACGATATGCATCTAAATCACTAACTCAAAAAGCATTAATAATAGCTTTAAAAAAAGTTCTTAAGTCCTGGCAGTTGAATTGTAAAGCCTAATGGCATTGGGGAGTATTGACCTCTTCATCCTGTCTGAGGAGCATTGCATCGACAGTAACCTGTCGCTGAAACTGCTTCTCTGTCTCTGGATGGTGCTATGTAGAGGATGTTCAGGGTTTTCCATAATTGACCGTAGCCTACTCAGCGCCCTTCGCTCAGCTACCGATGTTAAACTCTCCAGTACTTTGCCCACGACAGAGCCCGCCTTCCTTACCAGCTTATTAAGACGTGAGGCATCCTTCTTCTTAATGCTTCCTCCCCAACACGCCACCACAAAGAAGAGGGCGCTCTCAACAACTGACCTATAGAACATCTTCAGCATCTCACTGCAGACATTGAATGACGCCAACCTTCTAAGGAAGTACAGTCGACTCTGTGCCTTCCTGCACAAGGCATCTGTGTTGGCAGTCCAGTCTAGCTTCTCGTCTAACTGTACTCCCAGATACTTGTAGGTCTTAACCTGCTCCACAGGGATGTTAGGGGGGAGGGGTTAAGGGGAGGGGGGCTGGGTAACATTTTTTTCATACATATTTATTCTGTAACTATTTGAAAACAATAAAAAAAGTTTTTATTACAAAAAAAAAGATACAGCACAGTAACAGGCCCTTATGGCTTACTGAGCCCACGCTGCCCAACTACACCCAGGTGACCAATCGATCTATTAACCGGTATGACTTTGGTTAGTGGGAGGAAACTGGAGCACCTGAAGGAAACCCACGCAGTCACAGGGAAAACGTACAAATGCTTTACAGACAGTGGCAGAGTTGAAGCTGCTTCACTGACACTTAATAGCTTCACGTTAGCTGCTACGCTACCATTGTTGGTAGGACTTAGAATGGTAGGCCACTGAGGTGGTGGGGGGGAATGGAAGTGAGGGATCTGGGAATACGGCTCCATAATTCCTTGAAAGTGGCATCACAGGTCGATAAGGGTTGAAAAGGAAGTGTTCAGCACATTGGCCTTCATAAATCAAAATACTGAGTACAGGAGATGGGATGTTATGTTGAAGTTGTATAGGATGTTGGTGAGGTGTAATCTGGAATATTGTGTCCAGTTCTCATCACCTGCCTGCAGGAAGTATATCAATAAGATTAAATGAATGCAGGGAACATTTACAAAGATGTTGAGCATCTGAGTTATAAATTTGAAAAGGTCAGGACTTTATTCCCTGGAACGTAGGAGATGAGCAGAGAGTTGATAGAGGTACTGTTAGGGTAAATGCGAGCAGGTTTTCTCACTGAGGTTTGGTGAGACTAGAATTAGAGGTCATGTGTTAAGGGGAACACGAGGAGCAGCTACTTCAGTAGTGTGAACGTGGAACAAGGTGTCACTGGATGGTGGATGCAGGTTCGATTTCAACATTTGAGAAGTTTGGACAGGTTCGTGGATGGGAGGGGCATGGAAGTCTATGATCCAGGACAGGTTGATGGGAGTAGGCAATATAACAATTCAGCAGGACTAGATGGGCTGAAGGGTCTGTTTCTGTGATGTAGTGATCGAAAACTCTATGATTCTACAACCGAAGGATGAAACACAGAGCTAAACAGGGAACTGACCTTTCAGAATGATGAAAAGAGGGGAGGTGATGTATTTAGAATTGGCATCTTGGTGAAGGTGAAGAGCTTCTTCGAGGTGGGCACTCCTGAGGAGAAATGACAATAAATTTCATCAGCCCATTTATCTCCCAGTTAGTCTATAATAATAATATACAATAATGGAAGGTCGCATCTGTTGGAAGTAAATTAGTTGCCTATCTGTTTGTTTTGATGACCAAGTTCTTGGACTGCTCTTCTTGAAGCTTAATGGTGGTTGGCAGTCCAACTTAAAGGTGCATTACCACCACCAACTGGACTGGAATGTAGTGTAGAGAGCTGTGAAATAAACCCCTTACTACTACTTTTTCAAATGAAAATGAAATTACCCAAAAGACCCTATAGATTTTAAGTAATGAAAGATGATACTGTGAATTAAAGTCACTTCCCATAACTTATGAAGTTTTAAAATGAAAACTATCAACCCCCAAAGATTGTAATGAAGCCTGCATTTGATTTCTTTCAACCTTATATGCTACTGTTTCTTCACCAGGAACTGTCAGGCCTCTTGATTCCTAAAGACTGGGAGTACATTGGCGGGTTCACCGCTGCCCCAGGTGAACTAGATTCACAAAGGAACACAACGAGGCAGGTCAGGAAATACAACAAACTATCTAAACAAAGAGTAGCCACCCCACCAGTGGACCAGAAAGGATTGTCATCAATCAAACTGGGCAAATCATCGACGCAGTGACTAGGTTGGTCCTTGACAAGGGGCTAAACTTCGCGCCAGTCCCCAGAGCTATACCTTACCAGGACTACATTGGCAGAGTAGAGCAAGCAATCTGAAAACTACCACCAGACGCTGTGGAGGAGGTAAGGATAGAGGATAGAGGTCTGTGTGGCCCTAAGAAGAGCCGTTTTGCCAAAAGCGAACATTACTAAAGGAGCGCGACTGGCCCTCCAGGCACTACGGCGAAACCCAGCCATCATGATTTTACCAGCGGACAAAGGAAATGATGTCCTCCGAGGAATACCACAGGGAAGTCCAACAGAATCTGGATGACCCTACCTGCAGAGTTCTACGGTGGGATCCCATGGATTTGATTTCATTTTACTGACGAAATCCGGACTTCCAGCAGACATGTGCAAGATGTTTCTGCCCCTGGCACCAGTACCACCAAGACTTTACGGGCTCCCCAAGATACACAGGGAAAGCTCCCCCCCCCCCCAAAAGCCTGTCGTCAGTGGGATAGAGCCTCCAACTTATTACCTCTCTAAGCATTTAATGACCATGCTGTCTCCCTTTGTTGGGGGCTGTGAGCATCATATCACAAATTCATATAATTGATAACCACCCTGGAGGACATAATGGTCAGTTTCGACATGGTGTCTCTGTTCATGAGAGTTCCTATTAAGGACAGCTTGGTCCACCTGTGATCTTTTTGAACACATTCTTATGTCGATGTACTTTCTCTATAAGGGGAACTATGATGAACAAATGGATGGACTGGCCATGGGACTGTCTTTGTCATCAGCTTTTGCTAATTGCTACATGGAGGACTTTGAAGGGAAGGCTCTGAATTCATCGCCCTTACACCCCAAATGCTACTTCAGATATGTCAATGTCACCTTCACAGTGTGGCTTCATGGACTCCAGGCACTCCAACAATTCCACGACCTTCTGAACATTCAATTTATGATGTAGATGGAGAAGAATTTTGCCTCCCATTCCTGGACATTCTAACACGCCATAAGCTGGATGGTGGCCTCGGGCATGGTGCCCATCTGAAACTCACTAACAGGGACTTGTAGCTCAACAATAACAGCCACCATTATGCCTCCCAATGTAAAGTGGTTCTTTCTACTTTGATTAACTGTGCGAAAACTATTTCAGACCTGGAGAGTCTCCCCGAGGGAATAAGACGATTATGCACGATGTTCCTACAGAATGCCTAGAAGGTGAAGGAAATCTTAAAAGAGCTGACAGAAAAACCAGGAAACCCGGCACTACTGCCTGTCTCCCCTAGATTTCTACGGTTTCTGGAAGGATCACCAGGATCCTGTAGAAATACCGGATTAACACCATCCACAAACCTGTTAAGGAAGCTCAAGTTTATGCAGGTCAAAGATGACCTGGGTCTCAGGTCAGCTGATGTTTACCTGATTCCCTGTAAATGCAGAAAAGCGTATATCGGCCAGACGGTGAAAACACGGATCAAGGAGCACAGGAAGCGTATCCATTTGGGTTACCCAGAGAAATCGCGGTAGCAGAACACTGCATTTGCAACGGCCATTGGATTGACTTTGACGGCACAAAACTACCACGCCGCCCCAGTGGCTTTTGGGACCAGCTGGTGAAGGAAGCCATTGAAATAAAACTAGAGAAAAAGAATTTTAACAAAGGTCTCACTCCCAGTAAGAACTGGAATTCAATTGTAAACAAGGTGGGAGTGCGGATACCTGATTGGATACCCGTAACCAGCTTGAAGCTCAAGAGTTTATTGGCCTGATATGCTTCACACTGTAATAATATATGTTGAAATGTTTCACAATGACGACAAAACCTACTTAGCCCAGAGTGATGTATTCCAACAAGATATGAGGAATAATTAAGCATAGTCTGCCCAATTTTAAGTCATGTCAAAATAATTCCTTCCCTTCTTGTTTTACCCCTTCTCCCATCAATCCAACAGTTTTATGCATTCTGTAAAGGTGTCTCCCCTCATGTCCATTATCCCACAAGTCTTGCCATAACACCCTAATACTTAACCCTACCAACCCCTTAGCTTCTGATTTGCTAATTGGAAGATCTATATTCACAGTTGAACTTTTAACAGCATTTTCAGCTAAAGAATCAACCCATTCATCACTCTCAACACTCCCTTGTGCAGGGACCTATAAGAAGCAAACATGTACTGTAAACCAATACCTTGTATATGAAATAATGTTTGATGGAGCTTCCAAATGTAAATCTGAACCCCTGCTAGAATGACCTATCTTAAGACTCATCAAAACTGAAAAGAATCTGAACAAATTACAAATTTACATGGACAAATTTCCTCCACCCACTGTCAGCCTAAAATGATGGCAGCCAATTCTGCTGTATACACTGATAAATGTCACCTATAATTCAGGCACAAAAATAGCCACGCCAATATTCCCAGTTAAATTATCTCCCGATCCATCTGAAGAAATGGTTAACATATCATAATAATTTTCCTTAATATATTGATGAACCAAGAGATTCTCAAGCATAACAAAATCTTCAGACTTTATTAAATCCTGTAACCTATAATCAGCTAAAGTCAGTGGAATAAAAACCAAGGTGGTGTTACCTAGAAAGCTACAGTGGGACATATTGCACAATCCAACAAACCCATATTCCCGGCATAATAAGAACCCAGCCACCCAAATGTAAAAACACTCTTCTTGTGATGTCCTCAACAGATCTCCAACACACCTTTAACAAGATGATCACTTCCTTGCCCCCTCAAATTAATCCAGTACTTTAACTAATCATCTTCAACCTCCGCAACTGTGAGGGTAATTATCCCATTTTAACCAGTAAAGCCGAAACAGGAGACAACCTTACTGCACCACAATGCAGTCTTAAAGCCTGAGCTTGTATCACAACCTGACATTTTAAATTTGAAGATGAAGCTGATCCATAAGCCACACAGCCATAATTAAGAACAGATCTAATTAAACAAACATAAATGGTCACAAAGATTTTTGAGTAGCACTCCAAGAATACCCACATTGGCACCTGAGAATATCTAATGCTCCTTTGCATTTGTCATTTATTTTACTGATACAGTGCTTCCATGTCAGCTTATTATCCATCCACATGAATAGAAATCTTACCACTGACACTCCTTCAAGAGTTTGACCATATCATTTCAAATCAAGTGCAGATCCTCTTTGCAAAGCGCATAACATGAGTTTCAGCTACTGAAAAGCTTAAAATCCCAACTATTTGCCCATTTTATGGTCTTGTTAATTGCTAATTGCATCCTAGATACAGTAAAATTTAAATTTCTACCCCGATCCATAAAGCTCCATCATCTGCAAAAAAGTGATTTACCCATCCTAGTAAGTGATTTACCCACCTATCACAGAGAAAATATCATTAATATCAAAATATCATTAATCATAATATTAGATAATAAAGAGCTACAAATACTGCCTTGTGAGGTCCCATTCTCTGTCTACAGAAATCCAAATATACCTTTCCCACCCTTACTGCATCGGCCGTCCAAATAAAATAAACTCAGAACAAAAATTACACAATTCCCCCACTCCTAATTACCATAATTTAATCGAAGGTCCTTTCTTCCATAACATATGTCTTTTCAATATCAAAAATATTGCTATTGCAACTTCTTTATCTATGCTTCTATGTTCCCTCTACTTTGTAAAGACCAGTGAGTGCAAAAATCTTGTGCTGTGCAATTTTTTGCCCAGTGACAACAACTGAATTTTTAAGTGGAAGTAAATCTGACGTTATTCCAGGGATTAAAAAAAACTACCAAGTCTAGTTTGCTGTTCATTGTTTAAAAGAAATAAAATAATACACATCAATGAGTCTTATTTCTCATATAATACACGGCAGCATGTAATAATATCAATCCTTTCACACGTTAGTAAAGTTGTTTGAAATGGTCAAACAAAACTTATAAAGTTACAAAGCTAATTGACAAAATATCCAGATAGGTATTTTACTGTATTTGGAAATCATTGCATACAGCACAGATTCTGAGGTTTAATTACATAAGGGACATACATAAGTTGAACAAGATAATGAACATAATTAAGTTGCTTAGCCAATTTTTTCTTCCCCTTGTCTTTACCCACTCTTTGTAAACTCTGTCAAGACTAATAAAACTTCCTTCCTATTAAGTTCAGTTCATTTGGATTATGTAAGTATTTAGTACGCATGTGCACTTCCCATTAGGCGTGTGCGAGCCGGAGGAAAGAGGGGGAATTGTGGGATGAAAAGGTGGTGGCCCTCATGTATTGAATGGAAACGTTGGAAGCAAAGTTGTTTAAACAAAAGAAAAATGTGTCTTTGTTGTTCGGGCATTGGTTTCCAAATATAGGATCCTGTCAGCATTTGATGAAGGCAAGCCTTACAAATGCTGGAAAAATGAAATTGGAATATGAACACGTGTATGGAACTGGAAAAGATGAAGCAAGCCTTGGCTGTTGCATTCGCGCTTTCGGGAAGAGCCAGAGAGACCGCGATGAGAATTTCAGTGGAAGACTTGAACAAAGATGATGGTATGAATATGCTAATAAATACACTTGACTATGTTTTTTTGAAGGAAGAAAAGGATCAGATTTATGAGTCATATTCAGACTTAGGCAAAATGTACAGACACAATTCTAAAAATATGGTTGATTATATTATTGATTTTGAACAAAAGTACAGTCACATGCATAAATACAAAATGGAACCTCATGACACTGTATTAGCTTGTAAATTGTTGGATACTGCATGTCTAGACATAAAGGACAGACTTTAACTGCATGTAAAAAACTTACATTTGCATCTACAAAATCAACAGTGAAGAGGGCTTTTGGGGAAAAGGCTGCCAAGCCAACAGTCGGAATTATTTGAGTCAGGAAACGACATACTTCACTGAGCAGGGACAAGAGTATAGTAAGCACAGATCCCAGAGTGACCAGACAACAGTACCATTACCTGGCATTAATCCAATAAACAAGTACAGTAGGAGATTGAAATGTGCGATATCGATAGGCTCAATAGGGACAATTAATGTCAGAGAAATGTAATACAATATACATCCTGAAATTCCTTTTCTTCACAACTATCTGCAAAAACAGAGGAGTGACCTGAAGAATGAATGACAGTTAAACGTTAGAACCCCAAAACCCCCCCAGCTCCCCCCTCCCACGCACAAGCAGCAAGGCAATGACCCCCCTCCCCCACCAGTGAAAAAGCATCGGCACCCCCCCACCGAGCACTCCAGTGTGCAGCAAAGCATCAGTAAAGACACAGACGCAGTACCCCAAAGACTACTCATTCACCTGGTAATTCGACATACCATATGCTCTCTCTCTCTCGAACAAGGGAAAACAGGTGTCCCTGTTTCACAGTGAGAGGGGAGATATAACAAAACAACTCACCGATTTATGGTGTTAAAAGCCTGTTTCATCGCTTTTTCCAAGCTCAATATGTCAAAGTACTTACCAATGGGCAAGAAACTGTCCACACAGAACCGAACATTAGGCTAACTGACGAAGATAACAAAACTGAAGATGTAGAGAGTGCCATATCAATTGTTTGCAAATGAATCACTTACTAATGCAAAGACATCTGAGGCTGAGATTTTGATGACAGAATCTCTAGGATCTGCTGTTATTGAAACATGCACGCACACAGTGTGTGGAGAAAAATGGCTTGAAAGCTATGTAAGTGAACTAAACTAGAATATAGTGCAGAAACTGGTGAACGCAGGCATACCTAGTAATAAAGCATTCAATTGGAGGAGCTTAGGAGAATCAATGGTGCCTAATGGTGACTCCTTTGCTTGCATCTTCGGAAGCAGCTCTATTTCCAACTTTAATATCTCTATTTTTCCCCTTTCAGGGTTCTTTTGAAGACCCTGACCTGGAGTTACATGCTGACTACAGTTCTTTGGGACAACGGGACCTGCACTCGGGGTTTCATGACTGGCCGTTACTCGGCACGCCAAGGGCTCGGCCGTTACTCGGCACTCCAAGGGCTCGGCCGTTACTTGGCACTCCAAGGGCTCGGCCGTTACTGGGCACTCCAAGGGCTCGGCCGTTACTTGGCACGCCAAGGGCTCGGCCGTTACTCGGCACTCCAAGGGCTCAGCCGTTACTCGGCACGGCCTAAGAGCTCAGCCATTACTCAGCACTCCAAGGGCTCGGCCATTACTCAGCACTCCAAGGGCTCGGCCGTTACTCGGCACGCCAAGGGCTCAGCCGTTACTCGGCACTCCAAGGGCTCGGCCATTACTCAGCACTCCAAGGGCTCGGCCATTACTCAGCACTCCAAGGGCTCAGCCGTTACTCGGCACGCCAAGGGCTCGGCCGTTACTCGGCACTCCAAGGGCTCGGCCGTTACTCGGCACTCCAAGGGCTCGGCCGTTACTCGGCACGCCAAGGGCTCGGCCGTTACTCGGCACGCCAAGGGCTCAGCCGTTACTCGGCACGGCCTAAGAGCTCAGCCATTACTCAGCACTCCAAGGGCTCGGCCATTACTCAGCACTCCAAGGGCTCAGCCATTACTCGGCACGGCCTAAGAGCTCGGCCATTACTCAGCACTCCAAGAGCTCAGCAATTACTCAGCACTCCAAGGGCTCAGCCATTACTCAGCACTCCAAGGGCTCGGCCGTTACTCGGCACTCCAAGGGCTCGGCCATTACTCAGCACTCCAAGAGCTCAGCAATTACTCAGCACTCCAAGGGCTCAGCCATTACTCAGCACTCCAAGGGCTCGGCCGTTACTCGGCACGCCAAGGGCTCGGCCGTTACTCAGCACTCCAAGAGCACGGCCGTTACTCAGCACTCCAAGGGCTCAGCCGTTACTCAGCACTCCAAGGGCTCGGCCGTTACTCAGCACTCCAAGAGCTCAGCAGTTACTCAGCACTCCAAGAGCTCAGCCATTACTCAGCACTCCAAGGGCTCGGCCGTTACTCGGCACTCCAAGAGCTCAGCCGTTACTCGGCACGCCAAGGGCTCAGCCGTTACTCGGCACTCCAAGAGCACGGCCGTTACTCGGCACGCCAAGGGCTCGGCCGTTACTCGGCACGCCAAGGGCTCGGCCGTTACTCGGCACTCCAAGGGCTCGGCCGTTACTCGGCACGCCAAGGGCTCGGCCGTTACTCGGCACGCCAAGGGCTCGGCCGTTACTCGGCACTCCAAGAGCTCAGCCATTACTCAGCACTCCAAGGGCTCGGCCGTTACTCGGCACTCCAAGAGCTCAGCCGTTACTCAGCACTCCAAGGGCTCAGCAGTTACTCAGCACTCCAAGAGCTCAGCCATTACTCAGCACTCCAAGAGCACGGCCGTTACTCGGCACGCCAAGGGCTCAGCCGTTACTCGGCACTCCAAGAGCTCAGCCGTTACTCAGCACTCCAAGGGCTCAGCAGTTACTCGGCACTCCAAGAGCTCAGCCGTTACTCAGCACTCCAAGAGCTCAGCCGTTACTCGGCACGCCAAGGGCTCAGCCGTTACTCGGCACTCCAAGAGCATGGCCGTTACTCGGCACGCCAAGGGCTCGGCCGTTACTCGGCACGCCAAGGGCTCGGCCGTTACTCGGCACTCCAAGGGCTCGGCCGTTACTCGGCACGCCAAGGGCTCGGCCGTTACTCGGCACTCCAAGAGCTCAGCCATTACTCAGCACTCCAAGGGCTCGGCCGTTACTCGGCACTCCAAGAGCTCAGCCGTTACTCAGCACTCCAAGGGCTCAGCAGTTACTCAGCACTCCAAGAGCTCAGCCATTACTCAGCACTCCAAGAGCACGGCCGTTACTCGGCACGCCGAGGGCTCGGCCGTTACTCGGCACGCCGAGGGCTCGGCCGTTACTCGGCACTCCAAGGGCTCGGCCGTTACTCAGCACGCCAAGGGCTCGGCCGTTACTCAGCACTCCAAGAGCACGGCCGTTACTCGGCACGCCAAGGGCTCGGCCGTTACTCAGCACTCCAAGAGCTCAGCCATTACTCAGCACTCCAAGAGCACGGCCGTTACTCGGCACGCCGAGGGCTCGGCCGTTACTCGGCACTCCAAGAGCTCGGCCGTTACTCAGCACTCCAAGAGCACGGCCGTTACTCGGCACGCCAAGGGCTCGGCCGTTACTCGGCACGCCAAGGGCTCGGCCGTTACTCGGCACTCCAAGAGCTCAGCCATTACTCAGCACTCCAAGAGCACGGCCGTTACTCGGCACGCCAAGGGCTCGGCCGTTACTCGGCACGCCAAGGGCTCGGCCGTTACTCGGCACGCCAAGGGCTCAGCCGTTACTCAGCACTCCAAGAGCACGGCCGTTACTCGGCACGCCAAGGGCTCGGCCGTTACTCGGCACGCCAAGGGCTCGGCCGTTACTCGGCACAGCCTAAGAGCTCAGTTCACCTTCGGAGGGCCGAGATCTCGTGATTCCAGCCTACGTAAAGCACAAACTGAAGACCATCAGATCTCCGTGGAGAATGACATAAAAAATGAAAAGTACTTACCTGATGGTGTCACCATAGCACAGGCAGGGATGAGGAGACCCAACAGAGTTGCTTGGCAGTGTCACAGACAGTGCGGAAGAGAGTGCAGCTGGGGACAACAGACTTGCTTGAACAGAAATTATCACAAGTGCAAAGACAATATGGAAGTTTCAATCTTAAAACAGGATAAGCTCTGAGATTTGTAGACAAAGACACCAGTATCCCATACAAAGCTGAAGTCTTAGGACAAGTGGGCAGGGAGAAACAAAAATTGGTACAACTTGAATGTATGGTCCAGTCAGGGTCGTTGGCATGTCACGTGTAGACAGACTTCATATTGGATCAAATATAGATCAAGCTGGACCTCCTGAGAAATGTTAAGATGAAGATGCCCTAGTAAATAAAGAGGTGTCATCTGAGTCTGCAAAATAGGATGAAATCAGAAGCTGGAGAAATAATGGAGTATTTGAGGCAGCTAGAGGCATTGGCCAAAAGGCAGTGTCTACAAAATATGTGTGCACCCTGAAAGAAACCCAGACAGGAATCCTTGGAAATCTCCCCAAAGGAGGTACTCAAGAGGGTCATGTTACTGTATCGCTGGGAGAAGAGGGAAATATTTCACCTCTCTATTAGCAATCGAAAAAGATCCAGAGAGTTGTATGTAGTATGCTGGCAGGAGAAATCCTTGCCAAGTCTGAAGGTATTGACAATGCTGTTTTGACAGCCACACTCTACTCTGATCCAAAGAAGAACAGTCTACAAATAACTTGTGTCACAGACAACTACTCTTTGGTTGATGCCATCAAATCCACCAAGAAGAGGTTTCTTTACAGGCATTACACAGAAAAGGCTTCATCTAGAGTTGAGCAGCATCAAGGAACTTGTCCAAGCACAGAGAATTCATAATGTGCTATGGTCAACTACAAAGGAACAACTAGCTGACCATCTCACAAAGAAGGGAGCACCGGCTCTTGTGCTGCTAAAGGCACCCAGTGAAGGCATTTAGTACATTAAGAATCATATTAACATCAAGAGTTAGGACTATTTCTCATTCCCTAAATGACATTTAACTTGTCTTTACAATTTTTAACTTTTCTTGATATACAAAAAAAGGATGGGAGACTGTTGAGTTCTGTTCATTTGGACGATGTAAGTGTTTAGTATGTACTCGCACTTCCCCTGTTATGTGCGTGAGCGTCAGAGGAAAAAGAGGGAATTGTGGGATGTAAAGGTGGTGGCCATCATGCATTAACCATTAGACATTGGAAGTAAAGTAGTTTCAACAAAAGAAGAACATGTCTTTGTTGTTTGGGCATTAACACTTCCAACGGATTAGCTTTGAATGCTCAGCAGCAGATCCAAATGATACTCACTTAAACGGTTACTCAGTTTGTTCTTGACTTGACTTATTTCTTTCACAGGCAGCGCAAGATTTAAGAAAGGTACCGCCAATGTCCATCAACTTTGCAAGATTACAAAACTCTTCATTTTGAAGTGCAAATGTCACCACTTCAGAAAAGTTGGTAATCAGTATGGATTTAATTTTTTCTTGTACAGCAAATTTTCAGTCATTGTACTGCATCGTCCCCATGCCTAAGTAGTCTTCAGTGTCCTGCCTCGATGATACCGTCCTGTCGCACTCACATCCATCATCATGAAGTCTTTCGAGAGGCTCGTCATGAGGCACATCAAGACCCTGCTGCCCCCCTCAGCAGACCCCCTGCAGTTTGCGTACCGTCTCAACTGTTCAACAGACGACGCCATTGCCATCACCCACCTACCCTAACCCACCAGGACAAAAAAGACACATACGTTCAAATGCTGTTCATAGACTTCAGTTCAGCATTCAACACAATCGTTCCTCAGAAACTGATTGGAAAGCTGAGCCTACTGGGCCTGAACACCTCCCTCTGCAACTGGATCCTAGACTTCCTGACTGGGAGACCTCAGTCAATCCGGATCGGGAGCAGTATCTCCAACACCATCACACTGAGCACGGGGGCTCCCCAGGGTTGCGTGCTCAGTCCACTGCTGTTCACTCTGCTGACCCACGACTGTGCTGCAACTCACAGCTCGAACCATATCATAAAGTTCGCCGATGACATGACCGTGGTGGGTCTCATCAGCAAGAACAATGAGTCAGCTTACAGAGAGGAGGTGCAGCGGCTAACGGACTGGTGCTGAGCCAACAACCTGTTTCTGAATGTGAGCAAAACAGAAGAAATGGTTGTTGACTTCAGGAGGGCACTCTCCACTGAACATCGACGGCTTCTCTGTTGAGATCGTTAAGAGCACTAAATTTCTTGGTGTTCACCTAGCGGAGAATCTCACCTGGTCCCTCATCATCAGCTCCATAGCCAAGAAAGCCCAGCAACGTCTCTACTTTCTGCGAAGGCTGAGGAAAGTCCATCTTCCACCCCCCATCCTCATCACATTCTACAGGGGTTGTATTGAGAGCATCCTGAGCAGCTGCATCACTGCCTAGTTCGGAAATTGCACCATCTCAGATCGCAAGACCCTGCAGAAGATAGTGAGGTCAGCTGAGAAGATCATCGGGGTCTCTTTTCCCACCATTACAGACATTTACACTACACGCTGCATCCACGAAGCAAATAGCATTATGAAGGACCCCACGCACCCCTCATACAATCTCTTCTCCCTCCTGCCATCTGGGAAAAGGCACTGAAGCATTCAGGCTCTCACGACCAGACTATGTAACAGTTTCTTCCCCCAAGCCATCAGACTCCTCAATACCCAGAGCCTGGACTGACACCAATTTACTGCCCTCTACTGAGCAAAACTTTAATTTTCTCACTCCAAGGCACACTGTCTCCTAGATATTGCTTTCTTATCTCATGCAAAATGAAGTTCATCAATCCGTGTTAAGCCACTCCCTTGCAGTCTTGCACAGTGCAGCCAGTTCTGCAAAGACATCATTCAGCACCGCTAAAACGATCTCATATTCATGGTTTATCAACTTCCTGTGACAATATTTTGCCGCAGGTTCATTTAACTTATCCTCCTTACAATACGCAATCAATGCCTTCTAAGTGTTTATGATCGCCTGCAGTGCAAAGTTGTCTAGATGGCGAACTCACTTCACTCAGTGGTCTGAAGCAACAGCTTCATTTTCAGATGCTTCTGCAATTTCCTTAAACGTGCATCTTTTGGTTGAAGATTGGGAAAACACAGTAGTGATTGTTCTCATCAAAGTTTCGATGTTGCCTATTAACTCGACCTTTTCCCACGCCTTATAATTTCCTAGAGCTTCACTGTGTGCTAGTGTTGTTGAACTACGTATTAGGTATCCTGTCTCAGTGACTTTGCCCATTGATACTGTCAGATGTGAAGTTGACCATTTTATGGAGGTCGAGTTTGTTCTTCTCATAAAACTCTTTGACTGCTAATATGATGGAGGAGGCATCACATGCCTTCAGTTGAACTACTCCACTGAAAGATTTCATACCCAATACAGCGTTTAGGTCTGAATTTGAAATACACAACGAGACATTTGTTGACAGATATACATTTGGATTTATCCATTGTTAAAGTGTGAAAATCTGCTGATGCTATTTCTCCAAACACTTCTCTTTGAACAATACTGTTGCTAACATCAGGAAATTCAAATGCATAATTTTTGCTTCTCCAGCTTTCCGGGGTTTGAACATACTTTTCCATATGTTTATTAATGTATTGAACTGCATGCATAGAGGTATTCATTTTAACAGCTAGCAAAACACTGTTAATAAGAACTTTGATCTCTTCATGTTCATCTGCACTCTCACAAAATATACGTAATAGGCCTACAGTGGGTAGTGAAGGATTTTCTTGCCAAGCTTTTGCACGTCCAATATGTGATTTCCTTGCTAAATGACGCTTTACAAAGTCAAGTTTCCAAATATCACTCCACTTCTTCCCACTTGCAAATTCTCCAGCAATATTTGCATCGCGACAATACACGCAGGTAACACCGGTTTCTCGACTGTACAAAGATATTTTTCGTAGCTGCACACTCCTGATCTAATGAACTTTCGGTGTAGCAGTTTCTACTCTTTCACTAAGCTTTAAATAAAGCAGCAGTTCTTTTGCGCTTCACGCCCGTTGCTTCTTTGGCACTTATTCAATACAAACAGGATAAATAAGCCAGTTCTAAGATCTGAGACAAATCATCGAACGTTGTCTACACCGTCTGCATCAGAAACCGGAAAAGGAAATGTGATTGTGTACGATATTTGCTTCCAAACAGAAAACTGAATCCAATGTCATTCTACCCTTCCGAAATCCACTCAGATACAACTCCATATGACCTCTCTTTTCCAAAATATCATTCAAACGCGCTATCACCCGGCATTCCTTACGCGTTCAGGGTGCTCTCTGGGAGTTATAGTTCCTCTAATGCTGGCCGGCATGGACGCTGAGGAAGCCTGGAACTGCAACTCCCAGCATGCCAACAAGCGGACACACTTCCGGTTGATGTGGACCGTCAGCGCCATGGCAACGGGCGGCCTGTTCGAGTGATGCAGGGATCGGGCGCCGGGATATTCGAGTTCGGCTCATCCGATTATCTGGCTGACCCGTGAGATCCAAGCTCGGGCTCCTTCACTTCGCCCCTTACCGCCGTCTTGTCTACCGGACGCGGACGACCTCCGGAGTCTGCTGTCCCATGGCTCTGCTTCCTCTGCTGATATAGACAGGACGTGTCCCCTGGTAAGGACGAAGCTCTGTTTGCATGGCATTTCACTGGGGGAGCTAGGAAGAAAAGAAACTAAACAAATCACCGTTCCTCTGCATCCTATTGACCATCAAAACACTTTTCCTTAGGTTCAGAATCAGGTTTATTATTATTACTGACATATAACATGAAATTTGTTGTGTTAGGGCAACAGTACGGTGTAAACCATGAAATTACTATAAGTTACAAAGATTAAATAGTGCAAATAGGAAGAGTGTTCAAGGACAATTGAGAAATCTGATAGCCAAAGGGAAGACACTGTTCCTGAATGTGTGTTTTGGGGCTCCTGTTCCTTCTCCTCGATGGTATTATCTAGAAGAGGGCATGACCCAGATGGTGAAGGATGCCGCAGTGATCAGATGGTGATTAATGATCGATGCCTTTTCTTGAAGAAGTCCTCAAATGTGGGGAGGGTTGTGCCATGATGAAGCTGGGTGATTTTGCAGCCTCCTGTGGTCCTAGGCATTGGAGCTGCCGTAGCGATGCTGATACAACCAGTCAGAAGTAATGCAGAAGACAGCTTACCAAAGGCTGTGTGATGCAGAGTGGTCATTCCAGTAGTCATGGACAGTTGACGTTTTCTATGTGTCAGAGCAGCACTCCAATATACTGGGTTCTGCTGCTTGGATTGAGGGTATGCATGAGTTCTTGTACTTACGTCTTTGGTGAAAGGGTTATGACAATAATAGGATGATGTTCCATATATTTCCAGCTGAGTGTATTTCTGTTTATTGCCTTTCCTATTTAAAAGCCCGTCTAAATGCCTCTATGGTGTATCTGATTCCACCACCTCCTCTGGTAAAAGACAATTGATCTGAAATGTTTTTCTGCTCAATGACTCAATGAACACATTAAGAAAGTGCTTGATGACAGAGATGAATCAAAACACCCTTCGTGCTGAAAGGGCTAGGAGTCGATCCCTGATGATGGTGTCATGTTGAAGGTAGTGGAAATTACATTGAATGTAGAGAGTGGTGGGCTGGAATGTGACAGAACGGGAAACCCTATCCTTACTGTGGGTGGGAGGAGAAGGGTTGAGAGCGGAAATGGAAAAGATGTGGTTAAGAGCCCTGCTAACTGCATTTGCAGGGGTAAGTCACAGTTAAGGATAAAGGAAAACATCTTCAGAACAGATACAATATTTCTTAGGAGAACAGAATGGGAGGCGAGCAGAGGTTCCCAGTCTGGGGATCAGTTACTGGCAAGGATCATTGGCAAAAAAAAACTTTGGAACCCCTGCAAATAGAGTGGGAGGAATTGTAGTCAAATTAAACGCTGGAGAGACTTTTGATATCGGTTTATAATGGTGTTCCTATGGAGAATCCAGCCTTTTTCTTTGCATTGGTTGTTGATCTGAAAAGCTTGCTCTGCTTTGATTTTCTTTTATTCCCAACACCCGCAGATTATTTCTTCATATTGTCCTGAGAGCTTGCTGAATTTGTAACACTATTGATCTCTTTCCCCCTCCCTACCCCCCATGTTTATAAAGCTTGAATCAAACTGTAATTATATTTCAGTACATGTATTTTGACTCCAGAACCTTTAGGAAAGACTGTTTCAATTCCCTTTCCTTTCCAGCCCTGATGAGGGGTCTCGACATGAAACATCTTCTGTTTATCCCTCTCTGTGAATGTTGCCTGACTTGTTGAGTTTCTCCCGCACTTTGTGTGTGTGTGTGTGTATGTGATTCAAGATTTCCAGCATCTGTGGAATATCTTGTGTCTAGAATCAGTTTTGTTATTATTGACGTGTCATGAGATGTGTTGCTTTGTGCCAGCAAAGCAGCACAAGACGTAAAAATACATTAAAATAAATAAATACATGATGCAAAAGAGGAACAGTGAGGTAGTGCTCATGTGTGATGCACTATCAATTACTCCAAAAGACTGTAAGTAGAGTAAATACTGAAAGGCTTTTATTAACAATAAAATGGATCCACATCCATGCTGTATGTTTGTCCTGGACTGTGGGAGGAGCAGTGACACAATCGCCTTTATCCAGGGGTCTGTGGGAGGAGCCACAGGAGCAGACAGCAGAGGGGCATGTCCAGGCACATCCAGACAGATAACCCAGGTACAACCTATATACATGGTTTACCACCATGTGTTCATTAACCGTTCAGAAGTTTGATGGAGGAGGGGAGGAATCTCTTCGGAGAATGATGAGGGTGTGTCTTTAGGCTCCTGTATCTCTTCCCTGATGGTAGGAATGAGAAAAGGGCATGTCCTGGATGGCGAGTCCACTCTTTCCATATTCCATTTCTTGGCTTCATCTAGCTCTGTCAATAGTGGGTGTGTGTGAGTATAGGACTGCACCTTCTCCACTTACTTGACTTAACTGCCAGTAGAATAGCAGCAATATCAGTGCTCTTAAAAGCGGTTTTCAAAGTCCAAGGTAATTTTATTATCAAACTATATATATGATCTTTCAGGAATCACCAGATCCTGAAGTGGTTCCACAAGACTGGAAAATTGCAAATGTCAGCCTACTCTTCACGGAAGGAGAGAGGCAGAAGAAAGGAAACTATCGGCCAGTTAGTCTGACCTCAGTGGTTGGGAAAATCTTGGAGTCGATTATTAAGGATGCAGTACCAGGATATTTGGAGGTACATGATAAAATAGGCTGTAGTCGGCATGGTTTCCTCAGGGGAAAATCTTGTTTGACAAATCTGTTGGAATTCTTTGAAGAAATAACAAGCAACATAGACAAAGGAGAATCAGTAGATTTTGTGTACTGGATTTTCAGAAGGCCTTTGACAAGGTGCCACACATGAGGCTGCTTAACAAGTTATGAGCCCGTGCTATTACAGGAAAGGTGCTAGCACAGATAGAGCATTGGTTGGTTGGCAGACTGCAGACTGGGATTAAAGGGAGCCTTTTCTGGCTGGTGCCAGTGCCGAGTGGTGTTCCACAAGGGTCTGTGTTAGGACCGATTCTTTTTATGTTGTATGTCAATGTTTTGGATGATGGAGTTGATGCCCTTCTTACAAAGTTTGCAGACAATATGAAGATAGGTAGAGGAGCAGATAGTTTTGAAGTAGAGAGGCTACAGAAGGACTTAGATTAGGAGAATGGGCAAAGAAATGGCAGATGGAATAGTGTTGGGAAGCGTATAGTCATGCACTTTGGTAGAAGAAATGAAAGGGTTGACTATTTTCTCAATGGAGAGAAAATCCAAAAAAAAACTGAGGTGTAAAGGGACTTGGAAGTCCTTGTGCAGGATTCCCGAGAGGTTAATTTGCAGGTTGAATCCGCGGTGAGGAGGGCAAATGCAATGTTAGCATTCAGTTCAAGAGGACTAGAATACAAAAGCAAGGATATGATGTTGAAACTTTATAAAGCACTGGTGAGCCCTCACGGAGTATTGTGAGCAGCTTTGGGCTTCTTAGAAAGGATGTGCTGAAACTAGAGAGGTTTCAAAGGAGGTTCATGAACATGATGCCAGAATTGAATAGCTTCTCATATGAAGAGCGTTTGATGGCTCTGGGCCTGTATTCACTGGAATTCAGGAGAATGAGGGGTGACCTCATTGAAACCTGTCAAATAGTGAAAGGCCTTGATAGAGTGGCTGTGTCCTTTTATAATAGAGATGAGGAATTTCTTCAGCCAAGAGTGGTGAATCTGTGGAATTCTTTACCACAGGCAGCTATAGAGGCCAAGTTTTTATGTATATTTAAGGCAGAGGTTGATAGATTCTAGTTTGGTCAGGGCATGAAAGAATATGGGGAGAAGGCAGGAGATCGGGGCTGAGGGGAATATTGGATCAGCTATGATGAAATGGCGGAGCAGACTCGATGGGCCAAATGGCCTAATTCTGCTCCTATATCTTCTGCTCTTATATACAAGCCTGACATTTGTTTTCTTGCAGGCGTACTCAAATAATCCAAGAGCAATAATAGAATCAATGAAAGACTGCACCCAATAGGGCGGGCAAACAACCAGTATGCAAAAGATGAGAAACTGAGCAAACACAAAAGGGAAAGTAATAAGAATAAATAATCAATAAATATCTCAAGCTGCTTGGATGGAGTACTGACATTGTAGAAGGTTTAAATAATTGCCATTGTATAGATTCATTAATATATTCTTTTTTTCTGGTGCAAAAATCTGTTTTGGAGTGTAAGAGACCTGAACTAAACACATCCTAAAATCTTAACTACAGTAGGAAAAGAACATAGCCATGTTCAATCAAATGATGGCAATTTATAAGAGAGACACAGCAGCTTAGTGGTTAATGTAATGTTTGCTCCTATGTGAATGGCGACAGATCTGCTGCAATTGCTCACTGAAGCAACAGGTCCACAGCAGATGCTATCTCATTGGCTCTTCACACAACTCTGGAACTTCTGGACAGCAAAGATGCATACATAAGGATGCTCTTTATCAATTATAGGTCAGCATTTAACACCATCATCCCCTCAAAACTAATCAATTAACTCAAGACCTGGGGCGCAATGTCCCCTTGTGCAATTGAATCCTGGATTTCCTCAGTTGTAGACCCCAGTCAATTCAGATTGGCAAAAATATCTCTGCAATCTCCATCAGCACAGGAGCACCACAGGGATGTGTACTTACCCCCCTGTTCTGCTCGTTTTACACCTATGACTGTGTGGCTAAATACAGCTCCAACATCATATACGCGTTTGCTGACGACACCACTGTTGTGGGCTGTATCAAAGGGGCTGATGAATCAGCATGCAGGAGGGAGATTGAAAACTTGGCTGAGTGGTGTTATAACAGCAACCTCACAGTCAATGTCAATAAGACCAGGAAACTGATTGTAGTCTTCAGGAGAGGGGAACTAAAGGTCCATGGGCCTTTAGTTCATCTGAGTAATTATCTGAGGATCAGAGGTGGAGAGTGTCAGTAACTTTAAATTCCTGAGTGTAACTATATCAGAGGACCTGTCCTGGACCCATCATATAAATATTATTGCAAAGAAAGCATGACAGTGCCTCTACTTCAGGTGTTTGTGGAGATTCAGCATGTCATCGAAAGCCTTGGCAAAGGTCTGTAGATGTATGGTGAAAAGTGTCCTGACTGGCTGCATTACGGCCTGGTATGGGAATACTAATGCCTTTGAGCGGAAAATCCTACAAAAGGTAGTGGATTCAGCCCAGTACGTCACAGGTAAAACCCTCCCAACCACTGAGCACATCTGTATGAAACGATGCCATAGAAAAGCAGCATCCATCATCAATGATCCTCACCGCCCAGGCCATGCTCTCTTCTCACTGCTGCCATCAGGTAGAAGGTCCAGGAGCCTCAGGACTCGCACCACCAGGTTCAAGAACAGTAACTACCCCTCAACCATCAGGCTCTTGAACAAAAAGAGATGGCTACATTCATTTAAGAACTCATATATTGTTATTTCATGTTTGTTAAATTTATAGGTTTTTATTTATAATCTGTATTTGCACAATTTGTTTACTGTTACCAGTTCCTGATGTTTACAGTTTACAGTTACTGTCCTATAGATTTGCTAAGTATGCCCGCAGATAAAGAATCTCAGGGTTATATGTAGTGACATGTATGTATTCTGATAATAAATTTTACTTCGAACTTTAGATTTTACAGTGCTAGTGACCTGGGTTCAATTTCCACTGTCTGTATGAGTCTGTACATTCTCCCTGTGACCGCATGGGTTTCCTCCCACAGTGCAAAAACAGTGAGTTGTGGGTATGTTACCTTAGTGCCAGAAGCCTGGCAATATATCCCTAGATTGTTTCAGTCATTGACCCAAATGACACATTTCACTGCATGTTTTGATATACATGTGACAAATAAAGCTAATCTTTATATTGAAAAAACAGTTTTCAAAGATGGTCGAGAATTTTTGCAGCTGTAAGTCATCACCTTGTAAAGATACACTCAGTAGACACATTATTAGGTACACTTGTACACTTGCTCATTAATGGAAACATCTAATCAGCCAAACAAGAGAAAATCTGCAGATGCTGGAAATCCAAGCAACACACACAAAATGCTGGAGGAACTCAGCAGGCCAAGCAGTATCTATGGAAAAACAGTGCAGTCAAAGTTTCAGGTTTCTCGAAGGGTCTCGGGCCGAAACATTGACTGTAATTTTTCTATAGATGCTGCCTGGCCTGCTGAGTTCCTCCAGCATTTTGTGTGTGTTGCATCTAATCAGCCAATCTTGTCGCAACAACTCAATGCATAAAAGCATGCAGACACAGCCAAGAGGTTTGGTTATTGCTCAGACCAAAGATCAGAATTGGGAAGAAATGTGATCTAAGTGCCTTTGAACATGGAATGATTGTTGGTGCTGGATGGGGTGGGCTGAGTATCTCAGACATTGCTGATCTCCTGGGATTTTCACGCACAACAGTTTCTAGAGTTTACAGAAAATGGTGCAAAAACAAAAAAAAAATCCAGTGAGTGGCAGTTCTCTGGGCAAAAATGCCTTGTTAATGAGAGAGATCAAAGGACAATGGCCAGATTGGTGGCGACAGTAACTCAAATAACCACACATTTTAGCAATGGTGTGCAGAAGAGCTTCTCTGAACACACAACTCGTCCTGTCTTGAAGTGGATGGGCTACAGCAGCAATAGACCATGAACATACACTCAGTAGCCTCTTTATTGGGTTACAGGAGGTACTGAATAAAGTGGCCATGGAGTGTACTTGATGGGTTTCAAATTTTCCTTTTGCAGCCTTGAACCCCCACTTTTATTCCTGCTACTCTTCTAACCAATTTTTTTTCAGTGATTGTCATCTCTGTCAATGCAGAACTTTAAAAAGCAGTCTTAAAGGAGAGTGATTGGTTCATTGAACCCATAGTGCCTCTCAGATCAATCCTACCTATATTCCAAAGACGTATGGTTAGGGTTATTGAGTTTTGGGCATACTCTGTTGGCTTTAGAAGCATGATGACACCATCCACTTGAAGGATGGACGTGCTGTGCGTTCAGGGATGCTCTTCGGCACACCACTGTTGCAACGCGGCCTGCCCCCCCATATAATCCTTGCTGATTTGATTTGATGCAAATGATGTATTTCACAGGATGTTTTGATGTACTGTATATGGGACAAATAAAGTTAATCTAATCTTTAAAAACCTTTATCTCCCCATCCCCATGCATATCCTGTAACCCATTCAATATCAGCTTTATTATCACTGTCTTATGTGATGTGAAATTTGTTGTTTCTCTCACACATGCCCAATAAGTTTCTCTCGAATATCTCACCATTCACCCAACCTAGGGGTTATTTACAGTAGCTAATTAGTATAACAGCCGGATGTGTTTGTGATGTGGGAAGGCTCTGCATTCCCTGCAGGAAACCCATTAGAATCAGGTTTAATATCACTGGTATATGTCATGAAATATGTTGTTTTGCACCAGCAGTACCTTGCAATACATAATAAAAAATCTATAAATTATAATAAGAAATATATGAAAAAAAATAGTGAAAAAGGGAGCCAAAAATAGTGAGGTAGTGTACATGGGTTCATTGCCCATTCAGAAATCTGATGACAGAGGGGAAGAAACTGTTCCAAAAATGTTGAGTGTCTGTCGTCAGACTCCTGAATCTCCTCCTTGACGGTAGCAATGAAAAGAGGCCATATTTTGGATGATGGAGAGGGTGGGTCCTATTAAGGATGCCACATTTTTTAAGGCAGCATCAGTCATTAAAGATCTCCTATCCACAAGAACATATAAACTACAACAGATAGTACCTAAGTCAGGATTGAACCCAGTAATTGTAGCTGTGAGACAGTGTCATTGCCTGCTATGCCTTTCTGTTACCTAGTGACTGATTTTCCATGGGCAGAGAGGAGCCAGTTTGATGTTTAGAAGATTTGATCTCACCTTGACAGGCAGTAACAATGAACAGATCTAGGTTATATCTCCTGTAGGGCAAAAGCCAGCTTGGCCTCTTAATTGATACTTATTGCTTGTTGGAATATATATGTATATGTAGACTCTACAACTTGTTCTCATAATATTATTTTGATTTGCACAATTTGTCTTTTGCACATTGGTTGTTTGTCAGTTGTTTTTTTTATAGTTAACAGAATCAGAATTGGGTTTAATGTCACCAGCATATGTTGTGAAATTTATTAACTTTGTGGCAGCAGGGCAAAGCAATACATAATAACAGAGAGAAAATAAACCTGTGAATTACAGTTAATATATATATTTTAGTTAAATAAGTAATGCAAAAAAAGAAATTTTTAAAAAAGTAGTTCATTGGTTCAATGTCCATTCACAATTTGGATGGCAATAGGGAAGAAGTTGTTCCTGCATTGTTGAGTGTGTGCTTTCAGGACTCTGTACCTCCTTTCTGATGGTAGCAATGAGAAGAAGAGGGCATGTCTTGGATAGTGGGGGTCCTTAATGATGGACATTAACAGTGTTGCTGAGCAGAGAGATCTTGGGGTCCAAGTTCATAGCTCCTTGAAATTGGCTACACAGGTCGATAGGGTGGTAAAGAAGGCTTATGGAATGCTTGTTTTATTTGTCAAGGCATTGAGTTCAAAAATCAAGAGGTTATGTTGCAACTTTATAGAACTCTGGTTAGGCTACATCTGGAGTTGCATACAGTTCTGGTCGCAGCACTAGAGGAAGGATATTAAAGCTTTGGAGAAGGTGCAGAAGAGGCTTACCAGGATGCTGCCTGGATTAGAGGCCATGTGCAATCATGAGAGGTTGGATAAACTTGGGTTGTTTTCTCTGGAAATTCTATGTCAAGCAGAATGTTTGCAGACTCCAAAGGAAGTAGAGGTGCTGTTGTGCTTTCTTCATAATGGCACTTACGTGCTGGATGCAGGACAGATCTTCAGAAATGACAACACTGAAGAATTTAAAGTTGTTGACCTCTTCAACTCTCATCTCCTGGACTGGATCATGGACCTCTGGTTTTCTTCTGAATTCCTAATCATCTCCTTGGTCTTGCTGACATTCAGTGAGAGGTCGTTGTTGTTGTGGCACCACTTAGCCAGATTTTTGATCTTCCTCCTATATGCTGATTCATCACTCCCTTTGATTCAACAATCAATGGTGTTGACAGCTAACTTAAATACAGTATTGGAGCTTTGCTCAGCCTCTGAATCATAAATATGAAGTGAGTAGAATAGGGGGCTAAGCACACAACCTTGTGGTGCACCTGTGCTGATGGAGATTGTTGAGGAGATGTTGTTGCCAATCCGCACTGACAGGTCTGCAAGTGAGGAAATTGAGGATCCACTTACACAAGGAGGCATTGAGGCCAAAGTCTTGAAGCTGACTGATTAGTTTTGCGGGGATGATAGTATTGAATGCCGAGCTGTAATGAATAAAGAGTATCTTAATGTACATAAACATCTTCACTGTTCAGATGTTCCAGGTTTGAATGGAGAGCCAATGAGATGACATCTGCTGTCATCCTGTTGTGACGATAAGCAAATTAGAGCAGTTCAAGTCGTTTATCATACAGGAATTGACATGTTTCATCACAAGTGCTACTGGATGATATTCATTGAGGCAGGTTACCACATGTCTTCTTCGGCGCCAGCATAGTTGAAGGCAGCTTGAGGCAGATGAGTACCTCAGACAGCTGAAGTGAGAAGTGAATACCTAGCCAGTTGATCAGCACAGGTCTTCAGTATTTGGCCAGATACCCTTTCTGGGCTGGAAACTTTCCATAGGTTCACCCTCCTGAAGGATGCTTTTACGTTGGCCTCAGAGACTGAAATCACAGTGCCATTGGGGGCTATTGTCAGAGGGTAGTTAATTACTTATTTAGAGATACGGAGTGGGGTAAGTGCACTGCCCAACAATCCTAGCCTGACCATAGGACAATTTACAATGACCAGTTAACCTACTAACTGGTACGTCTTTGGACTGTGGGAGGAAACCGGAGCACTAGAGAAAACCATGCAGTCATGGGGAGAACGCACAAACTTCTTACAGAGAGTGCCGGAAATGAATTCTGGAACGCCCCACCCAGGCTGCAAGAGCTTCAAGCTAACCGCTACGCTACAGTGGTGACCAAGGGTGTTTGCAAGTAAAGCATAGAATATTACAGCACAGTACAGGCCCTTTGGCCCACAATGTCGTGCCAACCTTTTAACCTACTCTAAGATCAATCTAACCATTCCCTCCATTTTATAGTACATAGAATATTACAGCACGGTAGAGGCCTTTCACCCCACAAGATAGAAGTGCTCTGCTATACAGATGTTGAGTATTAGTGAAGGTTTATTAGGAATAGCTTGTCCTACTGTCTAATCACAGAGTAACTTTGGCATAAGATCAGGAAAATAACTTTTGATCCTTTGCCAAAGTTGGCTGTGAGAAGATTACAAGTCAAGAGAAAGGCAGTGACTGCCAAGTTATATTCTCCCATAACACTTGTGATATAATTGGTCATTAAATGAGTGTTGATTGATTCTTTTACATAGAAACAAGTCATTTGATCAATTTGGCCTTTGTCAGCGTTTATGCTCCATAATATCTTCTTCCCCCATCTACATCACCTCACACAATCGACATCTCCCAGTCTTTCTCAGTTGCTTATTTAGCTTCCTTTGATTCAGTATAATAATAATTACTATTATTTGCAGAGCTCTTTTCATACAAAAATTGTAGTTCAAAGTGCTTTGCAATGGGATAAAGTGCACGCATCAAAATAAAAGACAAATTGGTGTTAGTTAAAGGCAAGTTTAAATAAATAGGTTTTGAGCTGTTGTGTAAATGTGTCAATGGAGACTGCATCTCTTTGTGTTATTTATGAATGTTTCCAGTCACTGATTGCATATACAGTATTTTAAATGTTTGCTATATCACTAGTGAAGTATACTCAATGGGCTGAGTGGTCTAATTCTACTCCTATAACTTATGAAGCAGTAAAATTGTTGAAGTGTTGTTTAGTTTCTTCAAAACATTGGTGTGTCTTTTACATGTAATTGCTCTGGAACTTCACTGTAGACAATTAAAAGCAAGTGAATACTTGTTCTTGTGTCAAATAATGCAGGATCCTGAGTCATCCTAGGGTGAAATTTCTAGTGTGGATCCTGACATCTGATTCTGAACGTGCTATCACATTAACAAAGAATGTTTGGTGGTTTGGAACACAGATTGTTCACTTGATCAGTTGCTTCAAGAAACCAAAGTTTATTAGAACATCACAGAACAATCTTGTAATCTCACAAACTGACTCCAAATTGTTCATTTATTTGATTTAGAAATACAGCATGGTGCAGCACAATTACACCCATTGACCAATTAACATACAGTGAATTTATATAATTAATTTAATCTTTTAAATTCAAGTTTATTGTCATTTGAACATACACATGTATGCCGCCAAGTGAAACAACATTCCTCCAGACCAAGGTGCATAACACATTAGATATATATAACTCACACACATAACACATAAAGTAATACTACCACAAATAAATTAACAAATAATAAAGTACATATATGATACAAGTTTAAAAAGTAAACAGTATAATGCTACTGGTGCATCATATGCGATGAGACCTGGGTGGGGGTATGTCAACGGTGATCAACCCGATGTAATGAAACAAGTACCACAGTTGATTCTTTTCCACCTTTATTAGTAGCAAGCTACGAGAGAGACCCTCCCTCTGCACTCTCACGGACTCGGCCATGGAGGTCTCTCTGCCGAAGCACAGAGATACAGAGTTTTTATACCATCTTTGTCACGTATGCAGAAAACAATTCTTTAGCTACTGCCCACAGTCACATGCCCAGCAACAGTGATAGTCCGAGACAAAGACCACTTGATCACCTCAAACTGAAGTAAAGTGGGGGACTTCCGGTAAAATGGCGATTGTTTAGCTGCTCCGAACTTTTGTTCTGTTACTGTCGCTATCTTTGCACTAAATGTCTCCATTTTTTAAACCTTAGTTAGGAATTATTTCGGTATCTCTTACTTGCCTGTGAATATATCTAACTTACAATGTCTAGCAAGAGCTCTAAATCCGGGAGAAAAGAAGCTATGACCCCGTCGGATGAGACGATGGTTGCGCTTGGAAAGCTCCGAGACGAAATCTTAAAGGAATTTAAAACCGCTTTCAAACAGTTAGAAGACAAACTGGATCGGATCAATGATAAAGTGGACAAACATGCTGAACACTTATCTCGCATCGATTCGACTTCTGAAGATTTAGAAAGTCGTGTTCGATACTTGGAGACTCTCTGTTCCAGCTTAGAGGAAAAATCTAACAAACTTCTTTCCAAAATGGTAGATCTCGAAAATCGCAACAGACGCTGTAATATCAGAATTCTTGGATTGCCACAGGTGACCGAAAAGGGATCAACCGTGAAGTTTTTCGCCGAGTTTCTCTGTGAGTTATTCGGGAAAGATTTGCTTCCGAAGCCGCCCAAGCTCGAACGGGCACACAGAGTTTACGTTCCCCCCGGAATTCTGGGCTCCCGCCCGCGACCAGTAATCTTGTGTTTCCATCAATACCAAGTAAAACACAGTCTGATTGTGGAGGCGTGTCGCAGGGGGTCTTTTCCTTTCCAGGATACAACCATTCGCTTTGTGGAAGATTTTGCACCCCAGACCTTAAAGATGCGTGCTGAGTTTAAAGGCGCAATGAAAGTGCTTTTTGATCGTGGTTTCAAACCTTCCCTTCGTAACCCTGCCGATCTACGAATCAAGCTTAATACCGGGAAATACAAGTGGTTCAAATCAGCGAAGGAAGCTGAAGCATTTGTGGCAAGTCTTCCGGCTATCCAGTCATCTTCGGAATCTGATCGGACCTCCTAAAATGGTGGATAAGTACTCCTCGTAGTAGGATTACTTTTTCTGGACTCGGAATTCACTTGAATCACTCAGACATTATTCATTGAAACTTTAAGGGCTGTTGACAATCTCTCCCGGGATTTGGTGTGTGTGTAATCTATTTTTATTCTTGTATAACTTTACCTACAGAGTTCTACAACTAACTCTAACTTGTTTTGGAGGTTCGAAGTCTTTAGTGAAGGCCTCCCTGTTTGTCGGTTCACAGTTCAATTGCTGGTTTATTTTTCCTTTGTTTTAAATATTTATTTATTTTATCTTTTTTTTCTTTTCTTCACCCCTTTTTTCTAATCTCTGAATTTTTTTCTCCCTTCTCTGTAAATGGTTGATAAATACTCATCTTGAATTTATAATTTTCCCCTTCCTCTTCTTTTTTCTTTTTCTTTCTTACCTTTTTTTTCCCTTTCTCTTACTTTATTCTTCTATAATTTTTCGCGGGTAGGTTAGTTTTGGTTTTCTTCCAATTTTCTCTGTATTAAGTTTTATATTTCTGCAGAAGGTGTTCTAATCTGTAGTTATGTTTTCTAGTGCATAAACTAGTTACTATTTGCTATAGTATTTACACGGAACTGTTGTTAATGACACAGATCTGGAAGTTGTATTTGGGTTAATTTTTTTGGTAGAGCTAGCTACTTGTTTTGGTAGCCGTCTAGTTTTGGGTTGTGCGGATGGGGTGGGTTTTCCAGTTCCAACATCTCTTTATTGCTTAGGACATGTTTATATTTTGACCTTACGAATCTATGTTTACATCTCTGCTCCCAGACTGCTATTGCACTGCTTGACTTTTTATACGCCTGCTGCCTTTTATGCATTAGTAATTGATATGGCTAGTGCACTTAAATTCGTGAGCTGGAATGTAAAGGGATTGAACCACCCTGTTAAAAGGAGGAAGGTATTCTCACATATCAAACAACTCAAAGCTGACATTACTTTCCTCCAAGAAACTCGTATTCGTTGTTTTGATAACTCCCGGCTTCTGTCAAGGTGGGCGGGTCAGCATTTTCATTCATCCTTTGCCGCTAAAGCTAGGGGAATTTCCATTCTTATTAACTCAAATATTCCTTTTGAACTCCATAATAAAATATCTGATACAAATGGCCGTTTTATTATTGTTTCTGGTAAACTATATAACACTAAAGTTGCACTAGCAAACCTGTATGCCCCCAACTTTGATGATGTTAACTTTTTTGAACGGTTTTTTTCCTCACTACCAGACTTAAACTCATACTCTCTTATACTGGGTGGTGACTTCAACTGTTGGTTGGATCCTAAACTGGACCGATCGTCCTCTGTTACCAGATCACCTACTAAATCTGCCTTAGCTATTCAATCGTTTCTCTCTAATTTTGGTATCTCTGATATATGGCGTTTCCTCCATCCTACAGAGAGAGATTATTCTTTTTTCTCACATGTTCACCATACCGTCACTAGAATTGACTATTTCTTACTTGATAACCAACTTATCCCATTTGCCCACTCTTGTGACTATCAGAGTATACTGATTTCTGACCATGCCCCAATTACCCTCTCTCTGAACTTTCCTGGTCTCCCTCAGAGGAATAAACACTGGCGGTTCGATTCAACTTTATTATCGGATGATGATTTCGTAAAATTTATTAAGGATCAGATAACCTTTTATTTTAACACTAATACATCACCTGAAGTGCCATCCCAGATTGTCTGGGATGCCATGAAAGCATATCTGAGGGGTCAAATAATCTCTTACACAGCAAATCTCAATAGAAGATCCCGTGCAGATCGAGCAGACCTCATTAACCAGATTAAAGATTTGGATCAAATATATGCCCAAACTAAGAACTCTGAATTATACAAGAAGTGCGTTGAACTCCAAACTAAATTTAACCTTCTGTCCACTCAACCTGTTGAACGCCAACTTCTCGAAAGCAAGAGCCGCTTTTACATTCATGGGGATAAGTCTGGTAAATTCCTAGCCAATCAGCTGAGGCGTTCCAAAGCCAAACAACATATTACAAAGATCCGGAAGGAGAACGGAGACTTTACATCGGATCATTTAGAAATTAATGACACATTTAAAATTTTTTATTCTCGGCTTTATTCCTCTGAATCTCTGAATGACAATATCTCTGTGGATCAATTTTTACAGAATCTGAATATCCCCTCACTTCCATCTGATTTCAAAGCCAAACTCAATGCGCCTATATCACCAGAAGAAATATCTTTTGCAATTTCTGCACTGTCCTCAGGGAAACCTCCTGGACCTGATGGGTTCCCTGTGGAATTTTATAAATCATTCTCTTCACTTCTTTCTCCTCAGTTACTCTCAGTATTATCTGACTCGTTTAATTATGGCAAATTGCCACCCTCTTTCAATGAGGCATCTATTATTCTTCTTTTAAAAAAGGGCAAAGACCCAGCAGAGTGTTCCTCGTACAGGCCGATCTCTCTGCTCAATGTTGATGTAAAGATCTTAGCTAAAGTGTTGGCTCATAGATTAGAAACCGTTATTCCCTCCATTATCTCTGATGACCAAACAGGCTTTATTAAAAACCGTCTCCCATTTTTTACATTCGGCGTCTATTTAATATTTTATACTCAGTTCCAACTGGGACTCCTGAATGTGTTATCTCCCTTGATGCGGAGAAAGCATTTGATCGTATAGAGTTGAACTACCTTTTTGCAGTCTTAGAAAAATTTGACCTCGGCCAAAGTTTCATCTCTTGGATCCAATTGCTGTACCTGTGTCCTACTGCTTCTGTTCTAACTAATTTTCAGAAATCCCAAGTATTTAATCTCAAACGTGGCACCCGTCAGGGATGCCCCTTAAGTCCCTTTCTCTTTGATTTGGCTATAGAACCTCTGGCGATAGCATTTCAAAATTGTCCTGAATTGACCGGGATTTGGAGAGGGGGTGTTGAGCATAAAGTTTCTCTCTATGCTGATGACTTATTACTCTTTCTCTCAAATCCGTCTACATCCTTACCTCTAATGTTTTCACTTCTTGACCAGTTTAGCCAGATCTCTGGCTATAAACTCAACTTACATAAGAGTGAACTTTTCCCAATTAATAAAGAAGCACAAGAACTAATATTTTGTGATCTCCCTTTTAAAGTAGTCCATAATCAATTTACTTATCTTGGAATTACAGTTACAAGGAAGTTTAAAGATCTCTTTCGTGAAAACTTTGTCAATCTTTCATATGCTATAAAACAGAGTCTGGTACAATGGTCACCTCTATCTATGTCCTTGGTAGGTCGTATTAATGTTGTTAAAATGTATGTTCTCCCCAAATTTTTATACTTATTTCAATCTATCCCAATTTTTATTCCTAAATCCTTTTTTGATTCCTTAGACTCTATTATTTTGTCATATCTGTGGCAGAATAAGCGCTCTAGAATTAATAAAATCCACCTCCAAAAATCTAAAAAAGAGGGTGGCATGGCTTTACCTAACTTTCGCTTATATTACTGGGCAGCTAATATACGTTGTGCTGCCTTCTGGTCTTTCTTCCACGGTCAACCTGAGTGCCCTAACTGGGTGGCAATGGAGTTGAGCTCCACTAAAGAATTATCTATATCTGCACTTCTTGGCTCTGCACTCCCTAGCAGTCTGCCCAGATTAATAGCTAATCCTCTGGTTAGACACACTTTGCGTATATGGGCTCAGTTCAGGAAATGCTATGGTTTCCAGGGGTTTTCCATTTCTAGCCCTGTCGCACATAATCACCTTTTTTTACCTACTACGTACGATTCAGTATTCCATGTTTGGTACAGGAAGGGCATTAGACATTTTGAAGATCTCTTCATTGATAATTGCTTCGCTTCTTTTCAGCAGCTCTCCGTTAAGTTCAACCTGCCTAACGCTCACTTTTTCAGATATCTCCAAATCCGACACTTTACTGCTCCTTTAATTCTTAACTTTCCTGAAATGCCTGCGAAAAATGCTATGGACCTATTTCTTTCCATTAATCCACTAAGTAAAGGTTTAATATCAATTATCCGAGATAAACTAGCAGCTTTACGACGGGCCCCCGTGGATAAAATTAAAATGGCCTGGGAGCAGGATTTAAATATCTCCTTATCGGAGGAGAGCTGGGACTCAGTTCTCAAATCAGTTAACTCAACCTCCCTTTGTGCTCGCCATTGCCTTTTACAGTTTAAGATTGTTCATAGAGCCCATATGTCTAAATCTAAACTATCTCGATTCTACCCTGGCATTAGTCCGCTCTGTGATAAATGCAAGAGGGGCGTGGCCTGTCTCATCCATATGTACTGGTTCTGTCCTAGCTTGGAGAAATTCTGGAAAGATGTCTTCACTACATTATCGGGTATTCTGAATCAGCACCTAGAACCTAACCCCTTAATTGCTCTGCTCGGTTTTTGGGGCGAGACAGAATTATGTCTGGGTCCGACCAAATGCCGAATACTATCCTTTGCCTCTCTCCTGGCGAGACGGTTGATCCTCCTTAGATGGAGATATGTTGCCCCGCCCACTCATGCGCAATGGCTTAACGACATTATGGCCTGCTTGGACCTCGAAAAAATTCATTATTCAGTTCTTAATTTGGATCTAAAGTTCCATAAGGTCTGGGGACCTTTTATCGAGTACTTTCATAAACTTCCTCTTGACTAGGGTTTTTTTTTCTTGTTTTTTCTCTTCTTTTCGGTCCCTTGCTTTCAGCTCCCTTTTTTTTCTGGTAGTAGGCATTATTATCCTCTGTTGCTAAGTGTATTCACAGTCTGGGAGTTTGACTGTCCGGACTTATACTCTTTATATTGTGTGGTGGTTGGTCTGGAGTTGTTGTTGCTTTTTTCTTGTGTTGTGGGGCTTGGGGAGGACACTAAGCTCACTTGTCTTTAATTTAGGTGCTTTTTTGTTAAATTCTCTTCCTTTGTAGCATATTGTTATTGTATGCTTAATCTTGCACTGTATTAATGCTCCTCATTGGGATTTGGGGTTTTTAATTTTGTAAAATGTTTTGAAAAACTAATAAAACAAATTAAAAAAAAACTGAAGTAAAGTTCAGATACCTAGAACAATGTGCGCGATTAGTTGATTGAGAGCAAAGTATAATTAGATTACCACCTCCTACAAGGAAACCAGTGGCGTTGCTTAACAGCTGATTTCTTACATGTCAACAGGACAAAATTAACTCTACCATCTCATTCCCTCCTTTTATCATTCCATGATAACCTAAAGTTGTGCTGAGAATGGATCAGAGAGTTTGTTCATTAACACTCTACAGTAGGTGTTAGAGCAAGTCAGCAATACACAGCATGCTGTGATAATTACTATCAGTATTATTGCTCCGTGTAGCAAATAAGATGTCAGAGATCCTCCTAGTAAGCAGTCTAACCACCCATCCCCTCCAGCGGGTCCTTGTCTAAAGCTGTCTAGTTGCTCCTGGATTTCATGGATAACATGAGATACGTTATAGGACTCATCCCTAACATGGGTAACATACTTGTCTCCCACAATCGTACATACTCCTCCCTGTTGTGCTAACTGGTAATCCACTGCATATCGAGTCTGCTGTGCATAGAGTTGTAGTTCCGCCATTTCCTGGTTGATAGCCTCCAGTCCTTTCATGGTGCTGTTTCTCAGTGCCATCAGCCCACAAATGAGGTAGTTACGGTTCTTTGCGGTTATGGTTCCTGCCAAACCTCCTAGAGAGAGTACTCAGAGACCCATGGCCCAAAGAGGAGCCCAGAGTAACAGGATCTTTCCAATCTGCACAGAATCCTTACTCACAGATTGGGCTGTCAGTCACTGTCGAATGTGGCCCTTCTGGGGGCAGGGAACAGAAAGGAGACCGATTGTCCCGATTGAGAAAAGTGGAGGAGGGTTGGTGGTAGCTGTCGTTGAACAAGGTTACGTATCCTTTCTTGGCTCGATAGCAAGTGTTATTACCAGTTAACATTTTATCATACCGTAAATGGTCCTTGGGGTATAGGGAGGAGTATTCAAAAGTCCCTGAGCCAGCTGACACATGAGTCCCATTACAATATCCACATACATACTGAATTCCCTTTGAAAGGGCACGCATTGCTCTTGGATACATTTGCAAGAGAATTTTCCCTTAGTTATCTTACATCAGTGGTCCAAACAATGCTTCTCCAAGCAAGGTATTTCTTGAGGTACCTGGGCTGTGACGCACCCCCATCCTTTCCCCATGAAACAGAAGGGGTAGTCCCTTGTGCTCATGCAGCGTGAGCTAGTTACCCACTCTCCCCTGTTTCTTATCCCATGTCACTCGTGGATCCCCAGGCACCCAGGGTTCTGATTATCACTGGCATGATTATCTACAGTCGTATCATTTAGATTCTCAATACATTGTCCCCATGTCCCTCTTTGAAACTTTCCCCGTCTCCCTCCACACTCTTTATTAATTTTTTTGAGTTTCTACAATGCGACAAAACAAAAAAACAGTAAAAAAAAGAGGTTAATACCGTGCAAAACAAGCATATCAGAAGTACAGTTCATAACAATTAAGAAAAGCACCCATAGTAGAATCGTATAAAGTTAGTTACCACTACCCAACTCCAAGCCAACCTTACAATATATAAAAAAGTTAATCAAAACTTTATCACCACGGAGCTGTATTTATAAAAAGAAGGTATAATGCCTACTACCTAATCTGTAATATGTTTACACATTAAAAAACCCATAAAGCTTAACTGTAAGAAGCTGGAAGTAAGGGATTTAAATGCAAAAGAAAAAAAGGGAGTGATGCACCCTTAATCTAAACGGGAATTATGAAAATATTCAAGAAAAGGTCCCCACACCTTTTGGAACTTTATGTCCAAATTAAGAAGTGAATAATGAGTCTCCCTCTACATTCTGCCCCTGATCTATCCGTCACTATTAGGTCATGCTCCTTCCAGAATAGCTCTGATGGGTTAGCTACAAACAGTGCTTCTACAGACTGTGCCAAAGGATAGCATGCAGTACGGTTACCATGCAATTGCTTATGTGTTTGATAAAATAGGTTATGTTACAAAGCATTAAATTCAACATAGAGCAAAGAGATAAGTCCATAAATGATTAATCTTGGGCTGGGAGCCATTTCTTGCAGTCACTGAGGTGTTCCTGGCCTTGTACCTTAATGGCTGTGGGCATTTGCAACAGGACCTGAAGGGGACCTTTCCACCTAGGTCCAAGCTTGGGTTGTTCCCAGTCACAAATTAGCACTAGGTCTCCCATCATTAGGTCCAGCCGGTTGCCTCTTGCTCCCTGGGTTCCTTAAAGTTGTTCAGCAACTGAGAATGGAGAAACTTTAAAGAGGATGTTAACTGGTGAAAATATTTCTGCAATTCCTCCCCCGTGATGTGGAGATCTACCTGAGTCGGGAGTGTTATATTGGCATCCCAGGGTGTTCTTCCTGGTTGGCCATAGACAATCTCCGCCGCGGATACCCCTGTGGCAGAGTGTGGGGTAATTCTCATGTGATATAAGGCCAAGGGAAGTACCTTTAACCAATTCAGCCCCGTTTCTGAGGTCAATTTTGTTAGCTTGTTTCTCAGTGTGCGGTTTGCCCTTTCCACAATACCTGCTGCTTTGGGGTGATAGGAACAATGGAACTGCGGTTCAATGTGCAAGGCCTCACACAGCTCCTTGTTAATCTTTACCACAAAGTGTGGGCCATTGTCTGAACCATTCTGCCGAGGTACCCCGAACCTCGGTATGATCTCAGTCAGTAGTAATTTTACCACCGTTGAGGCTTTATTATTGGTAGGTGCGAAGGCTCCTATCCATCATCTAAAAGCATCTACTACAAGGCAGTATTTATATCAGTGCACCTGTGGTAATTCAATAAAATCAAGCTGAATACATTCAAATGCCCACCTGGCAAGGGAGTTTTCCCTGTGGGGCATCTTATCCCCTTACCCGCATTAGTCTTCTGGCAGATCAAACAGGATTGTATTTTTCCTTTGGCAGCCTCTTCCAATCTTGGGTAAAATAATACTCATTCCCTCCTTGCCAAGGTGGGTGTCTGCATGCAGACAATTAAGTAACATAGGCAGTAATGTATTAGGAATACATTACCTGTTTACCTGTGCAGTACACTATATACATTTTGCATTGTATTTTATTAACTTATTTATGGTAATATTTTGGTTTATGTGCCATGTGTGATGGATATAGCCTTGATGTAGCCTTGCTTGACACAGGCTTTATTGAGATTGGTTTTGTTGTGGATCTGTTAGTTAGGATCGTGGTTTGCATGCCATCATGAAGCAACAGTAATATATGGATGAATTTGACCAGGTTGTTGAATTTGAGGAAGGTGCTCAATCATTCCTCTCAGCCTTTGGAGTCACAGGCTGTAGTGAGGTTGAGAAAGTCCATGTATAGTGGAAGGTTCTGCACCCTGCATTTCTCTTGGCGTCATCGTGCAGTGAAGATCGTGTCTACTCTAGATGGGAAAAAAATCACATTGCAATTCATGGAGCAGCACCTTGACCAGCAAGAGCAGTGCCTGTACTTTCTTAGAAGTTTGTGCAGTTTCTTTATGTCATTTAAAACTTTGATAAACTTCTACAGGTACATAGTGAAGAGAATCCTGACTGGTTGCATCATGGCCTGGTACGGAAATACCAATGCCCCAGAATGGAAAAGCCTAAATTGGTAGTGGATGCAGCCCAGATCATCACAGGTAAAACTCTCCCAACCATTGAGCACTTCTATATGGAGTGCTGCCAGATGAAAGCAGTACCTATCATCCAGGACAGTCTCTCTTCTCACTGCTGCCTTCGGGAAGGTCCCACACCCCCAGGTTCAGGAACAGGTATTACCCTTCAGCCTTCAGGCTTTTGAACCAGAGGGGATAACTTCACTCACCCCAACACTGAACTGAAATTCCACAACCTATGGATTCAATTTCAAGGAATGCAAACTCATGCTCTCAATATTATTTATTTACTTATTTATTTTTTGTATTTGTAGTTTGTCTTTCGTGCATTGGTTGTTTGTGGGTCTTTGTGTGTAGTTTTTCATTGATTCTGTTGTTTTTCTGTGAATGCCTGCAAGAAAGTGAATCTGGTGATGTATGTGTACTTTGATATTGAATTTGCTTTGAACTTTGCTGTTGTCTCTTGGCATTCCTGATGACTTTACGAAGGTTGACCTCAATTTTGTGTATAGTTCAGGATCACCTTGCTTCCAAGGAAAGAAATTCCTTTCCTGAAATGGGATTTCAACCCCATTTTTTCTGGAATGCTTATGAATTGAAAATACCAAATGGGTATCAGCTGATGCTTCTCTGGATATTTTAAGAATTCTAACATTAGTTTCAATTGTATTCCTATTAGCAGATGCTGAGAAGTCAACAGAATGGAGGAAAAGAAGCTGAAACGCAGAAGTCCCAAGACCTCCACAAATCAGCAAGCTCCTTCAGCGGGCAGCAAGAAAAACTCGGTACCCAGTAAAACTCTGGCTTTAAACGCAGGCGGACAGACGACTGCTCCAAGACAGAAGTTGAAAAGGTATAATACCTCTTTTGGTTCTCCTTTTTGTGATGTGTACATCTGAGCCCACATCCCTTGGGCTTTCTAAGTCACTTCTGAGGCAGTTGAGTCAGTCATTGTGATGTGGATTGAGTTCTGCACACAACATGCATGTAAGGACAGCAGGCTGCCCTCCCTGGAGGAGTTCAGAGCAGCACAATAGCCTAGAGCTTAGCATAACTTTTTATAGCACTAGCTGTAAGATTGGAGTTCAATTCCCACCGCCGTCTATATGTGTTTTGTACCTCCTTCCCGTGACCCTGTGGGTTTTCTTTGGGAGTTGCCATTTCCTCCCACATTCCAAAAAACAATGTATGAGTTAGGGTTAGTGTGTTGGGGGCGTGCACTGGATACATGTTGACACATGCAGACTTCCCCCAGCATATAAATTCATAAGAAGAATTAGACCATATGGCCCATCTAGTCTGCTCTTCATTTCAGAAGGATTTATTATCCTCAACCCTATTCTTCTGCCTTTTCCATGTAATTCTTGACACCCTGAATAATCAAGAGCCCATCAACCTCTGTTTTAAATGTACTCAATGACTTTGCTTCCTCAGCCCTCTGTGAGAATAAATTCCATTGATGCACCGCCCTCTGGCTACAGAAATCCCTCTTCATTTCTGTTCTCAAAGGACATCCTTCCGTTCTAAATCTTTCCCTCTGGTCCTAGATTCATCCACAATGGGAAACATCCTCTCCACATCCACTCTATCTAGGCCATTCAATATCCAATGGGTTTCAATAAGATCCCCCCCCCCCCCCCCCCATTCTCATGAACCTCCTCTGAACCCTCTCCAATGCCAACACATCTTTTCTTAGATAAGAAGCCCAAAACTGCTCACAATACTCCACTGCGATCTGACCAATGTCTTATACAGCCTCAGTATTATATTCTAGTCCACTCAAAATGAATGGCAACTTTGCATCTGTCATCTACTTATCCGGTGAATTGACTTTTACGCAATCCTGCACAAGGACTCTAAGCAGCTCTGATTTTTGAATTTTCTCCCCATTTAGAAAATAGTCTATAATCTTTATTCCTTCTACCAAAGTGCACTACTCTATATTTCATCTATCACTTCTTTGCTTATTCTCCCGATCTGTCTAAGTCCTTCTACAGAATCTCAGCTTCCTCAACACTGCCTGCCCCTCCATCTATCTATGTATTTTCTGTAAACTTGGCCATAAAGCCATCAATTCCGTCATCCAAATCATTGATATGTAATGTGAAAAGAAGCAGTCCTAGTACCATCTGTGCGGAACACCACTAGTTACCTGCAGCCAACCAGAATATTCTGATGACTCTTTGCATCCTACCAGACAATCTTCTGTTCATGCTAGTATCTTTCCTGTGATACCGTGGTCTCTTACCTTGTTAATCAGACTCATGTGCGGCACCTTGTCAAAAGCCTTATGAAAATCCACTTATTCTCCTTTGTTTGTGCTGCCTGTTATTTCCTCAAATAATTCCAACAGATTTGTCAGGCAAGGTTTCCCCTTAAGGAAACAATGCTGACTCTGGCTTACTTTATCATGTGCCTCAAAGTATCCCTTAATGGATTCCAACATCTATTCAATCACTGAAGTTAGGCCAACGGGCTTATAATTTCCTCAACATGTACAAACAAGCTGGAGCAACTCAGCAGGTCGGGCAGCATCCATTGAAATGAGTAGTCAACGTTTCGGGCGGAAACCCTTCATCAGGATTTCCTTTCTTCTACTTCCTCCCTTCTTAGAGTAGAGTGACATTTGCAATTTCTAGTCCTCCGAAACCATGCCAGAATCTATTTATTCTTGAAAGATCATTACTAATGCCTCCTTGATCTCTTCAGCTTCCTCTTTCGTAACCCATCTGGCCCAGATGACTTATCTACCTTTACATTTTTCAGCTTTGCAAACTCACTCTCCTGCCCCCTGATCCTCTGTAATTTCTGGCATAGGCTGCTAGAGCTCGAGGCCTGGTGCCGGACAAATAACCTCTTCCTTAATGTCAACAAGACAAAGGAGATGGTTATCACTTCAGGATTAGAATCAGACTTAATATCACTGGCAAATGTCGTGAAATTTGTTAACTTTAGTACTTGATAAATAGAGAGGAAAATCTGAGTTAAAATAAGTAGTGCAAAAATATCAGAAATGAGAAGTAGTGAGATATGGTCATGGGTTCAATGTCAAATCGCCGAAGGGAAGAAGCTGTTCCTGAATCACTGAGTGTGTGCCTTCAGGCTTTTGTATCTCCTTCCCAATGGTAACAGTGTGAAGAGGGCATGTCCTGGGTGGTGGGGATCCTTAATGATGGACGCCACTGAGGCACCGCTCCTTGAAGATGTCTTGGATACTGTGGAGGCTGGTATCCATGATAGAGCTGACTAATTTTACAATTTTCTGCAACTCATTTCGAGCTGTAACCACCCCCCCCCCCATAACAGATGCTGATGCGGCCAGTCAGAATGGTCTCCACAGTGTATTTGTAAAAGTTTTCAAGTATTTTAATTGACAAGCCAAATCTCCTCAAACTCCTAATGAAATATAGCCGCTGCCTTGCCTTCTTTATAGCTGCATCAAAATGTTGCATCCAGGTTAAGTTGTCAGAGATATTGACATCCAGGAACCTAAAATTGCTTACTCTCCCCACTTCTGATCCTTCTATGTGGATTGGTTTGTGATCTTTCGTCTATGCTTCTTGAAGTACACAATCAGCTCTTTGGTCTTGCTGATGTTAAGTGCAAGGCTGTTGCTGCGACACTGATCAACTAACTAGTATGTCTTGTCTGGTATGTCTGGTATGCCCTTTTGCCCATCTGAAATTCTGCCAACAATGGTTGTAGCATCAGCAAATTTGTAGATGCTGTTTGAGCTATGCCTAGCCACACAGTTATGAGAAAGAGTTGAGCAGTGGGTTAAGCACACATCCCTGCGCAGTGCCAGTGTTAATTGTCAGTGAGGTGGAGATGTTATTTCAAATCCACACAGATTGTCCACACAGAAGCCGAGGATCCAGTTGCAGAGGGAGGTTCAGAGACCCAGGTTCTGTAGCTTTTCGATCACGATTGCTGGAATGATGGTGTTAAATGCTGAGCTATAGTTGATAAACAATATCTTGACATAGGTGTTTGCGTTGTCCAGGTGATCCAAGGCTGCATGGAGCCATTGAGATTGTGGCTGCTGTAGACCTAATGTACAATAGGCAAAATGTAGTGGGTCCAGATCCTTCCTGAGATGGGTGTAGATTCTAGCCATGACCAAGCTCTCAAAGCACTATATCACCGTAGATATGAGTGCTACTGGACGATAGTCGTTGAGGCAGCTCACACTACTTTTCTTGAGCACTGGTATAATTATTGTCCTTTTGAAGCAGGTGGGAACTTCTGAATGTAGCAGTGAATGATTGAAAATGTCTTTGGATACTCCCACCAGTTGGATGGCACAGGTTTTCAGAGACATACCAGGTACTCAATCGGGCCTTGCTGCCTTGAGAGTATTCACCCTCTCGGGGAAAAAAAGCCTGCTGTCAGCTTCTGAGACAGAGATCACAGGGTCATCGGATGCTGCAGAGTTCCTCACAGCTGTACTTATATTCTCCTTTTCAAAGTGAGCATAAGAGGCATTGAGCTCATCTGATAGTGAAGCATCGCTGCCATTCATTCATCTGGCTATTAGTGTGGGAATGTACAGTAAGTTTTCGTAGGCACACACTCATCCACACAGGTTTTAATGAAGTCAGTATCAACTGTGGCGTACTCATCCAGACTCAAAGATGACTCCCCGAACACAGTCCAGTCCAGTGATTCAAAGTAGTCCTTAAGTGCTCCTGTGCCTTCCTGTCCCATACCTTCTTGGTCCTTGCTACTGGTGCTGCAGTCTTCGGTCTCTGCCTTTACTCGGAGTAGAAGTACAGCCAGGTGATCAGATTTACCAGTGGGCTTGGGACAGCACAGTAAGCGCTCTTGAACTTGGTGTAACAGTTATTTCCTCTGGTACTGCAGGTGATTTGTTGTTAATAATTATTTAGTGACTTTATCAAGCTGGCCTGGTTAAAATCGGCCAAAATGATGGGGAAGGAATCAGGGTGTGCTGTTTCATGCCTGTTGATATATATCGTTCAGTTCATCTAGAGTCTGTTTGACATTAGCTACGAGCCCATGACAGGAAAGATTCCAGCATGGATAAAGCAGTGGCTGAATGGCAGGAGGCAAAGAGTGGGACTAAAGGGAGCCTTTTCTGGCTGGCTGCCAGTGACTAGTGGTGTTCCTCAGGGGTCTGTATCGGGACTGTTCCTTTTTACGTTATATGTCAATGATTTGGATGATGGAATTGATGGCTTTGTTGCAAAGTCTGCAGAAGATATGAAGATAGGTGAAGGAGCAAATAGTTTTGAGGAAGTAGAGAGACTCTAGAAGGATTTAGATAGATTAAGAGAACGGGCAAAGAAGTGGCAGTTGGAATACAGTGTCGCGAAGTGTATAGTCATGCATTTGGGTAGAAAAAATGAAGGGGTGGACTATTTTACAAAAACGAGGTGCAAAGGGACTTGAGAATCTTTCTTCAGGATTCCCTAAAGGTTAGAGAGTTGTCACAGAAAAGCAGCATCCATTATCAAGGACCCCTACCATTCAAGCCATGTTCTCTTCTCGCTGCTGCCATCAGGAAGAAGGTACAGGAGCCTCAGGACCAATATCACTAGGTTCAGGAACAGTTATTACCCCCTTGACCATCAGGCTCTTGAACCAAAGGGGATAACTTCACTCAAATTCTCTTGCCCCATCACTTAACTGTTCCCACACCTATGAACTCACTTTCAAGGACTCTTCATCTCATGTTCTTGATATTTATCATCATCTCCTCCTCTTCCTCCCTCTTTCCCTTCCTCCCTCCTTCCCTCCCTCCTCCCTCCCCTCTCCCTCCCCTTCCTCCCCCTCCCTCCCTACTAAATCTTTTATTCATAGTTTATGCATAGTTAGTTGTTTTTTTTGCATGTTGTTTGTTTGTCCTATTGGGAGCAGATTTTTTTTGATTCTGTTGTGTTTCTGATACTTACTGTGAATACCCACAAGTAAATGAATCTCAGGTCTGTATATGTACTTTGATAATAAATTGACTTTGTACTTTTCTACGTTGTCTGGTATGAAAGTACGAATGCACAGGATCTGAAAATGCTGCAGAGAGTTATAATCTCAGCCAACTCCATCATGGGCACTATCTTCCCCAGCATCAAGGACATCTTCAAAAGGCAATGCCTTAAGAAGGCGACATCCATCATTAAGGACACTCGCCATCCAGGATATGCCTACGTATCATTACAACCATCAGAGAGGAGATGCAGGGGCCTGAAGACACACACTGAATGCTTTTGGAACAGCTTTTTCCCTTCTGCCATCGGATTTCATGAACCTATGAACACTACCTCACGATTTTGCTCTCTTTTGCACTGTACTGCTGCCACAAACAACAAATTTCACAACATGTCAGTGATAATAAACCTATTCTGATTCTCATTCAGTGAATGTATTTACATTAGCCACATTCTAATTGTTTTCAATGTTTCAACTCTAATAGATTTTAAAACATATATTAAAGTGTCAAATGTAAGGAGTAAAGTTTTAAAATGTATTTTGTGTTGAGAATCTGTGTGTGCCTGGTGGTAGAGGAGAGAGACAGTTCAGTTTGAGATGTGTATCGCATTTATTGCAGTCAAAATGTGAGCACCGACACTGATTGGATCATTTGAATATGGAAGGGAGGGATTTATTCCGAATGCCAGTGGAATAATTTGAGCTGAATTAATGGCTCCAATCAGCCAGTCTCCTCTCTTATGGTAGGTTAAGGTTCTTTTCTCCCAGTGGTGATGTCATTAAACCTGTTTACTAAAGGTGCTGGTTCAAAGAAAATGGGCGTTGTGTTTGATTTGTTTGAACTGTTAATCCTTTTGCTTTTGGGCAAACATAAAAGGTCACAATATATTTAATAATTATTAGTTTCATGAAAAAAACACACTCCCATTTTGTTATTGCAATCAGATGAGCAGGTCCTTTTAAGCATTGGTTACATCTGGAAAACTCATTTTACTTAAGTGAATTGTTAATTATTTCTTGGGCTTGTGAACATAGAACTGTACAGCACAGTAAAGGCCCTTCAGTCACAATGTTGTGCCAACCTTTTTTTTTGAACAATCTACAGCACATTACAGGGCCTTTGGCCGATAATGCTGTGCCGACCACGAAACCTACTCTAGAAACTGCCTAGAATTTCCCTACTTCATAGCCCTCTTATTTTTCTAAGCTCCATTTTCCTATAGAAGAGTCGCTTAAACGACCCTATTGCATCCACCTCTACCACCGTTGCTGGCAATGCATTTCACGCATCCACTACTCTCTGTGTGAAAAACTTATCTCTGATATCCTCCCTGTACCTACTTACAAGCAACTTAAAACTATGCCCCCTTGTGTTAGCCATTTAACCCCTGGGCAAAACCCTCTGGCTATCCACACGATCAATGCCTCTCAATATCTTATACACCTCTATCAGGTCATCCTCCATCACTCCAAGGAGAAATGGCCAAGTTCACTCAACCTATTCTCATAAGGCATGCTCTCCAATCCAGGCAACATCCTCGTAAATCTCCTCTGCACTCTCTCTATAGTATCCACATCCTTCCTGTAGTGAAGTGACCAGAACTGAGCACAGTACTCCAAGTGGGGTACTATTTTGTATAGCTTTAACATTACCTCATGGCTCTTGAACTCAGTCCCACAGTTGATGAAGGCCAGCACTTAACAACACTTAGCAGCAGCTTTGAGTATCCTATGGACATGGACCCCAAGATCTCGCTGATCCTCCACACTGCCAAGGGTCTTACCATTAATATTAAATTCTGTCTTCAAATTTTACCTACCAAAATGAACCACTTAACATTTATTTAGGTTGAATTCAATCTGCTACTTCTTAGCCCAGTTCTGCATCCTATTGATGTCATGCTGTAACCTTTAACAACCCTCCAGACTATGCACAACACCCCCAACCTTTGTGTCATCAGCAGACTTACAAACGAGCTCCTACTTCCTCATCCAGGTCATTTATAAAAATCACAAAGAGGAAGGGTCCCAGAACAGATCCCTGCAGAACACCTCTGGTCACCATCCTCCATGCAGAATATGAACCATCCACAACCAAACTTTGCCTTCTGTGGGCAAGCCAATTCTGGATCCACAAAGCAAGGTCGCTATGGATCCCATGCCTTCTTACTTTCTGAATGAGCCTTGCATGGGGAACCTTATCAAATGCCTTACTGAAATCCATATACACTACATCCACTGCTCTACCTTCATCAATGTGTTTTGTTATATACTCAAAGTATTCAATCAGGCTCGTAAGACATGACCTGCCCTTGACAAAGCCATGTTGACTATTCTAATCATATTATGCCTCTCCAAATGCTCATAAATCCTGCCTCTCAGGATCTTCAACAACTTGCCCACCACTGAAGTAAGACTCACTGGTCTATAATTTCCTGGGTTATCTCTACTCCATTTCTTGAATAAGGGAACAACATTTGTAACCTTCTGATCCTCTGATACTTCTCCCATCCCTATTGATGATGCAAAGATCATCGCCAGAGGCTCAGCAATCTCATCACTCACTCTTAAAGTAGCCTAGGGTATATCTCGTCTGGTCCTGCGACTTATCAAACTTAATACCTTTCAAAAGCTCCAGCACATCCTCTTTCTTGATGTCTATACGCTCAAGCGTTTCAGCCTGCTGTAAATCATCCCCACAATTGTCAAGGTCCATTTCATTGGTGAACACTGAAGGAAAGTATTTATTAAGCACCTCCGCTACTCCTTCCCGCTCCATGTTTCCACTATTGCTCTTGATTAGTCCTATTCTCACATGGCTTATCCTCGTGCTCTTCACATACTTGTAGAAAGCCTTGGGGTTTTCCTTAAACCTACTCACCAAGGCCTTCTCATGGCCCCTTCCAGCTCTCCTAATTTCATTCTTGAGCTGCTCCCTAGCACCCTTGTAATTTTCTAGAGCTCTAACAGTACCTAGTTTCTTGAACCTAATGTCCTGAATCATGGGAAGTTCACAACTATAGATGTTCTGGGCTGTCCGCACCACCCTGCAAAGTCCTGAGATGAAGGGAGATACAGTTCCCATACCAGGCAGTGATGCAGCCATTCAGGATGCTCTTAATTGTGTCCCTGTAGAAATGTCTTAGGATTTGGGGACCTATTCCAAACTTCCTCAACCATCTGAGGTGAAAGAGTCACTGTAACGCCTTTTTTACTACACCACTGGTGTGTACAGACCACGTGAAGTCCTTGGTGATATGGATGCCGAGGAACTTGAAGCTGTTTACCCTCTCAACCCCAGATCCATTGATGTCAATAGGCGTTAGCCCATCTCCAGAGATCGGTGTGTAAAAAGGGCTCAAAGGAATATTGGGGACCCGCGTCACCCCAACCACAAACTGTTCCAGCCTCTGCCATCCGGGAAGCAATACCGCAGCATAAAAGCCAGGACTAACAGGCTCCAGGACAGCTTCTTCCACCAGGCCATCAGACTGATTAACTCATGCTGACACAACTGTATTTCTATGTTATATTGACTGTCCTGTTGTATATAGTATTTAGTATAAACTACTAAAAATTGCACATTGCACATTTAGGTGGAGATTTAACAAAGATTTCTACTCCTCATGTATATGAAGGATATTCAAAGGATATAAAAATCAATTCAATTCAAATTCAATTCAAGAAGTGAGGCTTTAGATATCAAAAATAGCTTAGTGATTTCAGATACTGGAATTTGGAGTAAAAAACATACTGCTAGAAGAACTGAGTTTATACAGGGAAACAATTGCTATTTGGGTTTGTGACCCATGATCAATCTATTTCCTTTCATGTATAAATTCCACATACTATAGTGCAAGTGGTTTCACTAGTAAGCCAAATTATCTCAAAGATGTAATTAATATGAAAAGCTACAAACAAGAGAAAATCTGCAGATGCTGGAAATACAAGTAACACACACAAAATGCCGGAGGAACTCAGCAGGCCAGGCTGGCAGCATCTAGGAAAAGAATAGGATTGTCATTTTGGCACCGCTCTCTACAAAGTCCTGTGATTGAGGGAAGTACAGTTCCCATACCAGGTAGTGATGCAGCCAGTCAGGATGCTCTCAACTGTGCCCCTGTAGAAAGTTCTTAGGATTTGGGGGCCCACACCAAACTTCTTCAACTGTGGCAGAAAATTTGCCAGCACTTTTTGCCTGAATGTGAGCAGTGGTTATTAAATTCAGTGCTGAATCCAGAAGGTTGAGAAGTCCTCAATGGCTACCTGAAGTTAAACAGGAGGGAAGGCTTTTCTGTTGTTTAGAATGATATGGTCAGATGTCACACAAGATCAAGTTATCTGTGTGTAGCCATAAGCCAATATTTTAATAAAATTGCTGTGTATTTCTGAACTCAACCATTGGCTTTTGCGTGGAGCTTTGTCATGCAAAAGGGGTCACTGTACAGAGTGGAGGCACTTAGGGGTTACACGGTAGCATAGTGTTTAGTGCATCAATTTACTGCGCTGACACCCTTGGTCTGTATTAATCTGTGAATTAATTTGCCACTTTAGAGATCACTACTATTGCAGTCTTCTTCTGTTTTTGACAGCAATAGTAAGAGAATTAGCCAATCCCCCCTTTCACTTACCCTTCCTGGCACATTTTCGAACCCTTAATTCTACCCCTTTATTGTCAGTTCTTTTTGCACTACCTCAGATTACACTTCTGTATAGAGTGTGCAGGATGCAGAGGAGATTTACCAGGATGCTGCCTGGATTATGGAGCATGTCTTATGAAAGTAAACCGAGCGAGCTAGGACTTTTCACTCTGGCATGAAGGAGGATGAGAGGTGACTTGATAGAGGTGAACAAGATGATAAATGGCATAGATCCAGTGGACAGCCAGGGTGGATATGGCTAATACAAGCAGACAATGTTTTAAGGCATATATGTCAAACTCAAGGCCTGCGGTGGAATTATCTTTGGCCCGCGAGATAATATCTAATTACTATTAAAGCTGGCCCCAGTAATCGAAGCGCCTATGGCGTATGATATGGCTAATGCTGAGTTTATTCAGGTACCAGGTTTTCAGGGTTTTTAGTGTTTATTCGGCAGTCTTGCTCGGCAGTCTTCTTCATAAGAAACGGAATTTGTAAAGTGAAACACTTTGTAGTTATAGCAGAGACTGAGACACATGAGAGCAGGCTGAAAAAACGGAGGCAACGAAAGCTGCGTTCGCACGCGTCAGACTGATCCGGCCCGCATGAAGCTGCATTTTGCTCAATCCGACCCGTGACCTAAAATGAGTTTGACACCCCTGTTTTAAGGTAATTGGAGGAAAGTGTAGCGGGTGATGTTAGAGGTAGGGTTTTTTTTTACAGAGTACTGACTGCATGGAACGCACTGCTAGGGATATAGTAGAGGCAGATATTTTAAGGATATTTAAGAAACTCTTAGATAGGAACGTGGATGATAGTAAAATGGAGGGCTATATGGGAAGGAAGAGTTCGATTGATCTCAGTAGGTTAATGATTTTCAAAGGGCCTTACTGTGCTGCAGTGTTCTATGTTCTATGCATCATTTTGTTGTTTTGTAGCTGTAGTTGTACTTATTGTATTATTACCACTATACTGTTTATTCTGTGAACAAGGAATTTCATTTTACTCTTATGTATATGACAGTAAGCTAATCTGAATCTGAGGAGTCTGAAGAGAGTTGGACTACGCACATCATTCTACAGATGTGAAGTAGAGAGCATCCTGACAGACTGCCTCACTGCAGGGTACGGAAAGTGCATTGGGGCCGACAGGGAGGCTCCACAATGGGTCGTCAAAACTGCCCAACGCGTCACCAGCACCAGCCTACCTGCCATCAAGAACATATACACAGAAAGGTGCCAGTACCATCATGAATGATCCTACCCACCTGATCGTGGACTATTTGTCCCACTCCCATCAGGAATAGCATCCATACCGGACTACCAGACTCAAAACCAGTTACTTCCCTCAAGCAAAAGACTGATCAATACCTCCACTTTTTCACCACCCCACCACCACTACTTTATCATTTCCTTATGTATAGATACTGCTGTGCCTAGCTTCACTTTATGGACATATGATCAATCTATGCATATGTTATTTATTTATTGTGTTTTTTATTATTGTGTTCTTTATCTTATTATGTATTTTTTGTGTTTCAGTGGATCTAGAGTTAATTTTGTTCTCCTTTACATTTGTGTATTGAAAGTAATATTAATCTATTTTGATTTAATAAGGGGCAAACAACTATTTTCATACCTCTGTCTGTTACTCAGCCAAGTGGCTGAACGAAAGCCAGCAGAAATGACTTGGTGAGCTTCCACTCGGTCTCAGTCAACATGACTTAAACATTGCAACTGATAAGAAAGGATATATCATTAAGGATTCATTAATGTTTACCAAGTTTTATGGAACTTCTGAATGCATTAAACAAAGGATCGCATTACTGTTGCGTACTGAGTAAATAAATCTGATGTGGTATTGAGACGGTACAGATCAGAGAGGTTCCAAGTCCAACTTTGTAAAGAACCAGGTGAGGATGCTATGGTTAACTTTACCTCACTGTCCCAATGTGGAGAGAAACCAAGCAGGGACATCGGCAGCCTCAACAGTTTATTGTGTCCAGGTTCTGTCAGAATTATCCCTGCACCTTCAGTAAACAAGAATTCGTATTTCAAAAATAGTTATATGCATGTATGTTTGTTGCAAATTTTGATTCTTTCTTTCAACAGTACACTTAGCTGTTGTGAATTGCTATAAGGTTCAAACTGATTTTTGTCCAGACTTCGAGAGATGATACCATCAGCAGAGTATTTGATATTTTAGATTGATTTTTTTCATCACTTATTCCTCAAGTTAATGATACTTGTGTGTTTATATTTTCTGTATTCACTTTGTCACATTTAGAAATGTTTATAGATTCATAGAACAAGACAGCACAGAAACAGGCCCTTCAGCCCATCTAGTCAATGCCAGTTATTCTGCCTAGTTCCATCCCCTCCCATCCATGTATCTATCTATCCAAACTTAAGTGTTGTAATCAGACATACATCCACTACTTACACTTTCAGCTCATTCCACACTTGCACCACCCTCTGAGTGAAGAAGTTTCCCTTCATGTTCCACTTAAATATTTTACCTTTAACCCTTAACCCATGACCTCTAGTCTAGTCTCACCTAACCTCAGTGGAAGAAGACTGCATTTTTCCTATCTATACTCCCCATAATTTTGTATAGCTTAATCAAATCTCCCTTCATTTGACTGCACTCCGGGGAATAAAGATCTAATCTGTTCAACCTTTCTCTATAACTCAGGTCCTAAAGTCCCAGCACCACCAGGCAAGTCTTCTCCATACTCTATCAATTTTATTGATATCTTTCCTGTAGGTTGGTGAGTAGAGCTGTATGTAATACTCCAAATTTGGCCTCACCAACATCTTATACAACTTCAACATAATATCCCAAATCCTGTACTCAGTATTTTGATGATCAAGGCCAGTGTGCCAAATGCTTTCTTTACGACCTTATCTACCTTCAATGTCACCTTCAAAGAACAAATAAACTTATAATTGCAATAACAATAAATGAATAGTAAAGTGGTGCCACTTTCAATGAATTATGGATCCGTATTCCCAGATCCCTTTGTTCTACCACACTTTTCAGTGCCCCACTACTCACGGTGTTTGTCCTCCCAAAGTGCAACACTTCACACTTGTCTGCGTCAACTTCCATCTGTCATTTATTAGCCTATTTCCCAGGGTACAATGTTATAAAGTAATGAAGAAATCAGTCAAGATTTATTTTGGTTTCTGGAGAAGTTATTAATTTTCCTTGGCATTCAAGATGTGTAGTACCTGATAGCTTTAGATTGAACTCAGAATTATTGCACTCTCAAGACTCAAAGGGAGAAGATCAGGTCACAAAGAAGGACCCCGCAGTGTGGAGCAGGTGCCCTGAAGAACACAAATTGTGTAGACCCTAGTTTTCTGCTTTAAACCACCCTGACTCTCACTTCTTTTTCTTCTGTAACCTTAGGGTTGTTATAGAGAAGCCTAAACCACAGACTTCAGCTGGAAAGAGCACCCAGTCGGCCCACATCCAGCATTCCTTCCTCACCGATGTATCTGATGTGAAAGAGATGGAGAGAGGACTGCTCAGCCTCCTGAACGACTTCCACTCTGGAAAGCTTCAAGCGTTTGGTAAAAGGCCCCTTCTGTCTGGTTAGAAGGTTCTTGTTCAAAGTACGGCCTGGGTCTTATTGCCTCAGCTCCAAAGCTGGTGGCACAAAACGACATGGGGTTGAGTTACTTTGCTGTTCTTTCCTTCAACTAACATCTGAACCCAATGTAAATCACCATCCCCGTTTGACATGTGTTGTAGTACACTTCACTCACTCTTCTCTTCATGGTAATGTTGACTTAGTAAAGATATAAATGAGATTGAAGAGTACAGGGAAAATGTACAAATATGTTGCCAGGACTTGAGGACCTGAGTTATAGCTAAAGGTTGAATAGGTTAGAACTTAATTCCCTGAAGTGTAGGAGAATGAGGGGAGATTTGATCGAGGTATACAAAATTATGAGGGCTATAGATCAGGTAAATGCAAGCAGGCTTTTTCCATTGAGGCTAGAACTGGAAGTCATGGGTTAAAGGTGATGGGTGAAACAGTTAAGGGGAAACTTTTTCACTCGGAGGGTGGAACAAGCTGCTAGCGGGAGTGGTGGATGCAGGTTCAATTTCAACACGAAAGAGACATTTGGATATGTACCTGGATGTGAGGGGTAGGAAGGGCTACAGTCCAGGTGCCAGTGGAGGAGACTATGCAGATTAATAGTGCATCACAGACTGGGTGGGTCAGAGGGCCTGTATCTGTGCTGTTACCCTCAATGAGTCTATGTGGCCCCTGGGCTTCTGCTGCCAGGCAAATGTCCAGTTTTCATCTATGCAAGATAGAATTAAGTTACATGTTAATGTGCGTACAATGCCCTCCTTTACAGAGCTCCCATTCATGGGTTTCCCATTACTCTTTGGCTCAACCTGAAGCACTATGATAACTCCACCATGCTGTGACTGTTAATTGTGGACTTAAACAGCTGGGAAACAGGCCCTTTGGTCCAACGTGTCTATGCTGACTGAGGTGCTCACCTATGATAAAGTTACAGCATCATACAGCATGGAAATAGGCCTTACATTCCAACCAGTTCATGTTGACCAAGCTAGTCCCATTTAACTGCATTTGGCCCATGCCTTTCCTATCTATGTACTTGACCAAATATTGTTTAAATGCTGTTATTATACCCATCTCAAACCACTTTCTCTAGCAACTCATTCCATATTCACAGCACTCTCTGCATGAGGAAGTTGCTCCTCAGGTCCCTTTTAACTCTTTCTGCTCGCACCTTAAACCTGTGCCCTCTAGGTATTGATTCCCTTTTTCTAAGGAAAAGAACTATGCATTCATCCTATTTAAGCCCCTCATGAGTTTATAGACCTCTGTAACATCATCTCTCAGACTCGAAGTCCCAGCCTGTCCAGCCTCTCAAGTCTCAAAGTTGCAGCCTGTCCACCCTTTCAGTTGGGCAGGCTAGCATTGCACTCCAACGAATAAAGCCCCAGCCTGTCCAAACTTACCCAATTACTCAGCCCTCGAGTCCTGGCAACATTCTTGTAAGTTGGTAAATTCAATGTGAACTTCACAAAAGATACTGCACAATTGATGGCAATGGTTACAGCATCTGTGGTTACTGTGCAACTTGCAGAATGGATGGTGAAATGGAGAGTGGTAGTAGAGTGGATTGTGATGCATTTCTGCAGTGTCCTATGGAACAGTGTCTTGTGGCACAGTACAAGCCCTTTGATGCACAATTTTTTGCCGACCTTTTAACTTACTCCAAGATCAGTCTAACCCTTCCCTCCAACATATTTGTATCATCCACGTACCTAAGAGTTTCATAAATGCCCCTAATGTATCTGCCTCTACCACCACCCCTGGCAGGGTGTTCTATGCATCCACCACTCTCAATATAAAGAACTTACCTCTGACATCCCCTTTATACTTTCCTTCAATCACCTTAAAATCTTGCCCCCTTGGTATTAGCTCTTGCTGCCTGGGGTAAAGTCACTGGCTGTTCACTTGATCTATGCCTCTTATCATCTTGCACACCTTCATTAAGTCACATCTCATCCTCCTTCTCTCCAAAGAGAAAGCCCTAGTTCACTCAACCAATCCTCAGAAGACATGCACTGTAATCCAGGCACTCATCCTGGTAAGTTTCCCCTGCACCCTCGCCAAAGTTTCTACATCCTCCTAGTAATGAGCCAGTCAGAACTGAACACAGTATTCAAGTGTGGTTTAGCCAGAGTTTTAGAGAGCTGCAACATTATCTTGTGGCTCTTGAGCTCAACCTGTTCTCATTCCTTAAGAAAGAAATTACTCCTCCAGTCTCCCAGTGACCCACACTTTGCCAGTGCTTCTGTGTTTCTACTTCATCCTCTTTGCTTTATAGAGATGCAGATTTATTTTCTCTTGTCATTACAGGCAATGAGTGTTCCATCGAGCAGATGGAACACGTACGTGAGATGCAGGAGAAGTTGGCACGCCTACACTTTGACCTCTACAGTGACCTTGAAGAACCAGGGGATGAACATGGGAACATAGCTGTGGATGTGAACCTGGACAAACTACTGACTAATGTAAGTCCCGGTGTGAGCAGCCAGCACCAATGAGTTTGGTAGCCGAGGATTGGGAGGAAAGGGCTAAGAAGTATTGTACAGAGAGCATTATAGAATCATAGAGCACTACAGCACAAAAACAGGTCCTTCGGCCCATCCAGTCATGCTGAGCCATTAATCTGCCTAGTCCCATTGTCCTGTACCAGAACTATAGCTCTCCATCCCCCTCCTATCCATGTACCTATCCAAATTCCTCTTCAATGTTGAAATCGAACCTGCAACCATCACCTCCGCTGGCAGCTGGTTCCACACGCTCACCATCCTCTGAGTGAAGACGTTTCCCCACGTGTTCCCCTTAAATATTTCATCCTTAACCCATGACCTCTAGTTCTAGTCTCACCTAACCTCAATGGAAAAAGCCTGCTTGCATTTACTCTATCTATACCTCTCATAATTTTGTATACCACTATCAAATCTCCCCTCCTTCCCCTACACTCCAGGGAATAAAGTCCATAGTCAGGTGATCAGAACTGCACACAGTACTCCAGATTTGACCTCAACAACATCTTATACAACTTCAATATAACATGCCAACTATTCAGCTCAACATTTTGATTTTTGAAGGCTAATGTGCCAAAAAATTTCCAGAACTTTACAGCTCAGTACAAGCTCTTCAGCCCATGATGTTGTACCAATTTTAACTGATTTTAATCTAATGTTTCCCTCCTATACAGTCCTCCATTTTTCTATTATCCATGTGCCTATGTAAAATTTTCTTAAATGCCCCTTATGTATCTGCCTCTACCATCACCTCTGGCAGTGTGTTCTACTCACTGTGTAAGAAAACCTACCTCTGACATCTCCTTTATACTATCCTCCAATCGCCATAAGGTTATGCCTCCTTACTTTCGCTATTTCTGCCGTGGGAAAAGTCTCTGGCTGTCCACTTCATCAATGCCACTTATCATCTTACACACCTCTATCAACTCACTTCTCATCCTCCTCTCCAAAGAGAAGAGCCATAGCTTACTCAACCTATCCTCAAAAGCTAGTGTTCTCCAATCCAGACAGCATCCGGTAAAACTCCTCTCCACCCTCTCTAAAGCTTCCACATCCTTCCTATACTAAGGATATGTGAGAGGGCAGTTGTATGTGGTTGAATGGGATCTGGGATCAGCCATGATGAAATAGCGGATTGGAATCAATGGGCTGAATGGCCTAATTCTGCTCCTGTCTCTTATGGTCTTATGGTCTAAAGCACTCGATGCAAAATGTCCAAAAGGACAGGGACTATGTGCTCATAGTGCAGTCAATATAGCAGTGGAATTGTGTCAACTGACCTCAGTTCCCTTGGAGCAGGTATAAAGGAAACAATCTCTCCAGGTCCTATTGCCAGAGACCCTGACCAGAACTGTGAGATATCTGATTCATTATGCTGCCCATTGGAGGGGGGGGGGGGGTGCGTAGCAGTTAGCGTAACACTATTACAGCACCAATGACCCAGGTTCAATTCCACCACTGTCAATAAGGAGTTTGTATGTTCTCTCTGTGGCCACATGGATTTCGACCAGGTGCTTCAGTTTGCTCCCACATCTCAAAAGCGTCCATGTTAGTAGTTTAATTGGTCCCATTGGTGTAATTGGGTGGCGCAGGTTCATTGGGCTGGAAGGGCTGTATTTCTAAATAAATAAATAAAATGAACTCTGCTATTATAAAACCCCGATTAGTTCCTGAAAAGCAGCAATCTCCCATAAGAGAGTCACAGAGTTGCACAACACGGAAGCAGGTCTGTCAGCCCAGCTCGTCCATGCTAGTCCTAATTTCCCATATTTGACCACATCCCTCTAAACTTTTCTTATATGTATACATGTCCAAAATGCTTTTGGGCCCCATATCTAAAAAAAGAGTGTTGGCATTGGAGAGGGTCCAGATGAGGTTCACAAAAATGTTCCCGGGAATGGAAAAATTGACATATGAGGAACATTTCATGGATCTGGGCATATACATATTGTAACCCAGAAGATTTGGGGAGGGGGATCTCATTGAAACCTATTGAATATCCAAAGGCTGAGACTGTGGATGTGGAGGGGATGTTTCCAAAAGTGGGAGATCTAGGACCAGAGGGCACATCCTCAGAATAGAAAGACATCCATTTAGAACAGATATGAGGAGGAATTTCATTAGCCAGAGGGCGATGAATCTGTGGAATTCATTGCCACAGACCTGTGCAGGCCAAGTCATTAGGTATATTTAAAGCAGAGGTTCTTGATTAGTCAGGGTGTCAAATGTTATAGGGAGAAGGCAGGAAAATGGGGTTGAGAGGGATAATAAATTGGCCATGTTGGAACAGGGGAGCAGAGTCGATGGACCAAATGGCCTAATTCTGCTCATGGCCTTATTACTGTTATTGTACCTATTCAAGCAATTGCTCTGAGAGCTGATTCCACATTGACATCATTTTCTGCATGAAGAAATTGCTCATTGGGTACTTGTTAAACCTCACCCCCTCCACTTTAAACCAATGTCTCTAGTCTTTGATTCCCTTTCCCTGTGAAAAAGACTATGTGCATTCACTCTTTCTATGTTCCTTGTACCTTAATATACCTCTATGGTGTATGGGGTGTCCAGGGAGGGGTAGCACGTCTAGTGAAGGTGCTTATCATGTCCATTCTGGGACAGCTCATCTTTGGTCCCCACTGGACACTTGGCTCTCACCTGTGGCTCCAAGTAGCTGTTTGCATGGGACAGCGGCCACAGCCTGGTACACCGCTTCGACAGTCTGGCTAAACCAGGTGGCAGATCTCTTACTCTGAAGAGGCAGGAAGGTGCCTGTTCGTGCATGTGGAGTCAGGTCTGGCGGACTTGGCGGAAGAGATCAGCAGTGAGATCCAATGGCCAAAAAGACATTTGTGAAGAGCGAAGGGCATGACAAGGCACAGAAGAAGTCATGGACATCCACTGTAACCGAGGATGATTCCAGTTGCAACAACTATCTGTACCACTGGACTTGGATTTCTGAGGTTGATAAGAGTGGAACTGCCCCAATGCAATGGCTTTTCAACGTCAAAAACCCTCCTGTGCAGGTCTCCTATCACCGTTTGATATGATGGACAACCAACCATAGTCCCCCTTCAGTCTCTACAATAAAAACAGCCCTGCTGACTTCACCCTATAACTCAGGTCCTCAAGTCCTGGCCACGTTCTCATAAATCTTACTTGCAGTTTGCAACTTAATAGAATTTGTTCTTATAACAGGGTAGCTAATACTGAACAAGATTCCCTGGGTGAAACTTCACCAAGTTACTGCACAGCTGTTAAATTCCAACTTCTATGCTGGGTGTCCTTACAGAGGAAAATTTACAAGGATGTTGCTGTGACTTGAAAACCTGAGTTATAGGCAAAGGTTAAATAGCTTCGGACATTATTCCCTAGAGTTTAGAAGAATAAAGGGAGATTTGATAGAACTATACAAAATTAATATAGATAGGGTAAAGTAAATGTAAGCAGACTCTTTTCTACTGAGGTTGGGTGAGACGAGAAATAGAAGTCATTGGTTAAGGGTGAAAGGTGAAATGTTTAAGGGAACCTGAAGGGGCAACTTTTTCACACTGAGGGTGGGCAACGAGCTGTCAATGGAAGTAGTGGATGTGGGTTTGATTTCAACACTTAAGAGAACTTTGGATAGGTACATGGATAGGAGTGTATGGAGGGCTGTGGTCTGGGTGCATAATGACGGGACGAGGCAGAATAATAATTTAGCATGGACTAGATGTGCCAAAGGGCCTGTTTCTGTACTGTAGTGCTCTATGCCTCAATGATGGCCAGCATACTAAAACACAAGAGATTTTGCAGATTGAGCATACTGAAGGCCTTCCTCACCACCATGGATACCTGTGATGCCACTTCCACATCCTTGTCTGGACTTTGCCTTCAGGTGATTCCATGCTGGGTTTACTATGAGCTAGTAGCCACTGATTTGATACACCCTACAGCAATGAATTGAAGAATTCACTGTCCATGGCAACGGCTACTTCCATGTGGCTAGTAGAAACTTTTTGAAATTAGTGTCCGGGTCAGATAGTCAGCGCCTTGCATCAGCCGTCCGCTGGTTCTTTGTCCCTCAGACCCCGAGTGGAAAAGGAGTTAGGTGGTAAACACAAGAGATTATGCTGGTGCTGTAAATCCAAATGAACAAGCTTCATCGCTTATAGAAAACAGTTACAGTCATGCACACTAATGTTTGCCTTAACCCCCACTATGATTTATTGAGGTCAGGGCACAAAGACTGAATAATAAATCACAGCCGTGCATCACTGCTCACATTTAAGCTATGATTATAATGACTAATCACAGCTCTGTGTAATGTGTTGACTATTGTCCTGATACGTCTCATTCCTGTCAACACTGAGAACTGCCATAGGTACTCTTGCATAGTGAAGGGACTCGTATTTTTGCTCATATTAAGACCATAAGACACAATTAAGCCTTTTGACTCATCAAGTCTGCTCTGCCCGTCCATCATGGCTGATTTATTATCCATTTCAACCCCATTCTCCTGCTTTCTCCCCATAACCTTTGATGCGTTGACTTACCAAAAACCAATCAACCTTGGTTTTAAACATATTAATTCCACAGATTCACTGCCCTCTGCCTAAAGAAATTCTTTTTCAACTCTGTTCTCTCTATTCTGAGCCTGTGCACTCTGGTCCTAGACTCCCCATCTAGAGGAAACATCCTCTCCACATTCACTCTGTCTAGGTCTGTCAATACTCAATAGGTTTCAGTGAGATCCCTCCCCCCATTCTTCTAAATTCCAGCAAGTACAGCCCCTAACCCTTTAATTCCCAGCATTCTGGTGAACATCCTCTGAACCCTTTCCAATGCGAGTACATCTTTATTTTAGAAAATGGACCTAAAACTGCTCACAATTCTTCGTGAAATCTGAACAATACCTTATAAAGCCTGAGCATCACATCCTGCACAAGGACTCCCAAGTCCCTTTGCACTTCTGATTTTTGAATTTTCTCCTTGTTTAGAAAATAATCCACACCTTCATTTCTTCTACCAAAGTGCATGAGCATACACTTCACTATATTCCAACTGCCACTTCTTTGCCCATTTTCTCAATTTGTCCTTGTGCAGACTCCCTGCTTCCTCAATACTACCTATCCCTCCAACTATCTTTGTACTGTCTGCAAGCCACAAAGCCATCAATTCCGCCATCCAAATTGTTGACCTTAACGTGAAAAGAAGCGGTCCCAACACAAATCCTTGCAGAACACCACTAGCAGCCAACCAGAGTAGGCCCTTTTTTTCTCCCCATTCTTTGTCTCCTGCTAATCAGGCAATACTCTATCCATGCTAGTATCTTTCCTGTAATACCATGGGCTCTTGTTAAACAGCCTCATGTGCAACATCTTGTCAGAGGCCTTCTGAATACACAAGTAAACAACATCCATTGACTCTCCTTTGTCTATCCTACTTGTTATTTCCTCAAATAATTCCAACAAATTAGTCAAGCAAGATTTCCCCTTTAGAAAACCATGTTAACTTTGGCGTACTTTACTATGTGCCTTCAAGTGTCCCAAAACCTCATCCTTAATAATGGACTCCACCATCTTCCCAACCAGTTAAGTATGCTAACTGGCTTACTCTGCTATTCCACCTCCCTCTGTTCTTAAAGAGTAAAATAATACCTGTAATTTCCAGTTCTCTGGAACAGCTCCAAAATCTAGTGATTCTTGAAAGGTAATTACTAATGCCTCCACAATCTCTTCAGCTACCTCTTTCAGAATCCTGGGGTGTAGTCCATCTGGTCCAGGTGAGTTATCTATTTTCTGACTATTCAGCTTCCCAAGCACCTTCTCCTTAGTAAGTAGCAACTACACCCTCTTCTGCCCCCTGGCACTCTTGAATTTCTGGCATACTGCTAATCTCTTCCATAGTGAAAACTGACACAAAATACTTATTAAGTTCATCCTTCATTTCTTTCTCTCCCATTATTATCTCTCCAGTATAATTTTCCACCAGTCTCACCTCTCATTTACACTTTATATATCAAAAAACTTTTGGTATCCTCTCATATTATTAGCTAGCTTAGCTATATATTTCATCTTTTCTTTCCATATGGCTTTTTAGTTGCCTGCTGTTACTTTTCAAAAGCTTCACAGTTCTCCAACTTACTATTATTTTTTGCTATATTATATATCCTTTATTTTGCTTTTGTGCTGGCTTTGACTTACCCTGTCAGCCACAGTTGCGTCATCCTCCCTTCAGAATGCTTTTTCATCTTTGGGATGTATCTATCCTGCGCCTTCCAAATTGCCCCCAGAAACTCCAGCCATTGCTGTTCTGCCATCATCCCTGCTTGTCTCCCCTACCAATTAATTTTGGCCATCTCTCTCATGCCTCTGTATTTCCCTTTACTCCATTGTAATACTGACTTTATCTTCTTCTCAAACTGGAAAGAGAATTCTATAATATTATGATCACTGCCTAGCTTCTTGTACTGGGAGTAATCCAGAAATTACTGCCTTGGAGGTCCTGCTCTTTAGTCTCTTCCCGAAATCCCTACACTGGCTGCACAGGACCTCTTACCCCTTTCTACCTACGTCAATGGTGCCAGTGTGCACTGCAACCTGTGGCTGCTCATCCTCCCTCTTGAGAAACTTCTGCTGTTGCTCTGAAATATCCTGAACCCTAGCACCTGGGAGGCAACACACCACCTTGGCTTTTCTTTCGCAGCCAAAAAATTGGATGTCTGTGCCCCTATCAGGTCTCCTATCACTATTGCTGTGCCTGACTTTACCCTTCCCTGCTGAGCCTCTGTGCCACAGGCCTGGTTCTTGCTGCTGTGCCCTGATGGATTATTCCCCAAGCAGTACCAGGACCACAGGGAAACCCTGCACTGACTGCTTACTCCCCCTGCTTCTCCTGACTGTCAACCATCTACTATCTCTGGATGTGACCACCTCAGTAAAATACTTATCTATGAAATATTCTGCCTGCTGGCTGGTCCTAAGAACATCCAGCACAGTTCCTTGACCTCGTCAGTCAGGAGCTGAAGTTGAAGTTAAGAACGTACAAAATAGCTTTCTTGCTTCATGTACATTGAAACATACAGCAAAATGCACCATTTGTATCGAATAAAATCAGCGAGGATTTGCTGGGGCAACCCACAAGTGTTGCCATGCTTCCAGCTCCAACATAGCATGCGCACAACTCACTAACCTTAACTCTTGTGCCTTTGGGATGTGGAGGGAGCTGGAGCACACAGAGGAAACCCAAACGGTCGTGAGGAGAACGTACAAACTCTTTACAGACAGTGGCGGGAATTGAACCCTGAGCATGATGCTAACCACTACGCTACCATGCTGGATCATGCAGAATGTTCTAATTCTCAGTGTGAGTTAAGCACAGGAGAAGGCCATGTGGTCCTTACATTAAGACCATAAGACACAGGAGCAGAATTCTCACTGTAACCTGGATGCCTCTACTAATCTCAAACCTATCAACCTCTTCTTTAAAAATACCCAATGGCTTACCCTCCATAACCATCTGTGGCAATGAATTCCACAGATTCACCACCCTCTGGCTAAAGAAATTCTTCCTCATCTCTGTTCTAAGAGGACATCCTTGCATTCTGAGGCTGTGCCTTCTGGTCCTGTGATCTCCCAATATAGAAAACATTGTCTCCGCAGCCACTCTATCCAGACCTTTCCATATTCAGTCGGTTTCAATGAGATTCTGAACTCCCATTGAGTGCAGGCCCAGAGCCATCACGTGCCATTTGAGTGCCTTACCAGCCACTAAACGATTTACAGCTGTTAGTGAGATATGTTTTGTATCATGAATTGTGCAAAAGAGCCCTTTAATTCATCTCTTGTAATCAGGCATTTGTTCTCTTTTGCAGTTGGAGGAGTTGAGCTCTTCGATGTATCCTTCATCTGGTGAAATTTCTTGGAACTCCCTGGTGACAGTAGTAAACGTAGTTCAGAATGGGTTTATTACTGAAGTACATATACTGTACTGTCCTTAGACTCATTTTCTTGTGGACGTGCTCAGTAAATCCAAGAAACATATCGGAATCATTGAAAGACTGAACCGAACAGGCCGGGCAACCAGTGTGCAAATTCAGAATGAGAAAAAACTCATAACAATAAATAAATAAACAATTAATATCAAAAACATGAGAGGAAGAGCCCTTGAAAGTGAGTCCATAGGTTGTGGGAACATTTCATTGATGGGGCAAGTGAAGTTATCCATTCTGGTTCAAGACCCTGATGGCAGAGTGGTAATAACTGTTCCTGAACCTGGTGGTGTGAGTCTTGAGGCTCCTGTATCTTCTTCCTGATGGCAGCAGCGAGAAGAGAGCATGGCCTGGGTGGTGGGAGTCCCTGATGATGGATGCTGCTTTCCTGCCACAGCACTCCGTGTAGGTGTGCTGAATGGCTCAAGATTGTGTTCAGAGATAAGAACACAGAGGAAGTGTATTTCTTTGTTGAATTTAAGATATGTCTAAGCACTTTAAAACTTGAAATCTCTGTAATTAAAGGTCAGTTAAGGTCATAGACTTATACAGCATGGAAACAGGCTGGTTAATTGGTGATTGTAAATTGTACCGTGATTAGGTTAGGGTTAATTGAGTTTGTCGGACATTGCTGGGGTGGTCTACACAGTATTGATCAGGGTTTCTACCAAAAGCATTATCGGTTTCTTCTCCCCACGACAAAGGTCAAGACAAGCTTTAAAAAGGCAGGGAGGGAAGGGGTATGAAACATGTATGCTGTTTGTTGTTCACCCTTAATCCATCATGTATACCAGTCAGAAATTGAACCTGGCCGAAAATCAAGATGTCCCAAGAGCGTCCACCTCCTGAAGAAGGAAGCGGGGCCCACGAAATCAGCGTTGCACAAATACCAATGGACAGTTGTACTTGATAAAGCAGTGACATGGTGTGCTATTATTATATCCTCTGTCCTCTGAGCTGCCTCTTTGTTGGAAATTCCCAAAAGAGTCTGCTGCACCCATCATTTACCACCATCCGTGTTGTGCTGGACTTCAGCGCTTTACTCTCCACAGTGGCTGGTCTTGGAGGAATGTGACCTGGCTGACTGGTGTTCCTGGCAATGTTATTTGTCCATGTTTCTGTTGAAAGGGTGCCAGGGTGCTGAGCAAATGGTTCTAACAGCTTGCCTCTTGACTGGGTGTCAGAGCTCGACGGAAACTGATGGGCCGAGGTTGTTTTATGGAAAGGACTAGCGGAAAGGTGACGGGAGGGAGGCAGATGGACAGCATCCGACAGAAACAGGAGCCTGTAGCTTCTCAACCTCACTGCCTGTGAGAACGCCATCTCCATCTCAAAGGAAATTAAAAGTGCAATCACCTCGTGGTATTTTGTATTGAGTGAAAAACCTGACTCTGGACTCTCACTGGGGGTGAGATTGAGAAGCTGCAGGCTCCTGTTTCTGTCACATGTCCATCTACCTCCCTCCCGTCACCTTACCCCCAGTCCCTTCAGCCCATCAGGCCCGAGCACCTAGCCTACTGCCAGGTGAAGAGTGACGGCCTCAGGGTCGCTGCTCTGTTTCTGACAGTTCGGACTGGAGGAGGATGGGAACAGAGACTGGGGCTCAGTGCTCGATAACCTGCTTACTCTGTGCTTTGTTGCCTATAGTCCTCAGAGTGCTTGCCCCGAGAGAGATGCTCTGGTCTGAATCAGGGGGTCAAGAGAAAGTGGCAGACAGGATGAGTGCAGGTGAGTAGGGAAACACACTCTGGCCCTGTTACCAGTAATGAGAATGGTTCTCTGACCTTCACTACAATCCGTCGGCCAGTTATCTAACCAAGTATAAGATATAGGAGCACAATGCAATTCTGCTTCACAATTTGATTTTGACTGATATATTAGTCCCCTAAACCACATTGTCAGTCAATTTACAGTAGATGACATGAATGGCTGCTATTTCAGTAAGAGAGATGGGGTGACAAATTCTGCTGTCCTCTACTTGAAGTGAGACCAACTCAGACAATAGTGGGTACTTAAGCAAGATGCACAAAATACTGGAGGAACTCAGCAAGTCAGGCAGTATTTGTGGAGGGGAATAAATGGTCAATGGTGTGGTCCAAGACCCTTCATCAGGACTGTAAAGGAAGGGGGCAGAGACCAAAGTAAGAATGTGGGAAGAAGGGGAGGATGACGTTTTGGGCTGAGATTCTTTGTCAGGACCTGCGGTGGTTAAACCCTCTGGATCGGTATCCGAAGTCGGGGTAGGTGGTGGGAGGATCCATATCTCAGGCTTTCAGTTTTGTCCCCACTCTGCACCTACCTGGATCAGGGACTGTGTGACCCACCCAGGAACTGGTGATACAGGTGTCTGGTGCCCTGAGCGAGTTGGCTGCTTGTTGAGCCCTGTTATCACAGCACTTTAGTAGTGAGGGGGGTTGGTAGAAGAGGGCCCAGCAGCAGACTTCCTGTGGCTGTTGTAGTATAATTCAAGCTTTATTATACACAGTTGGCAGTGCCCTTGTGTTTACACTCAATATTAGTGCAATGCAGAATACTCCCAGTCTACCATTACATACACAGAATGGGAACGCACGTCTACGGCTGTTTGCACTGATATGGCCATTTGGTATTATGTACCAGTTTGAAATGTCTTTAGCGTGGAGAATGTGGTCTGGTTAAAACCAGCTCAGGTGAAATAGAAGACAGTGGTCATCTGGTATCTTGGCTTTTTATCCTTTGTTCCGACAGACTAGTGAGAGGTTCTGTCCCTTCAAGCCAAAAGCCAGAGGACTGATTTTTTAAAATTGCATCACTGTTGTACAGTTAATCTCCCATGGTGGAAGAGCTGGTAGTGATTTACTGGATAAAAGTATGCAGCTATGTACGGTGTGTGTACCAGTACCCACGCTGTGTACGGTGTGTTTACCGGTACCCACGCTGTGTACGGTATGTGTACCGGTACCCACGCTGTGTACGGTGTGTTTACCGGTACCCACGCTGTGTACGGTATGTGTACCGGTACCCACGCTGTGTATGGTATATTTACCAGTACCCACACTATGGACAGCATATTTACCAGTACCCACACTATGGACAGCATATTTAACAGTACCCACACTATGGACAGCATATTTACCAGTACCCACACTATGGACAGCATATTTACCAGTACCCACACTATGGACAGCATATTTACCAGTACCCACACTATGGACGGCATATTTAACAGTACCCACACTATGGACGGCATATTTAACAGTACCCGCACTATGGACGGCATATTTAACAGTACCCGCACTATGGACGGCATATTTTTAAAAAATTTTATTTTATTTTTTTTATGGACGGCATATTTAACAGTACCCGCACTATGGACGGTGTATTTACCAGTACCCGTACTATGTACGGTGTTGTGTACAGTACCCACGCTGTGTACGGTGTGTGTACCGGTACCCACGCTGTGTACGGTGTGTTTACCGGTACCCACGCTGTGTACGGTATGTGTACCGGTACCCACGCTGTGTACGGTGTGTGTACCGGTACCCACGCTGTGTACGGTATGTGTACCGGTACCCACACTGTGTACGGTATGTGTACCGGTACCCACGCTGTGTACGGTATGTGTACCGGTACCCACGCTGTGTATGGTATATTTACCAGTACCCACACTATGGACAGCATATTTACCAGTACCCACACTATGGACAGCATATTTACCAGTACCCACACTATGGACGGCATATTTAACAGTACCCACACTATGGACGGCATATTTAACAGTACCCGCACTATGGACAGCATATTTACCAGTACCCACACTATGGACGGCATATTTAACAGTACCCACACTATGGACGGCATATTTAACAGTACCCGCACTATGGACGGCATATTTTTAAAAAATTTTATTTTATTTTTTTTATGGACGGCATATTTAACAGTACCCGCACTATGGACGGTGTATTTACCAGTACCCGCACTATGTACGGTGTTGTGTACAGTACCCACGCTGTGTACGGTGTGTGTACCGGTACCCACGCTGTGTACGGTGTGTTTACCGGTACCCACGCTGTGTACGGTATGTGTACCGGTACCCACGCTGTGTACGGTGTGTGTACCGGTACCCACGCTGTGTACGGTGTGTGTACCGGTACCCACGCTGTGTACGGTGTGTGTACCGGTACCCACGCTGTGTACGGTATGTGTACCGGTACCCACGCTGTGTACGGTGTGTGTACCGGTACCCACGCTATGTATGGTACACACTCTCTATCCTTGTGCTCATCCAATGATATTACATAATAAAATCATTAAATGTAATCTGTCTTGTCTGAAATTCTTCTTTTTGACTTTTACCTTTTGCTTACTGATATGCTTCCCAAATCTCCTTAAACAACCTTAACAACAGCTTGTGTTCATGTGGTACCCCGAGTCTGTAAACCAACCCCGGACAGTAATCAATTTACCTAAAGATACAAGAGCTGATTAGGCCACTTGGCCCATTGAATCCGATAATGGTTAGCAAGGGGGCACCCCGATTTGAACTGGGGACCATTTGACCTGCTTTCAAATGCTCTACCACTGACTTATATCCCAAACACAGAAACATACAGTGAAAGAGCCATTTAATGTCATCAACCAACATAGTCTGAGGGTGCTGGGGGCAGTTAGCAAGTGGCACCATCCTCTGGCGCCAACATATTAACCTACCAACTGTACATCTTTGGAATGTAGGAGGAAACCCACACGGTCACAGACAAAACATACAAGCTCCTTCCAGATAGCAACGGGAATCGAACCCCGATTGGTGATCACTAATCTATACCACCACACTGCCTAAGAAACTGTCATTATGGAGTCACTTACAGCAGAACGGGTTGTGGTTCCCTACCAAGTACAGATTGAAACAGGTTTTCCTGATAGTACTCTAACTAATGCGGTCATTGTATTGCTAATGGTGTTCTCTAATCCTGCTGGGGTTGTGGCAGAACCTGTGTACTGCGCTGACCATGGAGTCGCACAACACAGACACGGACCCTTCAGCCTATGCAAACCCATTAACCTGCGTTTCAGAATCTGCTTTATCATCACTGACGCGCTGTGGGTTGTGAAATTTGTAGTTTTGTGGCAGTAGTAAAGTACAATATATTTTTTAAATTACTGTAAGTTTCAATAGATGTGGGAGGAGCGAGGAAAGGTGGTGTCAGCAGATTCTACACACCTAGCAATTCTTCTATTTCGTCCGTGAAACAGCTGATCTCTCTTCTTGTCTGTCTTTCTTTTCTTTTCAGGGTGGTTGTGATTCTGTTGGAGTCCCTGATCTACAGGTCAGACTACAGTTCTTTGCAAGTGGTGGGTTTTCAGATCAACTGTGCTTTGCTGTCTCCAGGAATGGCCTGGGGGATCGAAAGTCCAGTGGTCCTGTGGGCCACTCGGTTCCTCGCAGGTTTTGCCAACTGAGTCATCGTGGGAGACTGAAACATTGAGAATGGGACGCCAAGACAGCAGGCAATGTGTTTGCTAATCACCGGTTGCTGTTGGAGGAAGGCCCCTGTGCTTAAGCGATTGTTGAGAGAGAGAGAGAGTACCTGTCGGTCTTGAGATAGGGGCTTAGAGAAGCAGCACAGAAGATTGCAACACCAGAGTAGCAGGTTGCTGGTCTCCCACTCTCATATCAGAAGCGACCTCTCTCTCGTTCGCTGGAGAGAGAGAGCTTGTATGAGATACTGGTTTGTGAACTGTAGTTTGATGGGATCAATGGACTCTTCTGTGTTTCTGCTGCTGCTCGCATAGTGGGGGAGGGAGTCAGCGCGTCTGCTGGCATGGTTGGGGGTGGAGGGGAGGGTCGAAGCTTTTGCTGCTTGTGCAAAGGGAGGGGGAGAGGGGCTTTGATATTTCCGTTCTCTGGGGTTCTTTGTTTTGTGGACTTCTGTGAAGAGGATGAATGCCAGGTTGTGTACTGTATACATACTCTGATATTCTACAGTATGTACCTTGAAACTTTGAATAAGAAATATAAAGAAATAAGTAGTGCAAAATATCCCCATGGATGGCACACACAGCAAAAGCCTTTCATTGGATCTCAGTACATCGAACGTAAAACTGTGCAGCACTACACATTCCCCTCAGCCCACAACGTTTGTGCCAACCTTTTCACCTACTCCAAGATCAATCTAACCCTTTCCTCCTGCACAGCCCTCCAGTTTTCTGTCATGTGCCTTTCTAAGAGTTTCTTAAAAATCCCTAGTGTATCTGTCTTCGCCGCCACCCTTGGAAGTGTGTTCCATGCACCCATCGCACTCTGTATAATAAATAAAACACCTACCTCTGACATCCCCCCCCCCCCGCCCACACTTTCCTTAAAATTATGTCCCCTCGTAGTCACCATTTCTGCCCTGGGTAAAAGTCTCTGGCTGTCCTCTCTATCTCTGCCTCTTATTTAGTGTATCTCCATCAAATCACCTCTCATCCTCCTTCACTCCAAATAGAACAGCCCTAGCTCTCTGCTAAAATGTAGAACTTTGTGCTCAAGTGTCAGGAATGAATTCTCTTGAGTAAAGCAATCCAAATCACTAACAAAAAGAGTGAAAATTACTTGCAGTGTTTATTTCTTTATATTTGAATTTGCTTGCAAGTTTGGTAGTGCTGTGAATGAAGAGGAACTTTAATGCAAGAGTCTGCTGAGGAATTTCACCAGCAGGGACACCAGCCAAACCGGGTTTCATGTTTATCCTGTTGCCATGGTTTCAGTTGTGCATGCACACACAGTTTGAACAGTGCGGGAACAGAGGTTCCAGAGAAAAGGTAGGAAATCTCCATTTAAGAACTTCAGTTTTCTGCTTCAATTTGTTGTTAAGGGAGCTGAGATACTTTCAGAAGCTTTTGTACAGGAGAGGCACACTGAGAGGGGAAGAGAGAACGCTCCCGAGATGGGCTGAGGAGTGGCAGATGGCGTTCAACCCAGAAAAGTGAGAAGTGAATCACTTGAGAAGATCAAACAGGAAGGCAGAATAAGATCATAAGGCACAGGAGCAGAATCAGGGCATTCAGCCCATCGAGTCCACTCCACCATTCCATTATGGCTGATCCTGGATTCCACTCAACCCCATATACCTGCTTTGCCATAATCTTTGATGTCCTGACCAATCAGGAAACTGTCAACTTTCGCTTTAAATATACCCTGGGACTTGGCCTCCACAGCTATCTGTGGCAGTGCATTCACTATTCTCTGGCCAAAATAAATCCTCCTTACCCCTGTTCTAAAGGGTTGCCCCTCAATTTTGAGGCTGTGCCCTCTAGTTCTGGATACCCCCACCATAGGAAACATCCTCTCCACATCCAACTTATCTAGTCCTTTCAGCATTCAGTGGGTTTCAATCAGATCCCACTGCATTCTTACAGGCCCAGAGCTGTCAAACGCACCTCGTATGTTAACCCCTTCGTTCCCAGAATGATCCTCGTGAACCTCCTCTGGATTCTCTCCAACAACAACACATCCTTTCTGAGATATGCGGTCCAAGACTTAACAGTACTCCAAGTACTGCCTGGTTAGTGTCTTATAAAGGCTCAGCATTATCTCCTCGCTTTTATATTCTATTCTCCTTGAAATAAATGCCAACATTGCACTTGCCTTCTTTACCACAGACTCAAACTGTAAATTAACCTTATGGGAGTCTTGAACGAGAACTCATCAGTCCTCTGCACCTCTGATGTTTAAACCTTCTCCCCATTTAGATAATAGTCTGCACTATTGCTCCTTTTACCAAAGTGCATTATACATTTTCCAACACTGTATTCCATCTGCCACTTTTTTGCCCATTCTTCCAATTTGTCCAAGTCCTGCTGCAATCACACTGATTTATCAGCACTACCTACCCCTCCACCTATCTTCGCCACAAAACTTTGCCACAAAATCATCTTTTCCATTATCTAAGTAATTGACAAACAATGTGAAAAGTAGCGGACCCAATACTGTCTCCTGAGGAACACCACTAGTCACAGGCAGCCAACCAGAAAAGCCCCCCTTTATTCCTACTAGCTGCCTCCTGCCTGTCAGCCATTCCTCTATCCATGCCAGTGTCTTTCCTGTAATGTCATGAGATTTTATCTTGTTAAACAGCCTCGTGTGGCATCTTATCAAATGCCTTGTGAAAATCTAAGTAAATGAGCTTAGATAAGCTGCCTCTTCTTTCTCCACCCTGCCTGTTATTTCCTCAAAAATCTCTAACAGGTTTATCATTATCACTTATTTTATCACTTATTTTATCTTCAAGTACCCTGAAACCCCTTATTTAATAATAGACTCCAACACTTTCCCAACCACTGAGGTTAGGCTAACTGGCCTATAATTTCCTCTCTTTTGCCTTCCTCCCTTTTTAAACAGTGGAGTGACATTTGCAGTCTTCCAGTCCTCTGGGACCATGCTAGAGTCAAGTGATTCTTGAAAGATCATGACCAATGCATCCGTTATCTCTTCAGCAACCTCCCTCAGGACTCTAGGATGTAGTCCATCTGGCCCAGGTGACTTATCCACCTTAAGACCTTTGAGTTTGCCTAGCGCTTTTGTTCTTTGTAATAGCAATGACACTCACTGCTGCTCCCTGACACTCACAGACCTCTGGCACACCGCTAGTGTCTTCCACAGTGAAGACTGATGCAAAGTACTTACTGAATTCACCTGCTATTTATTTGTCCCCCCATTACTACCCTTGACATTTAAGAACTTCTTCTTCTGTGGGAGATATCGATCCTGCGCCTTGTGAAATACTGTATTCCCAGAAACTTCTGCTGTCATCTCCACAAGTATCCCCCTCTAATCTTTTCCCGAGTAGGCTCAAGCACAAGCTGCTCTAAAAAGCACCAACCTGATTTTCCCCCATTACATTCCTGACATTATCAGAAACAGAATCGGCTTTATCACCACCAGCATGTGATGTGAAATTTGTTAACTTAGCAGCAGCAGTTCAATACAATACATAATTTGCAGAGAGAGAGAGAGAAAAAATAAATATAATAAAACATAATAATAAATAAACAAGTAAATCAATTACATATATTGAATAGATTTTTTTAAATGTGCAAAAACGGAATAAGTGAGGTCGTGTCCAAAGCTTCAATGTCCATTTAGGAATCAGATGGCAGAGGGGAAGAAGCTGTTCCTGAATCACTGAGTGTGTGCCTTCAGGCTTCTGTACCTCCTACCCGATGGTAACAGTGAGAAAATGGCATGCCTTGCGTGCTGGAAGTCTTTAATAATGGATGCTGCCTTTCTGAGACACCGCTCCCTTAAGATGTCCTGGGTACTTTGTAGGCTAGTGCCCAAGATGGAGCTGACTAGATTTACAACCTTCTGCAGCTTCTTTTGGTCCTGTGCAGTAGCCCCCACATACCAGACAGTGATGAAGCCTGTCAGAATGCTCTCCACGGTACAACTATAGAAGTGTTTGAAGTTTTATATTTGTGCACCAAGAAGAGTTGATCATGAGGCATACTCCTCCACCTCTGCTTTTGAGAGACCCTATCAATCTATCCTGACAGTGTATAGTAAACCCATCGATCTGAATCTCTGCATCTGGTATGGAAGGGGTTAACCAGGATTCCCTTACATTACTCTTATTACATGCTCCTTCCAGCTCCCTTTGCAATCTCAATCCCACATCTTGGCTACTATTTGGAGGCCTATATATGATTCCCATAAATTTCTTTTTACCTTTGCAGCTTCACCCACAAAGATTTGACATTCTCTGACCCTATGTCACCTCTTTATAAGGATGTACTGTAATTAAATCTCTTACCAACAGTCACACTACCACCTATGCCTTCCTGCCTGTCCTTTAGTTACAAAGTATATCCTTTGATATAAAGCTCCAATCATGACCTTCTTTCAGCCACAACTCAGTGATGTCCATAACGTCATATTGACCAAACTCTAATTGCATCATGAGTCCATCCACCTTCCTCTGAGTACTACGTGTATTTAAATACAGCATCGTCAGTTCTGCATTCTTTGCCCTTTTGAATTTTGCCTCTCTAGTACAATTTAACTCATTGCTTTGTCTGCATTTGAACTCAATCATTGGCTTGTCCCATATTGCACCCATCACCTACTTGTAAACCTGCTGACTCATCCTCAGCTCTGTCATACCGATTCCCACCCCCCCCCCCCCTGCCATTTTAGTTTACACCTCTCCCAATAGTTCTAGCAAACCTGTCCGCAACGATATTGGTCCCCCTCAGATTCAGGTGCAAACCATCACTTTTGTACAGGTCCCACCTGCCCCAGAAGAGGTCCCAATGATCCAGAAATCTGAATCCCTGCCCCCTGCTCCAATCCCTCAGCCATGCATTTATCTGCCACCTTATTCTATTCCTATCCTCACTGTCACGTGGCACAGGCAGCAATCCTGAGATCACTAGCCTTGAGGTTCTGCTTCTCCCTGTATTCTGTTTTCAGGACCTTCTCACTCTTTCTACTTGTGTCACTGGTACCAATATGTACCACAAATACAGAGTTTTTGGCAAGATTCTTAGCAGTGTAGAGGAACTGAGGGATATTCATCGATCCACCAAGGGGTGAGTTGAGGGTTGCCATGGACTTCTTGGTCTGAAGGGCTGTGTCAGGCATGTGGCATGCTGGCCTTCATTAGTCAGGGGATTGAGTTCAAGAGCCACGAGGTTATGTTGCAGCTCTCTAAAATCCTGGTCAGGCTACACTTGAAATATTGTGTTCAGTTCTGGTCGTTCATTATAGGAAGGAGGTGGAAGCTTTAGAGAAGGTGCAGATGAGACTTAGCAGGACGTTGCCTGGATTAGAGAGCGTGTCTTATAAGGATAGCATGAGCAAGTTAAAGCTTTTCCCTTTGGAGCAAATGAGGATGAGAGGTGACTTGATAGAGATGATAAGAGGCATTGATCAAGTGGGTAGCCGAAGACTGTTCCCCAGGGCATAAATAGCTATTACCAGGGAGCAGAACTTTAAGGTGATTGTAGGAAAGTATAAGGAGGGTGTCAGAGGTAAGTTCTTTACACCGAGAGTGGTGGATGCACAGAACACCCTGCCAGGGGTGGTAGGAGAGGCAGATACATTAGGGGCATTTATGAAACTCTTAGGTACATGGATGATTGAAAAATGGAGGGCAATGTGAGAGGGAAGAGTTAGATTGATCTTAGAGTAGGTTAAAAGTCTGGCACAGCATTGTGGGCTGAAGGGCCTCTGCTGTACTGTATGCTTCCACATTCTATGGAGACACAAAGAGACGACAGATGCTGAAACCTGGAGCAACAACCACTGCTATAGGAACTCAGGGTCTCAACCTGAAACTCTGACCATTTCCCTCCCTCTACCCCCAAAGCTGCTCAATCTGCTGAGTCCCTCCAGCACATTGATGCTCTAGATTTGAGTATTTTACTAAATCTCCATTGTAATTTCTCTAAAGTTTATAACATTCTCCCCATATTCTCATCAACTTCCTCCAGATTCAACTACATATTGGGAGCAGTTTACAATGGCCAATCAGCCTACCAACCCACACATGTTTTGGAAGAAACGACAACTCATAGTCTTTGGGGAGAATGTACAAACTGCACACAGACAGCACCTGAGGGCGGGATTGAGCCTGTATCTGATTCTGCAAGGCAGAAAATGCACCATATTTTCAATCTGAACCAGTCCCTTTAGAACAGGGGTGTCAAACTCATTTTAGGTCACGGGCCGGATTGAGCAAAATGCAGCTTCATGCGGGCCGGATCAGTCTGACGCGTGCGAACGCAGCTTTCGTTGCCTCCGTTTTTTCAGCCTGCTCTCATGTGTCTCAGTCTCTGCTATAACTACAAAGTGTTTCACTTTACAAATTCCGTTTCTTATGAAGAAGACTGCCGAGCAAGACTGCCGAATAAACACTAAAAACCCTGAAAACCTGGTACCTGAATAAACTCAGCATTAGCCATATCATACGCCAAAGGCGCTTCGATTACTGGGGCCAGCTTTAATAGTAATTAGATATTATCTCGCGGGCCAAAGATAATTCCACCGCGGGCCGGATTTGGCCTGCGGGCCTTGAGTTTGACATATATGCTTTAGAATCACAGAGAGTAGCACAGACACAGCCGTTCAAACCAAGGCAACCCTCACCCGATGGAGTTATTGATGGACCTGGAGGTGATATTGTTCAGAAGGATCTTTGGAAGTCAAGCAGTGCTGTAATTATAACATTTTATTAGATGTTCATAACAAGATTACAGTCTCTCTACCTGTATGTAAGAAAGAACCCACAGTAGAGGAACAAAAATACAGAAGGCTAAAAGCATGTACCACCAGGCTCAAGGACAGCTTCTACCAACTTTTATCAAACTCTCAAACCCTTGAATGATAAGATGGACTCTTGAGCTTTCAGTCTATCTCGTTACGATCTTACACTTCATCGTTTGTCACTTTGTCCCAGTGGGTCCAGGTCCTTGCTTAGGCAGGAGTTGATTCCAGTCATGATCACTTCTCAAAGCACTTCACACAGTAGATGGGTGATGTTGGTATCTCCACTGGGTGATAGATATTGAGGCAGCTCATGCTGCTCTTCTTGGGCACTGGTGTGATTGTCACCCTTTTGAAGCAGGTGGGAACGTCCGACTACAAGAGTGAGAGATTGAAGATATCTTTGGACACTCCATCCAGTTGGCATCTACCTATAAACACCATCAGGGCTGACGTGAGAGTTCAGCCTCTTGATGTCAGCCTCCAAGACAGATATCACAGGGTCACTAGACAATGCAGGAATTTGCACAGGTGTAGTTTTCTTCTCCCTTTCAAATTGTGCATAAAAGACATTGAGCTCATCAGGGAGTCATTTGCATCAATGAACCTCAAGTGTTGTTGGTTCTGGCATCAACACAGCTAGATTGAAAATCCACTGAACTTTTCTAGACCAACAGCTAATTATACCGACAATTTAATGACGATTTAGACCCTAATCCAACATTCATGATTCAAGATTGTTTATTGTCACTCTTCAGTACACGAGTGTAAAGGGAAATAAAATGATTGTTACTCCGGATCCAATGCAGCACAAAGAACAAACAAAAAACCGCAAAACATATAAAATCAGCCTTACGGAACACAATGTACACTCACTGGCCACTTCATTATGTACATCTCTGCACCTGCTCGTTTATGCAAGTATCTAATCAGCCAATCACGTGGAAGCAACTCAATGCACAAAAGCATGGTCGAGAGGTTCATACAGCACAGAAAAACACATCATAGAAACAGCCCCTCCAGCCTGTGCCAAACCACTTAAATTGCCTACTCCCATCAACCTGCACACTGCCAAGAAGCTTAATGGTATTGGTCCATGGCATAAAAAAAGGCTGGGAAACCCTGTGTAAAGAATGGTGCGGGAAAAAACACTGAGTGAGCGGCAGTTCTTTGGGCAAAAATGCCTTGTTAATGAGAGAAGTCAGAGCAGAAAGGCCAGACTGGTGCAAGCTGACACTAGGTGATGTGTATGTAGTGGTGGTAGGGGACACTCATCACCCTGTGGCAATAACAGGCAATGTGTGTTTAGCCTCAGACTGATCTTCTGATCTGAAAATAATGGTGATAATTGCCTTTCAGGTGAAACGCACCAGTACAGAGGCCCTTGATTCAGGACAGCAGCTTTGGGGTGGCAATGGAAGGCACAGCTTCTCAGAAGGTGCCTGGTGTTAACACAGCGGTGTTCACCAGATCGAAATCTCTGCAACGCAGCCTCAGACATTGGGAGAAGCAGGCTCCATCCCAGACCTCCAGAGAACCGGATCTACTGGGCAGAGTATTTGACCCAAAGTCATCCAGCCTCAACCAACAAACCAGGCTCAGCACATGGACGCCCATAATACACAAGGCAGCCAATCAACAGGTGAATAGTAGCACATGACATACAAAGCAGCCAATCAACAGGTGAATAGTAGCACATGGTGCACTCAAGGCAGCCAATCAACTTGTGAATATTAGCATGTAACACACAAGGCGGCCAATCAACAGGTGAGTAGTAGCACATGACACACAAGGTAGCTAATCAACATACACTAGCAGGCCACTGGTGCAGCCAATAAGAGGTATCCTCAGTTTATCAATGAATCTGATCTTAAAGGGAACACAGGAAAAATAGTATGATTTTGGTAATATTTTCCTATATCCTTTTATACTTTTCTCTTCCATTTCACTTCAGGTACTCTTTCAGCTTTGGATTTAATTGATTGGTGGTGTTTAGAAGGTTGCCGTAGGTGACAAAAGGGCACTGACCAGGGCAGAGAGCTGTTTGGAGAAGTAGCATCTGGAAAAGTGTGAAATGATTCACCCTGGAAGGTCGAATGTGAAGGAAAAGCACAGAGTTAACGGCAGGATTCTTGGTAGTGTGGAGGAACAGTGGGATCTTGGAGCCATGGCCATAGATCCATCAAAGTTGCAGCACAAGTTGATAGAGTGGTTAAGAAGGTATATGGTGTGCTGGCCTTTATTAGTTGGGGGATTTAGTTAAAGAGCCACGAGATAATGTTATCGTTCCATAAAACCCTAGTTGGACCACATTTGAGTATTGTGTTCAGTTCTAGTCACCTCATTATGGGAAGGATGTGAAAAAGCCAAAGTCAAAGTGAAATTTATTATCAGATACATACATGTCACCGCATACGACCTTGAGGTTCTTTTTCTGTGGCATACTTAGCAAATCTATAGAACAGCAACTGTAAACAGGATCGATGGACAACAAACTGTGCAAATACAGTTATAAATAAATAATAAGCATGAAATAACAAGACAAGAGTCCTTAGATGAGTGTAGTTATCCCCTTTTGTTCAAGAGCCTGATGACTGAGGGGTAGTAACTGTTCTTGAACCTGGTGGTATGACTCTTGAGGTTCCTGTACCTTCTACCTGATGGCAGTAGTGAGAAGAGTGTATGGACTGGGTGGTGAGGGTCTTCAATGATGGACGTTGCTTTTCAACGGCAATTCAGCCAGATTTTCAATCTCTCTCCTATATGCTGATTCATCACCATCTTTGATTTGGCCAATGACAGTGGTGTCGTCAGCAAACTTGAATATGGCACTGAGGCTGTGCCTAGCCACACAGTCATAAGTGTAAAGTGAGTAGAGCAGGGAACTAAGAACACAGTACACCTGTGCTGATGGAGATTGGGGAGGAGATGTTTCCTCGAAGGATGGAGTCAGCCCTACTGAGTTCCTTTGTGTGAGTGTGTGTATGTCTGTTAAACATACACTTTCACCCACTAACCCACCACCATTACCAAGCTTCACGTTATGTATGTATATACAATCAGTCTATAACCTCTCTACCGTAGCATAGTGGTTAGTGCAACACTATTACAACTCGGGTCATTGGAGTTCAGTTCCAACACCACCAGTAAGGAGTTTGTCTGTTCTCCCTGTTTCCGTGTGGGTTTTCAACACGTGCTCTGGTTTGTGTCGGGATGAGATTACAGAGTACCTGGAGGCACATGACAAGATAGGCCAAAGCCAGCATGGTTTCCTGAAAGGAAATCCTGCCTGACAAACCTACTGCACTTCTTTGAGGAAATTTCAAGCAGGGTAGACAAAGGAGATGCAGTAGATGTGTGTACTTGGATTTTCAGAAGGTCTTTGACAAGGTGCTGCATGGGAGGCTGCTTAGCAAGATAAGAGCCCATGGAATTACAGGGAAGGTACTAGCGTGGGTGGAGAATTGGCTGGTTGGCAGAAAACAGAGAGTGGGAATAAAGGGATCCTATTCTGGCTGGCTGCCGGTTACCAGTGGTGTTCCACAGGGGTTGGTGTTGGGACTGTTACTTTTTACAATATATGTCAATGATTTGGACTACAGTATTAATGGATTTGTGGCTAAATTTGCTGATGATGCAAAGATTGGTGAAGGAAATGGGTAGTGTTGAGGAAACAGAGAGCCTGTGGAGAAAGACTTATGGGCAAAGAAGTGGCAAATGAAATACAATGTTGAAAAGTGTATGGTCATGCACTTTGGTGGAAGAAATAAGAAGGGCAGACAATTATTTAGATGAGGAGAGAATTCAAAATGCAGAGATGCAAAGGGACTTGGGAGTCCTTGTGCAGGATACCCTAAAGGTTAACCTCCAGGTTGAGTCGGTTGTGAAGAAGGAGAATGCAATGATGGCATTCATTTCTAGAGGTATACAATATAAAAGCAGGGATGTGATGTTGAGGCTCTATAAGGCACTCGTGAGATCACACAGAGTATTGTGTGCAGTTTTAGGTTCCTTATTTTAGAAAGGATATACTGGCATTGGAGAGGGTTCAGAGATGGTTCACGAGAATGATTCCAGGAATGAAAGGGTTACCACATGAGGAATGCCTGGTATTCCCTGGAGTTCAGGAGAATGGTGGGGGGCGGGATCTTATAGAAACATTCCAAATGTTGAAAGGCCTGAACAGATTAGATATGGCAAAGTTATTTCCCTTGGTAGGGGAGTCTAGGACAAGAGGGGATGACTTCAGGACTGAACGACGTCCTTTTAGAACTGAGATACTGAAAAATTACTTTAGTCGTAGGGTGGTAAATCTGTGGAATTTGTTGCCATGAGTGGCTGTGGAGGCCGAGTCATTGTGTGTGTTTAAGGCAGAGATAGATAGGTTCTTGATTAGCCAGGGCATCAAAGGGTCTGGGGAGAAGGCAGGGAAATGGGGATGACTGGATGAAGTGGATCAGCCTGTGATTGAATGGCAGAGCAGACTCGATGGGCCGAATGGCCTACTTCTGTTCCTATATCTTGTGTTCTTATGGTCTTATAGTCCAAAGACATACTAGTTAGCAGGTTAATTGGTCATTGTAAATTGTCCTGTGAAAGGCTCGGGTTAAATAGGTGAGTTGCTGAGAAGCACATCTTGTTGGGCCAGAAGGGCCTGTTCCACACCATATCTCTAATAAAACGAATAAACTAGAATCGTTACTTGTACATTGTGTGTTATAGGATTGCTTTTATATTTGTATTTATTGTGTTTTTTATTGAGGTTTTTATGTTTCTTCATGCAGCATCGGATCCCGAGTAACAATTAGTTTGTTCTCCTTTACGCTCGTGTTCTGAAGAATCTTGAATGTGGAATCTGGAATCGTGATTCTGAAATTTCCCAATCATTTCTCACCTCTCGCATGCGTACATAGTTCCACCTAGAGGCCTGCCGGCTCATTACACTGACAGGCCGCCGGCTCCCTCTACTGACGACCTGCCCCACTGCGCCTGTAGGGTAACACAATTGGTGGAAATGTACAACCTCTGACATTGAGTTGGGGTTTACCTTTCAGAGGCTAGTCTGACAGTGTGACATAGTTACGGTGCTTGGTGTTCAGTGTTTGGGGTACAATAACTGAATTGTTATGGGTACTTTAAACATAATATGGCTCACACCATCTTATTTGTGAAAACCTACATTGGTGACCCCAATGCTCTAGGACGATTCTGGAGTTATTGGACATGTCAGCCAATGCTGTCGCTTTGAAACTTGCTGGAGCTTTGGGAGCAAAATGCCATCGCTTGGTTTGTACAGGCTGCAGTACAATTCACGCTGTGAGAAATCACTGCTGACAACACCAAACATTGCTCAGTAACTCTACGGCTGTGAGAGTGGTGAGTCTACTCGAGCACCCACCTAGACACGATAATTACCGATCACTGAAAACTCACCTTTTATAGACTTTTGGGCTATCAGAGTCTGAGCGTGCCAGATGCTAGGCTGTTGGAGCTAATGGACCACATACTGTCTCTCCTGGGAAATCACCACCCTTGTTTTATTTTTAAAGAATTCTTCACACAACAAATGCCTGATCAAGTTCACACATCCCTCACTAATGTACCTGAGAAGGTCTATCGGGAACTTGTAAAATGGCTGATAGTCTACACTCAACTAGGCAGCGATGCATCATTCCTCCTCCTTTCTCTACCTCAATAAGCCCAGTCAGCAAGGCCCCCGACATAACGACACATGTGGCTACAAAGCAGACGACGCCAGGCCTGTGGTTTTACCACGCCTCACTTCGGTACGAACGCTAGGAAGTGCCGACCACTTTGAAGTTTCGACAGTGCCAGCACATCGGGACATCGGAGGTCTGTGCCACGGTCATCCACTGTTCACCACAGACACCCTTTCAGGGCAACGTTTCCTGTGTGACACAGGTGCTCAAGTGAGTGTGCTGCCAGCATCACCTACTGATGAGAAAGCAAAGAGTGACAAAACCTCGCTGGAGGCCGCCAACGGCAGCAGGATCCAGACGCAGGACACAATGGGTGACACTCTGCTTCAGTGGGCAGCGCATGGAATTTTGTCCTGGCTAAAGTGGCTAGACATCTGCTTGATGCAGATTTCCTGTGACCCCAAGGACTGTTAGTCAGTTTTAAGAACTGCCAGCTCGTGGATGTCAATGGCTTTGGGTTGTTACCCTGCTCCCCCAGTAAGTTCCCCAGAATGACTCTATCAAGTGCATGCACCCCACTTCCACAGCTGGCCCACCAGTCCATGCCTGTGCCCATGGGCTGTACCCAGAAAAGTTGGCAACCACAAGGCTGAGTTTGCCAACGTGGAAAGACTTGGCATTATACGCTGGTCGAACATCCCCTGGGCTTCACCTCTCCATATGGTCCCCAAGTCCGATGGTGGCTGCCACCCATGTGGCGATGACTTTAACAAGACTACTACTCCCGTTTGTTACCTGGCCCCACACATCCAAGACTTTTCAGCACATTTAGCCAGAAAGTTAATTTTTTCCAAAGCCGATGTAGTTATGGGCTACCGTCAGGGGCCTGTGTGCTCAGAGGACATTCCCAAAACGGCTGTGATAACCCCATTTGGCCTTTTTGAGTTTCTGAGCATGCCACTTGGGCTGGAAATTGCAGCACAGACTTTCCAACAGCTGATAGACTTTGTATGAAAAGATTTGGATCTTCTTTTAATTTACCTAGATGATTGTACTTGTACCTTTAATTGTACTTGTTGCCAGTGCATCCAAATCTGAACACGTATCTCATCTCCGCACACGTTTCTGTTGCTTAAGCCAACGCAGGTTGATTATTAACCCTGCTAAATGCCAGCTTGGGTTGTCAACCATTGACTTTTCTCAGCCATCGCAACTCTGCTGAAGGCGCGAAATCCCTGCCATCAAAAGTAGCGGCTATTATGGATTTCCCACCGCCCCGCACTACTAAAAAACTACAGGAGTTTTTATCACCGCTTCATTCCGCGAGCTGCTGAACTTATGCTCCCCCCGTATAGAGTGCTTAAAGGCAATACCTCTAATCACGTGCTTGACTGGTCAGCGGAAATGACCAGGGCATTTGATGATACCAAATGAACTCTTTCCAATGTGACCCTACTGGGGCACCCACTCCCCACCTATAGCCATTACTACTGACTACGCTGAGGGTGCTGTGCATGAGCAGTTGATTGGAGGTGAGTGGCAGTCGCTCACCTTCAACCGCCAACTCCGTACCCCCAAGAGGAAGTACAACACATTTGATCGTCAGCTTCTCAGTCTCTCTCTGGCAGTCCACCATTTGCATTTTCTTCTAAAGGGTCACCGTTTCACAGCGTTCATTGACCACAAACCCCTTGGGCACACGAAGGTCAAATATCAGACCCTTGGTCTGCACGGCAACAACGCTAACTGGCCGACATATCAGAGTTCACAGCTGATATACAACATAACAAGGGGAAAAATGATGCCGTGGCCTTATGCAGTCAGGTGGCCAGAGGTGGTGTATCTCCCTCACCCCAACGGCCTAAGTGAGCGGTTTCACCACCTCTTAAAGACTGCTCTGAGGGCTTTCCTGACTGATGAATGTTAACATGATGGTCTCCTCAGGGTCTTGTTGGGGCTCAGAACGGCTTCAAAAGAGAACCTGCAGTCGTCCATGGCTGAGTTGGTTTCTGGGCAGCTGTTACGAGTGCCCGGTGATTTCATTTTGGATGCCACGACCGCCTGGTCGGTGTCTCAACAACGTTCCACCCTCCTCAGTAAATTCAATCCTTTTCACCATCATGGCGAACAGCAGTCTTGGGTTCCTGTTGACTTACACTCTGCCTCATTTGTTTTTGACCACCATGATTGGTGACCAACATCCCTTTAGGCCCCCTTACAATGGCCTGTATTGCATCTTGGAATGGAGAGAAAAGACTTTCATCATAGATAAGAAGGTTAAACCTGAATGTATTTTTGTAGATTGCCCTAAGCTGGCCCACCAAGATTTGGAGGATTCCCTTACCATGCTCCTGGCATCACAACATGACCATGAGCATGCCAATGCACCTCTGGATGAGCCAGGGGCACCTGCCGTTACTCAGCCCATGGAACACAGGACCCGAGCCAGGCGGCTCGTCCAAGCTCCAGACAAGCTTGCAATGCTGGTTTTCGTGAATTCTGGGGGTGGGGGTGTCCGTGAGGGGTCATGTAATTGGGAGAAATGCACATAATTCACAGCCACTGACATTGAGTTGGGGTTTCACTTTAAGAGGCTGGTTTGACGTGGTGACGTAATTATGTGAATTATTTTTACTGCTCTTTTTGTACCTGTGTTTGGAGTACAATAAATGAGTTGTTGCGGCTTTTCTTAAACATAAAACACTTGCACCATTTTATTTGTGAAAACCTGCACACCTACCAACCGGTCTGAAGAAAACTCTGACCACTCTTAACAGATTAACAACCTCCTTCTCTTGCAGCTTTTTGAAGAGAGAATGACCCTTGTGGGTCATTGGTTTGACCTGTGGACCGACAAACAGAGAAAACAGTTTATCCACAGTATTTTAAAGCATTGCAGCAAATCACAGCTCAAGTAAGTACTAACAAAGCCATGGTCTGATAGAAGTAATATTTTCACCGTTGTGTAGATTGTCAGGACTGGCATTCTGCAGAGGTTGGTGTTGGGACCGCTCCTTTCTGTGTTGTACCTTGATGATTTGGAATACAGAATTGATGGTTTTGTGGCCAAGTTTGCAGACGATATGAAGATATAGTGGTGCTAGAAGGTTGTGACCCTTTTCTCTATTTCTGCATAAATGTGATCATATCTTCACGCAAGTCCTAAAACTAGATAAAGGGAACCCAATTAAATAAGTAACACAAATAACATTATACTTGTTCATTTATTTATTGAGAAAAATGTTCCAATATTATATGTATTTGTTGGAAAAAGTATGTTAACCTGTATTTTCTGTAACTGGTTTGACCTTCCCCTACCCTCTTGTACAACAATAACTTTAACTAATCATTTCCGGTAACTGTTGATCAGTCCTGCACATCGGTTTGGAGGAATTTTAGGTTATTCCTCCTTAAAAACCAGTTCAATTCTGGGATGTTGGTGGGCTTCCTTGCATGAACTGCTTGTTTCAGGTCCTTCCACAACATTTCTATAGGATTAAGGTCAGGACTTTGACTCGGCCATTCCAAAACATGAATTTTCTTCTTTTTAAGCCATTTTGTTGTTGATTTACTCTTGTCTTTCAGATCATTGTCTTGATGCATTATCCATTTTCTATTTAGACTACCCTGACGTTCTCCTGCAAAATGTCTCTTGATACAATTTTGAATTCATTGTTCCCTCAACGATTGCAGGCTGTTCAGGCCCCGAGGCAGCAAAGCAGCCCCAAACCATGATGCTCCTTCCACCATGCTTCGCAGTTGGGATGAAGTTTTGGTGTTGGTGTGCAGTGCCATTTTTCCTCCAAACATAGTAGTGTGCATAAAAGTCCATTCAACTTTTGTCTCACCTGTCCACAGAACATTGTCCCAGAAGTGTTGTAGAACATCCAGGTGGTCTTTTGCAAACTTGAGATGTGCAGCAGTGATTTTTTTGGAAAGCGGTGGTTTCTTCCATGAACGCAATTCTTGTTAAGTGTTTTTCTTATAGTGGACACATGAACAGAGACTTTAGCAAGTTCTGGAAACTTCTGTAGGTCTTTTGGGTTCTTTTTCACCTCTTTCAGCATTGCATGTTGTGCTCTTGGTGTGATCTTTGCAGGACTCCCATTCCTATCAGAGTAGCTACAGTACTGAGTTTCTTCAGGACAATTTTTCTTACTGATCACAACTAAAGACACTCAGGTCTTTGGAAAAGCTTTTGTAGCCTTTTCCAGCTTCATGCATCTTTACAATTCTTCTTCTAAGGTCCTCTGAAGGTTGCTTTGATTGAGTCCTTTTAGACGTAAAGAGATATTTATTGAGAAGAACGGGTTCTGACAGTAACCTGACTTTCTGTGTCTTTTATGGGGCAGGACACCTCTACAACCCACATCTCCAACCTCATCTCATTGACTGGAACACCTGACTCCCAGTAGCTTTTGCAGAAGGCATTACCCCAGAGGTTCACATACTTTTTCCAACAAATATGTGTAATATTGGATCATTTTTCTTAGTAAATAAATGAACAAGTATAATGTTTTTTGTGTTATTTATTTAATTGGGTTCTCTTTATCTAATTTTAGAACGTGTGAAGATCTGAGCACTTTTTAGATCATATCTATGGAGAAATAGAGAAAATTCTACAGGGTTCACAAACTTTCTAGCACCACTGTAGGTGGAGGGGCAGGTAGTGATGAGGAAGCAGAGTGTCTTAGATGGTGAGAATGGGCAAAGTGGCAGATGGAATATGGTGTCAGGAAGTCTATGGACATGCAGTTTGGGAGAAGGAACAAAGGCAGAGACTATTTTCTAAATGGGAAGAAAATTCAAAAATTTGAGGCGCAAAGGGACTTGGGAGCTCCTGTGCAGGATTCCCTAAAGGTTATCTTGCAGGTTGAGTTGGTGATAAGGAATGCAAATGCAATGTTAGCATTCATTTCGAGAGGACTAAATATAAGAGGAAAGATGTAATGCTGAGGCTTTATCAGCCATTGGTCAGACCACACGTTGAATATTATGAGCAGTTTTGGACCTTTATCTAAGAAGGGGTGTGCTGGCGTTGGGGAGGGTCCACAGGCGGTTCATGAGAATGATTCCAGGAATGAAAGGGTTAACATATGATGAGCGTTTGATGACTCTGGGCCTCTACTCACTGGAATTTAGAAGAATGAGGGGGGGATCTCATTGAAACCTATCGAATATTGAAAGGCCTAGATAGAGTGAATGTGGAGAGGATGTTTAGGTGGGTGGGCACCGACTCAGATTAGAGGAATGTCCATTTAGAACAGAGATGAGGAGGAATTTATTTAGCCAGGGGGTAGTGAATCTGTGGAATTCATTGCCGCAGAGTATACTTAAAGCTCAGGTTCTTGATTAGTAAGGGTGTCAAAGGTTACAGGAAGAAGGCAAGAGAATGGAGTTGAGAGGGATAATAAACCAGTCATGATGGAATGGCGAAGCATACTTGATGGGCTGAATGGCCCTATTCTGCTCCCACAGAAAGCTGAGAAGCAGGACTTCCCGGGTAGCAATTTTCGGGATTTCTGCCTGCACCATGCACCAATGAGGGTAAAAACAGGATGATTTGGCAAATTAATGTGTAGCTGAGAAGCTGGTGTTGGGGGCAGGGCTTCAGGTTCTTGGATCATTGGGATCTCTTCTGTGGGAGGTATGACCTGTTCAAAACCTGTTCGGGTTGTACCTGAACCTGAGGGGAACGAATATTCTTACGACAGGGGAGGATGCTAGGGCTGTTGGGGAGCGTTTAAACTAATCTGGCAGAGGTGTGGGAACTGGAGTGAAGGGATTCAGTATAGGACAGATGGTAAAAAAGTAAAGATACTGTGCAGTCAGACTGTCAGGAAGGGCAGGCGGATGATAGGACATAATTGCAGCCAGCAGGGTGAGTATCAGTGCATTAGAGATGCAGAATCAAAAAGCGTAGCAAATACAGTGCTCCAACTGTGATATTTTAATGCACGGAGTATAAGAAATAAGGCAGATGATCTCGTTGCACTATTACAGATTGCCAGGTATGATGTTGAGACCATCACTGAATCGTGGCTGAAGGATGGTCGTAGTTGGGAGCTGAATGTCCAAGGTTACATGTTGTATCAGAGGGATAGGAGGGTAGGTAGAGGGGGTGGTGTGGCTCTGCTGGTAAAGAATAGCATCTGATCAGTAGAAAGATGTGACATAGGATCGAAAGATATTGAATCTTTGTGGGTTGAGTTAAGAAACTGCCAGAGTAAAAGGACCCTGATGGCAGTTATGTACAGTATAGACCTCCCAACAGTGGCTGGGATGTGGACCACAGATTACAACAGGAAATAGAAAAGGCTTGTCAAAAGGGCAATGTTATGATAGTCATAGGAAATTTCAACATGCAGGTTGATTTGGAAAATCAGTTTGGAAATGGATCTCAAGAGAGTGAGTTTGTTGAATGCCTACGAGATGGCTTTTTAGAGCAGTTTGTCGATGAGCCTGCTAGGGGATCAGCTATACTGGATTGGATGTTATGTAACGAACCGGAGGTGATTAGGGAGCTTAAAGTAAAAGAACCCTTAGGAACCAGTGATCACAATATGATTGAGTTCAACTTGAAATTTGATAGGGAGAAAGTAAAGTCAGATGTAGCAGTATTTCAGTGGAGTAAAGGAAATTACAGTGGTATGGGAGGAGTTGGACAAAGTAAATTGGAAGGAGGTGCTGGCAGGGATGACAGAAGATCAGCAATGGCTTGAGTTTCTGGAAAAATGAGGAAGGGGCAGGATAGATGCATTCCAAAAATGAAGAGATACTCAAATGGCAAAATAGTACAACCATGGCTGACAAGGGACGTCAAAACTAATGTAAAAAGTAGTGGAAGATAGAGGATTGGGAAGCCTTTATAACCTACAGAGAGCAACTAAAAGAATCATTAGGAGGGAAAAGATGAAATATGAATGCAAGCTAGCAAACAATATCAAAGTGGATAGTAAAATCTTTTTCAAGTACATAAAAAATAAAGGAGAGATGAGAATGGATATAGGACAGCTAGAAAATGAGGCTGGAGAAATAATGACAGGGACAAGGAGATGGCTGATGAACTATTCAGGACATTTACAGAGACAGGTGTGTAAAAAGGGCCCAAAGGATTACTGGGGTCCCGAGTCACCAGACTGATTAATTCACCCTGATACAATTGTACTTCTATGTTATATTGACTGTTCTATTGTACATACTATTTATTGCAAATTACTATAAATTGCACATTGCACATTTAGACGGAGATGCTACGTAAAGATTTTTACTCCTCATGTACGTGAAGGATGTAAGAAATAAAGTTAATTCAATTCAAAGTGAGTATTTTGCATCAGTGGAAGACACTAGCAGTGTGCCAGATGTTGAAGGGTGTGAGGGAAGAGAAGTGAGTGCAGTTATTATTGCAAGGGAGAAGGTGCTCAAAAAGCTGAAAGACCTAAGGGTACATAGTCACCCGGACCAGATGATCTGCCCCCTAGGGTTCTGAAACAGGTAACGGTAGAGATTGTAGAAGCATTAGTAATGATCTTTCAAAAATCATTGGACTCTGGCATGGTGTCAGAGGACTGGAAGATTGCAAATGTCACTCCACTCTTTAAGAAAGGAGGAAGGCAGCAGAAAGGAAATTATAGACCAGTTACCCTGACCTCAGTGGTTGGGAAGATGTTAGAGACAGTTGTTAAGGATGAGGTTATTGAGTACTGGGTAACACAGGACAAGATAGGACAAAGTCAGCACGGTTTCCTCAATAACTGCCAGTGAGTAGTGGTGTTCCGCAGGGGTCAATGTTGGGACCACTTCTTTTTACGCTGTATATAAATGACTTAGATGATGGAATAGATAGTTTTGTTGCCAAGTTTGCAGATGATACGAAGATTAGTAGAGGGCAGGTAGTGTTGAGGAAACAGACTGTAGGACTTCAACAAATTAGAAGAATGGGCAAGAAAGTGGCAAATGAAATACAACGTTGGAAAATGCATGATCATGCACTTTGGTAGTAGAAATAAATGTGCGGACTATTTTCTAAACAGGGAGAAAATCCAAAAATCTGAGATGCAAAGGGACTTGGGGGAGTCCTTGTGCAGAACACCCTAAAGGTTAAATAGCATGTCAAGTTGGTCGTGAGGAAGGAAAATGCAATGTTAGCATTCATTTAAAGAGGTCTGGAATTCAAGAGCAGGGATGTGATGCTGAGGCTTTATAAGGCACTGGTGAGGCCTTACCTTGAGTACCATGAACAGTTTTGGGTTTCTTATCTAAGAACAGATGTGCTGGCATTGAAGAGGGTTCAGAGGATGTTCACAGGAATGATTCAGGGAATGATAGGGTTGTCATTCAAGGAATGTTTGATGGCTCTGGGTACTCACTGGAATTTAAAAGGATGAAGGTGGTGGGGGTGGGGGGAATCTCGCTGAAACCTTTCGAATGCTGAAAGGTCTAGACCACATATGTCAAACTCAAGGCCCGCGGTGGAATTATCTTTGGCCCGCGAGATAATATCTAATTACTATTAAAGCTGGCCCCAGTAATCGAAGCGCCTTTGGCGTATGATATGGCTAATGCTGAGTTTATTCAGGTACCAGGTTTTCAGGGTTTTTAGTGTTTATTCGGCAGTCTTGCTCGGCAGTCTTCTTCATAAGAAACGGAATTTGTAAAGTGAAACACTTTGTAGTTATAGCAGAGACTGAGACACATGAGAGCAGGCTGAAAAAACGGAGGCAACGAAAGCTGCGTTCGCACGTGTCCGACTGATCCGGCCCGCATGAAGCTGCATTTTGCTCAATCCAGCCCGTGACCTAAAATGAGTTTGACACCCCTGGTCTAGACAGAGTAGATGTGTGGGGGAGTCTAGGACAAGAAGGCAGAGCCTCAGGAAACGTACACAACGCTGGAAGAACTCAGCAGGCCAGGCAGCATCTGTGAGAAAAGAGTAGCCAATGTTTCGGGCTGAGACCCTTCATCAGGAATGGCCCGAAACGTTGGCTACTCTTTTCTCATGGATGCTGCCTGGCCTGCTGAGTTCTTCCAGCATTGTGTACGTATTCTTTGATCCACAGCATCTGCAGTTGTATTTTTGTGTATAGCGTCAGGATAGTTAGGTGTCCTTTTAAAACAGAGATGCAGAGAAATTTCTTTAGTCAGAGGGTGGTGAATTTGTGGAATTTGTTGCCACAGGCAGCTGTGGAGGCCAGGTCGTAGGGGTGTATTTAAGGCAGAGCTTGATAGGTTCTTGATTAGACACAGCATCAAAAGTTATGAGAAGAAGGTCGGGGAGTGGGGCTGAGGAGGGGTAAAATGATCACCCATGATTGAATGGTGGAGCAGACTCGATGGGCCAAATGGCCTAATTCTATCCCTATGTCGTATGGTCTTATATCTTTATTGTCTGCCCCTGAGGTTGTTATGGAATTGGATCTGAGATTGAAATTGGTTTATTATTGTCACCTGTACTGAGATAGAGTGAAAAGTTTTGCCGGTGGGCCATCCAGACAGATCATTCCATACATAAGAACACAGGAAGTACAAATAAAAATACGACGGAAGAGTTACAGCTCGAGAGAAAGTCCAGTGCAGGTTGACAGATAAAGTGCAAGGGTCACAATGACATAGATTGGGAGATCAAGAATTCATCTTTTCCTGTTTTAGATGTCCAGTCAAGAGTCTGGTAATAACACAAAGTCAAGTCCAAGTCCGTACGTGTCACCGTAGACTACCCTAGGATTCATTTACCTGTGGGCATACATTGTAAAATAAAAAAATACAATAGAATTTATGGAAAAACTAGACACAAAGACTAACAAACAATTAATGTGCAAAAGAATACAAATTGTGCAAATACCAACACATAAATAATATACAATATAATATTATAATATACAGAATATCATATAAAATAATAATATATATTGGTGTGGCATGGTAGCATAGTGGTTAGCTCAACACTTTACAGTATAGGCAACCCGGGATCAATTCCTGCCATTGCCTCGAAGGAGGTTGTACGTTCTTCCTGTGACCGTGTGGCTTTCCTCCGAGTGCTCCGGTTTCCTCCCACAGTCCGGAGACTTGTAGGTTAATTGGTCATTGTAAGTTGCTCCGTGATTAGGCTCGGATTAAACTGGGGGAGTGCTGAACGCAGTGCCCAAACACGGAAGGGCCTGTCCCGACTGTATCTCAATAAATGAATAGATATAATATAATATACTTGTATTTAAATACTATAATCATACATATAATTACAAGTGAATAATTATAATATATGAAATTCAACTGAAAAATACTGAGAACATGTGTTGTAGAGTCCTTCAAAGTGAGTCTGTAGATTGTGGGCTCAGTTCAGTGTTGGGGTGAGTGAAATTATCCACACCAATTCAAGAGCCTGATGGTTGAGGGGTCATAATTGTTCCTGAACCTGGTGACGTGGGTCCTGAATGGAAGTTGTCCTTGAACCCGGTGATGTGTGCTTTCAGGGTTTTCTAACTTCTGCCGGATGGGTGAGGGATGAAGACAGAATGTCTGGAGTGGGGAGGGTCTTTGTTTATGTTTGCTACTTTCCTGAGGCTTTGGGAAGGTTACCTCATCAGGATCACGTCCACTGTGATGCAGTGAGGGTTTACAGATTCAGATGTATTGAAAAGGACATTATTGAGCAGGAACATTGACCCCGTTCCTCCCTCCACGGCCACTGCCTGATCTTCTGAGTGTTTCCAGCATTTTCTGCTCTCGTTGCAGGTTTGCTCAGGATTGGTTCACTGAAGCTGTCCCGATAGACAAGGTGGACTTCACTGCTGTAATGCCCCGCTTCCTGTCTCTCTACGTCTTCTCGTTCTTGAGTCCCAGACAGCTCTGCTTGGCCTCTCAAGTCAACTGGCACTGGCGATTCCTGACTGAACAGGTCGGCTATCCCACTGGCTCCGGTCCAGGTTTTCAGAAATACTCTGTTCCACTGCTGTGTGCTGAGGACGGGGACACAAAAGGTTCTGTAGAGGCTGGAAATGCAGAGCAACACACACACAAAATACTGGAGGAACTCAGCAGGTCAGACAGCATCTATGGAGGGGAATAAGGACCATAAAACATAGGAGCAAAATTGAGCCATTCGGCCCATCGAATCTGCTCTGCCATTCCATCATGCCTGATAAACTCTCCCTCTCAACCCCATTCTCCTGCCTTCTCCCCATAACCTCATGCCCTAATTAATCAAGAACCTCTGCTTTAAATAAACCCAGTGACTTGGCCTTCTCAGCCATCTTTGGCAATAATTCACTACCCTCTGGCTAAAGGCGAGGGACGTCCTTGTGCTCTGCGCCGTGCTCTCCGATCGACTCCTCCATCAAAGGAGATATCTTCTCCACATCGACTCTATCCAGGGCTTTCAATATTTGGCAGTTTCCAATGAGATCCCCCCCTAATTCTCCTAAGCTCCAGCGAGTACAGGCTCAGAGCCATCAAACGGGATAAACTGGCCAGCATCGACTGTTTGTCGTCTCTTGCTGAGTTCCTCCACCATTTTGTGTACTTGGTAAGGCCGATGTTTATCGGTGATTATGAATGTGACTGGTCAGCTAGGTACCGCTCCTGGGCTTTACTGTCCTCAGGCATACACACATCGAAGTCTCTCCCATAAGGATAGAGAGTCACAGGGCCACTGATGCTCCGGGGGGGAGAAATCCCAGTTCAGTCCCACCACTGGCACCGTCTGCAAGGAGCAACAAGCTGTCTGCTGGAGAAATATACCCAAAGGGCACCACGGGAGATCCTGGTTAGCACGACGCCATACAGGTCGGAGCATCAGAGTTCGGACTTCAATCCTGGCACGCGCCTCAGCTGGGTGCTCCGGTTTCCTCCTACAGTCCAAAGACATGCCAGTTAATCGGTCATTGTAAATTGTCCACGGTTAGGCAAGGGATAACAATCGGAGGGTTGCTCAGTGACACTGCTCGATGGGCTGGAAAGGCCTGTCAAGGCTGATCCACAGGGTATCTCAATATAATAAACACATTACAAAGACATACGTACAGATTAGGGTTGGGGAGTTGAGTCAGAAGCATGGTGATGTTTGTGGACTACTTCGAACTGTGTTGGTCGTTGATGCAAACGATGCGTTTCACTGTAGTTTCGATGTACGTGTGAAAAATAAAGCTAATCTAATCTTTAAATGCTGGAGGAACTCAGCAAGTCAGACAGCCACGTCGGTGTAACTTTGGAGTACTGTGTGCAGTTTTGGTCATCTACCTACAGGACAGGTGTAAATGAGATAGAAAGAGTGCAGAGAAGACTTACAAGGATGTTGCTGGGACAAGATGACATGAGTTATAGGGAAAGGTTGAACAGATTTGGACGAGAAGATTGAGAGGAGATTTGATAAAAGTATACAAAACTATGAGGGGTATAGATAGGGTAAATGCAAGCAGGGTTTATCCCCTGGGGTTGGGTGAGACAAGGTCATAGGCTTAATGTGAAAGGTGAAATGTTTAAAGGGACCTTGAGGGGCAGCTTCTACACTCAGAGGGTTGTGTGAGTGTGGAATGAGCAGGTGGTGGATGTGGTTTGAATGGAGACATTTAAGAGAAGTTTGTATATGGGTGGAGAGAAATGGTCCATTCCAAGGTAGATGGCACTAGTCAGAATTACAGTTTGGCACAGAGTGGATGGGGTGAGGGGTCTGTTTCCGTGCTGTATAGTACTCTGTGATAATGAGTGGCTATGTGGTTCCATGTGTCTCCTTGCCAGGACTGTCTGTGGATGCCCAAGTGCGTGAAACATGGCTGGTTTCTACCCTACAGCCCCCCGGACCACGAGTATGGGGCATGGAAGCGACACTACATTGCCTGTGTCCGCAGCCTGGATTATCTCACGCCAGCTGAGGCGGCCAGGGTGTACGGGGTCGTCGTTGAGCCCAAAGAGGCAACTTTGGAGAGGCAGGAGAGGCGGAGTGAGAGGTCGCTGAGGAGGTGGATCCAGGAACGGCTAACACTGCAGAAAAGTAAGGGTTAACATTCAATTGTCCATTGAGTCATACAGGAAAGAAACAGTCCCTGCCAACCAAGTTGTCCATCGAAGCCAATCCCATTCGCCTGTCTGTGCTCCATATACCTCTAAACCTTTCCTATCCAAAGACCTTGGGCACCAGGGTAGTGTAGCGATTAGTGCAGCACCATTACAGCTCAGGGCATCGGAGTTCGGAGTTCAATTCCGGCATCCTCTGTAAGAAAGTTTGTAGATCATGTGGGTTTCCTCGGGGTGTCCCAGTTTCCTCCCATTGTCTAAGGACTTACTGGCAATTGGCCATTATAAATTGTTTTGTGATTAGGCTAGGGTTAAATTGGTGGGTCGCTGGGCAGCTCGGCTCGTTGGGCTGGAAAGCCCTGTACCAAGCTGTGTGACTACACTAAATCAATAAGTGACTTGTTATTGCACCTGCCTCTTCCACTTCCTCTGGCAACTCGATCCATATACGGACAAAGATGTTGCCCAGACTTGAGGACCTGAATCACAGGGAAAGGTTGAATCAATTAGGACATTATTACTTGAAAAATTGAAGGGAGATTTGATAAGAGCTATACTAAATTATGAGGGGTCTGAGGCCTCTGTCGGTCAGTTGACCATGGGTATTGCATCCCACCTGTCTAGATACGCAAGCCTAACAATACGATATGGAGAGCAAGCCGTTGCCCGGGTAGCAAGCTCCCCCGCTCCAGCATCTGATGAACCCAAAGCAGTGGCAGAGACCGATACAGTTTGGTACCAGCAGCGTCGCAGGAGTTACCAGTCAGATTGAACTCAATGTAAGACTGCCTGAGGGATTCCGGCTCTGGATTTTGCCCTTGGGGTTTATTCCCGAAGCCTTCCCCGTGAGTGGGTATAGTCGCAAGGCAGTGGAGGTTTGAGAGCAGAGTTTTCCTTCTCCTCGGTGAGCTGCCAACCACAGCTGACAAGCCCCATCTGCTCGAAGCGACTGGTTTTAAGGCGTCAGTAACCCGCCTTTGCCCCTTCTCCCGTCAGTAGAGATGATTCCACCAGGCTTAGTAGCTAAGCCACCCTTAAAAGCCAGGGGCTGGACTTGGATGTCAGAGGCTATTTGAGACCCACACCCTTGGGAGCTTTTAATAGTGGGAGCTTGTCCCCATTACCACCCCCGGCTATAATGACCTTAAGGAAGGGTATAGATAGGGTAAATGGAAGCAGGCTTTTTCCACTGAGGTTGAGTGAGATACAACTAGAGGTTATGGGTTAAGGCTGAAAGGTGAAATGTTCAAAGGGAAGTTGAGGGGAAACCTCTTCACTCAGAGTGTGGGACGAGCTGCCAGCAGAAATGGTGGATGAGCACTGTGACTAGTCAGAATATCAATTTGGCATGAACTAGATGGGCCAAAGGCCTGTGTCTGTGCTGTAGAGTCATAGAGTTATACAGATATTGAACAATACACATAGAAACAGGCCCTTTAGCCCATCTCATCTGGGCTGAACCACTTAACAGCTTAGTCCTATCGACCTGCACCCAGACCATTGTCCTCCATACCCCTCCAAGCATGTAACTGGAAGCTCGTTCCACGCTCTCACCACCCTCCGAGTGAAGAAGTTCACCTTTACGTCTCCTTAAACAGTTCACCTTTAACCCTTAACCCCTGACATCTAGTTATATCACCCAACCTATGAGAAAAGCCTGCTTGCATTTACCCTATCTATAACCCTCATAATTTTGTATACCTCTATCAAATTTCTCCTCAATCTTCTACATTCTAGGGAATAAAGATATAACCTTTTCAACCTTTCCCTATAACTCAGGCCCTCAAATCCCGGCAACCTCCTTGTAAGTTTCCTCTGCACTCTTTCAATCTTACTTACATCTTTCCTGTAGGTTAGTGACCAAAACTGCACATGAAACTCCAAATTCGGCATCATCAATGTCTTATACAATTCCCAATTCTTGTACTCAATACTTTGACTTATGAAGACCAACGTACCAAAAGCTTTCTTTACGAGGCTATCCATTTGCGTCTGACACCACTTTCACCGAACAATGGACTTGTGTTCCCAGATCCCTCTGTTCTACCACACTCCTCAGAGCCCAGCCACTCACCGTGTAGTACTGGTAAGACACCTCACACGGAATTTTCTGCATTAAATTCCATCTGCCATTTTTCAGCCCGTGTTTCCAGCCGGTCCAGATGCCGCGGCAAGCTCTGGCAGTCTTCCTCACTGTCCACTGCACCTTCAAGCTACGAATTTTCTGATCTGGTTAACTACATTTTCTTCCAGATTGTTGATGTAGATGACAAACAACAACAGACCCAACACCAATGCTTGTGGCACTCCAGTTGTCACAGGCCTCCAGTCAGAGAGACAACCATGTACCATCACTCTCTGGATTCTCAAAGCCAATGTCTAACCCAATTTACTACGTCATCTTGAGTGCCAAGCGACTGAACCTTCGTGACTTTGTCACACTTCTTGCTAAAAGATCAGGGTCCCCCAGTCTGGGGTTCAGGGATCCCTCAGTGAATGGAAAGGCTCCATGGCATAAAAAAGGATGGGAGCCCCGATTCTATGTAGTCAACACCTACTGCCTTGCCTTCATCAACATTCCTGGTAACATCCTCGAAAAGCTTACCACGCACAAAACCATGCTGTCTAACCCTAATCAGTCCCTATCAATCCAAATACGTATATATGTGGTTTATCAGACTATCTTCCAATATCTTACTAACTACTGATGTCAGGCTCACCAGCCTATAATTTCCTGGCTTATTCTTAGAGCCTTTCTTCAGTAATGGAACAACATTAGGTATCATTGAATCTTCTGGCTTCTCGTCCGTGGCTAATATGTCTTAAATATCTCTACTACGGGCCCCTGAAATAATCTGAAATAGCGTCCTGCGGAGTCTGAGGGAACACTTTGCTAAGCCTTGTGGATTTATCCACCCTAATGTATGGCACAACAGCAAAAACCTCCTCCTCCCTGACCTTCCTGTTGTTTTGCCTCACTTCTATAGACTCTGTCTGTCTCCTGAGTAAATGTAGATGCCATCCTTTTGAGATCTCCCCCATCTCTTCTGGCTCCATGCATAGCCAACCACTCTGATCTTCCGGAGACCAATTTTGTCCCTTTCTATCCTTCTGCTCTGGATATACCTGCAGAATTCGCCAGGATTCGCCTTCCCCTTGTCTCCTAGAGGAACCTCATGCCTTCTTTTAGTCCTCAGGATTTCTTTCTTAGATGTTCTCTTGCATTTCTTATATTCCATAAGTACCTCAATTGTCCTGCCTGCCCGTACCTGCTATGCCCCTCCTCCTTAACCAGAGACCCGATATCTCTTGAAAACAAAGGTTCCCTAAACCAGTTATCTTTGCCATACAAACCTTTATTCTCTTTATAACCCACGTGACAAACCTCTGTCTGATTACCCCATTTTGAAGATGCTATGCAAATGCATGCCGGCTGTTTGTGGGCTGGGGCTCCACATGCATCACCCCGTCTGTTACCCCTCCAGGGGACTCGCTGAGCAACCGACCTCCGTGGCTGAGCGGAAAGTGGACTACTCGATGGTACAGCACAAGAGCACGTCACAGCCCGACCCTGGAGAGGCCCAGGAGCAGTGCGTCACTGTGGCCGATGGTAATGGTTGATAATCTCTTTGTTCACCAAAATTAGGCCATTCAGCCCTTGCATCTCTGTCATCCCACCGAACATTCCCCTTTACCTGTTCTTCCCACATTCTTACGAGTTCCACAATCACCCGCCGATCTATTCACCAGCGACCGATTAACCAATCACCCCATAGGAAACCCACATATTCACAGGGAGAGCGTGCAAACTCCGCACAGACAGTGTCTGACTTTGGGATTGAGCACAGGTCTCTGGCATTGTGAGACAGTGGTTCAATAAGCAAACCCCCATTCATAAAGGAAACCACTTTACACAGACACCCCACTCTGGAGGCAGGACCAGTGTGCTCTGCCTTGAATGGAGGGATTTTAGTGTAAATTAAATAAACCTATTTCTGTAGTAATCTGGATTGAGGCAGGAATTCACACGAGGTGGAGTTACTCTCTCCTATAATTACATTTCTGTTTGGATGGTCCCTATCCCCCTCCCTCTCCCCTCCCCCTGCCACTCTCCCTCCCCTCCAACTCCCCTCCCCCTTCCACCCACTTTTCACCCACACTCTCTCAACCTCAATCTCCCCTCTCACCCCCTTTTGCTCCCCCCTTACTTCCTCTCTTTCACCCCTCCCCTCCCCCTTTTCCCCACTCCCCCTCTCTTCAATCCCTCTCCTACTCCCTGTCACCACTCTCTCCCCCTCTCTTCTCCCTCTCTTCCCTTCACTCTCTTCTGCCCCTTTCTCCCCTCCCCTCTCTCTCCCTGTCTCTCTCCCTCTTGCCTCTCTCCCCTCTTCCCACCTCTCACCCCTCCCCCTCTCTCTCCCTGACTTTCTCCCTCTTGCCTCTCTCACCCTCCCCCTCTCTCTCCCTGTCTCTCTCCCTCTTGCCCCTCTCTTCCCTCTCCGATGCGTGGAAGAGCTGAGGGTTTGAAGAAGAGCACACCCTGCCCTTTCCCCACCTTCTTATTCTGGCTTCTTCTCCATTCCTTTCCTGTCCTAATGAAGGTTCTCAGCCTGAAGCATCAACTGTTTACTCTTTTCTACAGATGCTGCCTGGCCTGCTGAGTTCCTGCAGCATTTTGTGTGTGTTGTTGAAGATCTCCAGCAGAGTCTCTTGTGCCTCTGATTTGGTGTTCCGTCTGTGGCGCGGCGTGCCTGTGACCGAACCTGCTAATTTTCAGCTTCACCTCCCTTCATTGGTCAGGTCACTGAGTGAAGGAGCTGGCACGTGTTACAGAGCTGTACGAGACACTGTGCCTGCTGTACTCTGATCACCGTTTCTCTAGGAAAGGCGCGAATGAGGTAGAGAGGATAATGAAACACACGAGTCACAAGGATGTTACCGCGACCGGAGGGCACGAGTTAGAAGGAGGGTGGATAAGTTGCAACTGTTTTCCCCGGAGCGAATGAGGCTGAGGGGTGACCTTGTAGAGGCTTATAAAATTATAAGGCCGTGGATAAGGTGAATGGTCAGGGTCTTTTTTATTTTTGCCAGAGATGTAGCACAGTCACAGGCCCCTCCGGCTCTTGTGATCCTGTGCATTGGAGCCTCCACACCAGGCGGTGAAGCCACAGGTCAGAATGATCTCTGCTAGAGAATCTCCTCAAACGCATGGGAATCCCCATGTCCCTCCGTTCCTGCGGACTGATTAGAGCAGGAGCATTCACCCTGCGTTACCTCTCCCCTCTCCTTTGCCACAGTGCATCAGCCCACACTTCTGTGGATCGACCTCTGCCTGCACTGTTAGCTAAAAAGGCAATACGGGGAGAAAAGATGAGGCACAAATGTAAGCTAGCCAAGAATATAAAGGAGGATAGTAAAAGCTTCTTTAGGTATGTGAAGAGGAAAAAATTAGTTAAGACCAAAGTTGGGCCCTTGAAGGCAGAAACGGGTGAATTTATTATGGGGAACAAGGAAATGGCAGACAAGTTGAACTGGTACTTTGGATCTGTCTTCACTAGGGAAGACACAGACAAGCTCCCAGATGTAATAGTGGCCCAAGGACCTAGGGTAACGGAGGAACTGAAGGAAATTCACATTAGGCAGAAAATGGTGTTGGGTAGACTGATGGGACTGAAGGCTGATAAATCCCCAGGGCCTGATGGTCTGCATCCCAGGATACTTAAGGAGGTGGCTCTAGAAATCATGGACGCATTGGTAATCATTTCCCAATGTTCTGTAGATTCAGGATCAGTTCCTGAGGATTGGAGGATAGCTAATGTTATCCCACATTTTAAGAAAGGAGAGAGAAAGCAGGGTCTGACGTCAGTGGTGGGGAAGATGCTGGAGTCAATTATAAAAGATGAAATAGCGGCATATTTGGATAGCAGTAACAGGATCGGTCTGAGTCAGCATGGATTTACGAAGGGGAAATCATGCTTGACTAATCTTCTGGAATTTTTTGAGGGTGTAACTATGAAAATGGACAAGGGAGAGCCAGTGAATGTAGTGCACCTGGACTTCCAGAAAGCCTTGATAAGGTTCCACATAGGAGATTAGTGGGCAAAATTAGAGCACATGGTATTGGGGGTATGGTACTGACATGGAGAGAAAATTGGTTGGCAGACAGGAAACAAAGAGTAGGGATTAACGCGTCCCTTTCAGAATGGCAGGCTGTGACCAGTGGGGTACTGCGAAGCTCCGTACTGGGACCGCAACTGTTTACAATATACATTAATGATTTAGATGAAGGGATTAAAAGTAACATTAACAAATTTGCAGATGACACAAAGCTGGGTGGCACTGTGAAATGTGAGGAGGATGTTATGAGAATGCAGGGTGACTTGGATAGGTTAGGTGAGTGGGCAGATACATGGAAGATGCAGTTTAATGTGGATAAATGTGAGGTTATCCACTTTGGTGGCAAGAACAGGAAGGCAGATTACTATCTGAATGGTGTCAAGTTAGGAAAAGGGGAAGTACAACGAGATCTAGTTGTCCTTGTTCATCAGTCACTGAAAGTAAGCATGCAGGTACAGCAGGCAGTGAAGAAAGCTAATGACATGTTGGCCTTCATAAGAAGGGGAGTTGAGTATAGGAGCAAAGAGGTCCTTCAGCAGTTGTACAGGGCCCTGGTGAGACCACACCTGGAGTATTGTGTGCAGTTTTGGTCTCCAAATTTGAGGAAGGACATTCTTGCTATTGAGGGAGTGTAGTGTAGGTTCACGAGGTTAATTCCGGAGATGGCGGGACTGTCATATGTTGAAAGATTGGAGCGACTGGGCTTATATACACTGGAATTTAGAAGGATGAGAGGGGATCTGATTGAAACATATAAGATTATTAAGGGTTGGGCGAAGGGGGACAAAGCTGAAGATTATTAAGGGATTGGACACGCTAGAGGCAGGAAACATGTTCCCGATGTTGGTGGAGTCCAGAACCAGAGGCTGCAGTTTAAGAATAAGCGGTAGGCCATTTAGAACAGAGTTGAGGAAAAACATTTTCACCCAGAGAGTTGTGGATCTGTGGAATGCTCTGCCTCAGAGGGCAGTGGAGGCCAATTCTCTGGATGCTTTCAAAAAAGAGTTAGATAGAGCACTTAAACATAGCAGAGTCAAGGGATATGGGGAGAAGGCAGGAACGGGGTCCTGATTGTGGATGATCAGCCATGATCACAGTGAATGGCGGTGCTGGCTCAAAGGGCCGAATGGCCTACTCCTGCACCTATTGTCTATTGTTAATTAAACGATGAACTCTGTTTTCCCCCTGTTGCAGGGTGATCGAACCCAGGCCAGTGTGCCCCTCTCCCATCTGCTGAGTGAAGAGAGCGTGGCCTCAGCCTCGCAGAGCCCGGCTCTGGGGAAGCACTGCCGGCTGGGATCAGCAGTAACACTGTGCACGGGGTGAGTGACAGAACTCTAGGAATATGCCTGAGCAGGATGTCCCAGGCTAGTGGTCCTTACGAGATCCCGCTCCAGTTGCATTACTTTTACCGAACAATTGTTGCATTAGATGGCTCAGTAACTCAGTGGGTTGGGCCATTGCCTCACAGCGCCAGGGAGCCAGGTTCGGTCCCAACCTCAGCTCAGATTCTGCCTGTCAGGAATTTTTTACGTTCTCCCCATGACTATGTGGGTGTCCCCTGGGTACTCTTGGTAGTTCCCACCCCCCCCACCCCCAGATACCCTGATACTCCCACATCTCAATGACGTGCAGATTGGTAGGTTAACTGCCCACTGGAAATCACTGTTTGTAGGTGGGTGGTGGGATCTGGGTGGAGTTAGAACAGAGCAATACAGGCCCTTCAGCCCACAATGTTGTACCGACCCTCTGACCTACTCCAAGTCAGTCTAAACCTCCCTTCCCAAACAGCCCTCCATTTGCCTATCTAAGAGTCTCTCAAATGTCCCTCCTGTATCTGCCTGCACCATCACCCCTGTCAGGGAGTTGCTGGGAATAGGCAGGAACGGGTGATTAATGTACCAGGTTTTGAAGTTTTGGAAAAGATAGAGATGGAGGTAAAATCACGGACAATATCGTAGTTGCACTCGGGAGACATAATGGAGGGGTCAGACACTGGGTCTGTTTGGGTGGAACTCAGGGATAGGAAAGGTGCAACCACACTGATGGGATTGTACTACAGACCCCCAATAATCACCGGGACACTGAGGAACAGGTATGCAATCAGATTAAGGAAATGTGTAAAAATAATACGGTTGTTGTCACGGGGGATTTCAACTTCCCGAATATAAACTGGGACCTTCTTATACAAGGAGTTTAGGTGGGGCAGAATTGTTAAGTATATCCCGGAGAGTTTCTTTAATTAATCTGTAGACGGTTCAGTGAGAGGACGAGCTGTACTGACCTGGTGTTGGGTATTGAGCCTGGCCAATTGACTGACCTTTCAGTGGGTGAACGGTTAGGGAACAGTGACCATGAATCCTTAACTTTCAGGATAGTTGTAGATGAGGATAGCCACACACACAAAATGCTGGAGGAACTCAGCAGGCCAGGCGGCATCTATGGAAAAAAGCACAGTTGACGTTTCAGGCCAAGGCCAGCTGAGTTCCTCCAGCATTTCATGTGTGTTGCTTGGATTTCCAGCATCTGCAGATTTTCTCTTGTTTGTGATAGATGAAGAGAGGTATGGTCCTTGTGAAAGAGTTTTAAATTAGAGTAGGGCAAATTACAAAGGCATTAGGCAGGAACTAAGAAAAGTGTTAATTGGAAACACCCTTCTTCTGGCAAATCCACATTAGACATGTGGAGAGTGTTTAAAGGTCAACTGCACAGAGTCCAGGAAAGGTATGTTCCTGTTAGAAGGAAGAAAAGAGAGAACCTTGGATGTCCAGAGAGATGATGAATTTAGTCAAGAAGGAAAAGGAAATATATGTAAAGCTTTGGAAGTTAAGTGTCACGGGGTGGGGACAAGGGTGCTGGGAGAGGACCCACAAGCAGGACACAAACACGTCTTTCTTAGATATAATAAAATAGCATCTATTACTTGCTACACAGAAGATCGGGAAATCAAGGAGGACAAAGAGGAACACGACCCTCGGACTAGGGGACTAGGGACTAGAATCACTGCGGACCTGGGACTTGGAAACAGGGAACTGGGACAGCCGCGGCCATGACTTGGACAGCGGGAACACGGACAGCCGCGGACCTTGGACTTGGACAGGGGGAACATGGACAGCCACGGCCATGACTGGGACCCTGGGGACAGGGACAGCCACGGACCTTGGACTTGAACAGGGGGAACACGGACAGCCGCGGCCATGACTGGGACAGTGGGAACACGGACAGCCGCGGACCTTGGACATGGACAGGGGGAACACGGACAGCTGCGGCCATGACTGGGACCCTGGGGACTGGGACCGCCATGGCCCTTGGAGACTGGGACCTTGATTCACCGCCGCCAGACACTTGGATACCATGGATCGCTGCAGCCAGAAACATGGACATCAAAACACAGGACAAGGAATCTTGAACCAGGACTCCTCCTTCAGATCAGGCATCGAGCCGGGACTCTTCTTCAGGGGGTAGACACAGACACTGGTTATGAACGTCGAGCCGGGACTCTTCTTCAGGGGGTAGACACAGACACTGGTTATGAACGTCGAGCCGGGACTCTTCTTCAGGGGGTAGACACAGACACTGGGTATGAACACCGAGCCGGGACTCTTCTTCAGGGGGTAGACACAGACACTGGGTATGAACGTCGAGCCGGGACTCTTCTTCAGGGGGTAGACACAGACACTGGTTATGAACGTCGAGCCGGGACTCTTCTTCAGGGGGTAGACACAGACACTGGTTATGAACGTCGAGCCGGGACTCTTCTTCAGGGGGTAGACACAGACACTGGGTATGAACGTCGAGCCGGGACTCTTCTTCAGGGGGTAGACACAGACACTGGGTATGAACGTCGAGCCGGGACTCTTCTTCAGGGGGTAGACACAGACACTGGTTATGAACGTCGAGCCGGGACTCTTCTTCAGGGGGTAGACACAGACACTGGGTATGAACACCGAGCCGGGACTCTTCGAGGGGTAGACATGGACAAAGGGCATGAACGTCGAGTCAAGACTCCGCCTTCCACTCAGGCACCGAGCCGGGACTCTTCAAGGGGTAGACACGGACAAGGGGCATGAACGTCGAGTCAGGACTCCGCCTTCCACTCACCCCTGGCAGATTGACCTTGCCTGGACCCACTCTGGCGACGGAAGGTGAATTGCTGGTACTCCGATGCGGGCTGGATCACTCTGGTGACGGAAGGTGAATTGCTGGTACTCCGATGCGGGCTGGGTCACTCTGGTGACGGAAGGTGAATTGCTGGTACTCCGATGCGGGCTGGATCACTCTGGCGACGGAAGGTGAATCGCTGGTACTCCGATGCGGGCTGGATCACTCTGGTGACGGAAGGTGAATTGCTGGTACTCCGATGCGGGCTGGGTCACTCTGGTGACGGAAGGTGAATTGCTGGTACTCCGATGCGGGCTGGGTCACTCTGGTGACGGAAGGTGAATTGCTGGTACTCCGATGCGGGCTGGGTCACTCTGGTGACGGAAGGTGAATTGCTGGTACTCCGATGCGGGCTGGGTCACTCTGGTGACGGAAGATGAATTGCTGGTACTCCGATGCGGGCTGGGTCACTCTGGTGACGGAAGATGAATTGCTGGTACTCCGATGCTGGCTGGGTCACTCTGGCGATGGAAGGTGAATTGCTGGTACTCCGATGCGGGCTGGATCACTCTGGCGACGGAAGGTGAATTGTTGGTACTCCGATGCGGGCTGGATCACTCTGGCGACGGAAGGTGAATCGCTGGTACTCCGATGCGGGCTGGATCACTCTGGTGACGGAAGGTGAATTGCTGGTACTCCGATGCGGGCTGGGTCACTCTGGTGACGGAAGGTGAATTGCTGGTACTCCGATGCGGGCTGGATCACTCTGGCGACGGAAGGTGAATCGCTGGTACTCCGATGCGGGCTGGATCACTCTGGTGACGGAAGGTGAATTGCTGGTACTCCGATGCGGGCTGGGTCACTCTGGTGACGGAAGGTGAATTGCTGGTACTCCGATGCGGGCTGGGTCACTCTGGTGATGGAAGGTGAATTGCTGGTACTCCGATGCGGGCTGGGTCACTCTGGTGACGGAAGGTGAATTGCTGGTACTCCGATGCGGGCTGGGTCACTCTGGTGACGGAAGATGAATTGCTGGTACTCCGATGCGGGCTGGGTCACTCTGGTGACGGAAGATGAATTGCTGGTACACCGATGCGGGCTGGGTCACTCTGGTGACGGAAGGTGAATTGCTGGTACTCCGATGCGGGCTGGATCACTCTGGCGATGGAAGGTGAATTGCTGGTACTCCGATGCGGGCTGGATCACTCCGGTGGCGGAAGGTGAATTGCTGGTACTCCGTTGCAGGCTGGATCACTCTGGTGACGGAAGGTGAATTGCTGGTACTCCGATGTGGGCTGGATCACTCTGGTGACGGAAGGTGAATTGCTGGTACTCCGATGCGGGCTGGATCACTCTGGTGACGGAAGGCGAATTGCTGGTACTCCGATGCGGGCTGGATCACTCTGGCTTGTTGTAGTGGCGGCGACTTGCGACAGCTTCCTAACACTCTTGCCCCGAACGGCTAAAGCCAGGGGCTTATAAGCTGCCAGTTCGGGTCGAGGGTAGATTACCTGGATTGCCAAGCTCAAGGGATACTTGAAACAGAAATAGAAGGGAACAAGGAGTCAATGGTCCAGATGGCAACCTAACTAAATTAAAGGGGAACCAATCCGGACGATGACATTAAGATCAAACGGAGCACAGGAGGAGTATAAAGAACCTAGAAAAGAATTAAAGAAAGGAATTAGGAAAGTCAGGAGGGACCTTGAAAGTCCTTGGGAAGTGGAATTAAGGTGAATCCCCCTTTGAAGTTTTCATGTTTTATGATTTAACAGATCTCTACAAAGTGATCTAAATTAATTACCAATATAAAACCCAAAATAATTGATTGCTTAAGAATTCACTCCCCCCCCCCCCTTTAATATAACACACTATATCATTACGGGTGTGGCCAATTGGTTTTAGAAGTCACATAATCAGTTAAATGGAGATCTGTTTTTTGAGACCTGTATGCAGTCAGGGTGTTTCAGTTGATTGCAGTAAAAATACACCTGTATCTGAAAGGTCCAACTGCTGGTGAGTCAGTATCCTGGCAAAAACTACACCATGAAGACGAAGGGACAATCCAACAACCCTGTGAAAAGGTTATTGAAAAGCACAAGTCAGGAGATGGATACAAGAACATTTCCAAGTCACTGAATATCCCTTGGAGTACCTTTCAGTCAATCATCAAGAACTGGAAAGATTACGACGCAGCTGTAAATCTGCCTAGAGAAGGCCATCCTCAAAAACTGAGTGACGTGCAAGAAGGGGATTAGTGAGGGAGGCCACCAAGAGACCTGTGACAACTCTGGAGGAGTTACAAGCTTCAGTGGCTGAGTAGGGAGAGATTGTGCATACAACAACTGTCGCCCGGCTGCTTCACCAGTTGCATCTTTATGGGAGAGTGGCAAAGGGAAAGCCACCGTTGGGGGAAAAAAACCTCACATGAAATCTCAGCGATAGTTTGCTAGAAGAAGATTCTATGGTCTGATGAAACCAAAACTGATCTTTTTGGCCAAACTAAACACTATGTTTGGCATAACCCAAACACCACACATCATCAGAAACTCACCATCCCTAACATGAAACATGGTGGTGACTGCATCATGCTGTGGGGATGCTTCACTGCAACAGGCCCTGGAAGGTTCGTGAAGGTAGAGGGTAAAATGAATGCAGCGAAATACAGGGAAATCCTGGAGGAAAACCGGATGCAGTCTGCAAGAGATCTGCGACTTGGGAGATTTGTTTTCCAGCAAGGCCCAGCCATGCAGTCATAGGTGTAGAGAGAGTAGAACAGTGGGCTAAACGTGCATCCTGGTAGTGGGTTTGGGGTCCAGGTGTAAATAAATGTGACTAGGCAGAAGACCAGGTCAGCACAGACTTGATGGGCCAAAGGGCCTGTGACTCTATGATTTCATTTGTGTACTCAGTTCCTTTTCTCCATTATTTGTAGGAAGAACCTCAGTGGTGGTGGTCCCTACCCGATGTCCCACAGCACGGCAGCCACGCCAGAGAACGGTACCTCTAACCACCCCCGACTGGTTCTCATTTCGTCCAGGATCCCGGCGTGGGAGGTAGGCTCCTCAAGTCCCTGCTTCAGGGGCAATGGTGAGGTGGCACAGGTGGACTGGAGATATGAGGACCCAGAGTTTTTAATGGAGATAATTACTCCTGAGGCCTGATCAGCAAAACTTTTAGATAGGGATAGAATTGACAAATACTGGAGGACTTTTAAGATAGGGGACGGTTTAACTGATATGTGTAGGGCAAGATTTTTATTTTTACACAGAATATGGTTATGGATCAGGCTGCCAGGGATGGCTGTGGAAGCAGATGTGACAGTGGAGTTTAAGAAGCTGTTAAACGGTCATGTGAATGTAACCGTCAGGTTCTGTCGGCTGTGTTAGTCTAGGGAAGACAATCTCTGGCCCCACCAAACGTATGAGATTGAGGTGTGAAACCTCCTGTTTGTGTGGATGCTGTGTGATGTGTGACCCTGTTACAAATCAGTACCACGCAATAATAGACAGTACACCGCATACAATTAAATGATTTAGCTTTATAATTCCTAATTTGACTAAAGGGTTTGTAAAGTAAAGCAAAAACAAAAGGGCCCGTTTTAACGAAATGTCTAATGTGCATAGATTGGAGCTCACAGTTTCCCTTCGGCTGGCCCTCCATCGATTTCCTCGGGCTTCGTTGACTCCCGGCCCCACTCCAAGTCCACTCCGTCTTGGTGTCCACGATCTCTCCTGTCTGGCATCTTCTCTCTCCATCTTCCGCCAAACGAAAGACCCAGATCACCTCGGTCTCAGGCACACAAGAAAAAACACTCCCTTCATTGGACGGCCACATTCCAAAGCCCCCAAACACTGCTGCTACAGAAAAACCATTACATTAGCAGTGAAACCTTTCTCATGGCGTTACATGAATATGCAGTGAATGGAGGGATATCAACAGTGTGATAAGACAGGGTGTTAGGATCTGAGGTGAGAGCCAATTCCACTTGCTCTCCGCGATGGTCACTCTTCTCTCCGTGGCCCTGAGGCTATGGAGACTGCCCCAGCTGCTGTGCTCCATGCCCGCTAATATGATGAACTGATAAGTGAGGCTTTGGGCCTACTCTGGGCTGCTCCAGGGTTTGGATCTGAGGGTTCAGTTTGGTTCAGAATGTTGTTGGTCGCTTCTCCTGTTTGCATGATTCGTGTTTATTTTTCATTTTCTTTCCCCTTTCTCTTGCGCATTGGCTGTTGTTATTTTTTTCTTTAATTGAGTTCTTTCTTGCTTTGTGGCTGCCTGTGAGCCAGCACATCTCAAGGTTGTATAGTCTATTCATTCTTTGATAAAAAATGTACTTTGAATCTTGAATCTTTGGATACTGATCACATGCAGTCAGAAGAGACTGAGTTCAATTTGGTGTTGTGTTCAGCACAGACATCATGGGCTGAAGGGCCTGTTCCTGTGCTGTACTGTTCTGTGTTCTAGGGCTGTATACACAGACTTGTCTTCATAGGTGAGAATTAATGCTATAGAGTCATAGAGCACTACAGTATAGAAATGGGCCTTTTGGCCCATCTATTCTGTGCCATCTTGGTCTCCCGCCTAGTCCCACCTATCAGCACTTGGACCATATAACTACATAACTCTCTCAGCCACGTACCTACCCAAGCTTCTCTTTATTGAACAATTGTTTCAATTGGACAATTACAATCAGACCCACATCCTCCACTTTCACTGGCAGCTCGATCCACACTCTCACCACCCTCTGAGTGAAGAAGTTTCCCCTCTGGTTCCTCTTAAACATTTCACTTTTCACCCTTAACCTATGACCTTTAGGACAGCTTCCACCCTGCTGTAAGAAGACCATTTCCTAGTACAATAAGGACTCCTAGTCACACTATCTATCCCATTTCGTTCTTGTACTTTATTGTTTTCCTGCACTGTGCTTTCTCTGTATTCTGCATTGTTACTGTTTTACCCAATTGTCTGTGTGATGATCTAATCTGTGTGCAAGATAGGCTTTTCACTGAATCCCAGTACACGTGACAGCAAAAAACCTGAGACCCTGTTCTGTGTACAGGTGGCCCTGGACTGTGTGAGAGTCGAGGTGATCCCCGTTGTGTATGACCATTGCGGAACGACGCTGGAGAGCCTCCTGTTTCGAGTGGAGCAGGTTCTGAGAGGCCGGAGAGCGAGGAGCATTGGGATACTCGCCGAGGGAAACTCGACTGAGCTGGACTTGGTCCAAGGTAAGGGTGATGAGACACGGGTGGCCGGACAATGGTTTGGCTCTGGGTAGCATTGCCGACCAGAACACCTGTTAGAATTAACCCTGCCCTATCATTATCTGTGACAGGAACACTGAGTTTTTAAAAATTTATTGAGCTACTGTGTGGAACAGACCCCAACCCACCTATTTAACCCGGGCCTAATCACGGGGCAATTTACAATGGCCAATTCACCTACCAACCCGTACGTCTTTGGGTTGTAGCAGACAACCAGAACGCCCAGAAAAGAACCCACGTAATCACAGGGAGAACGTACAAACTCCCTACAGAACTCCAAACTCTGACACCCTGAGATGCAACAGCATTGCACTAAACACTACACTACCATTGTGCCCAGTATTAAATCCCTGCAGTTGGTGGTGATTTATGGAGTCCAGAACCTCAATGGCACTTCAAGACATTTAGACAAGCACTTTAATAGGCAAGGCAAGGAAGAAAGCAATCTCAGTGCCTGTGAATGTCATTAATGTAGACGGGCAAAATGATCGGCTTTGATGGGGAGTAGCATTGAACGGATGTATGATTATGTGACACTGTGAGTCCATAACCCAGGGACATACCAGCATGAAGCAGGTCCCTCAGCCCATCTGGTTCATACTGACCAAAGTACCATCCAAGCTAGTCACAGTTGCCTGCTTTTGGCCCATATTCCTCTACCTTTCCCTGTCCAGGTACCTTTTCAACGTTGTTATCATTACCTGCCTCGAGCAGCTCGTTCCATATACCCACCACCATCTGTAAATACAAAAACATCCTATTAAATCTCTTCCTTCTCCCTGTAAACCTCTGCTCTCTAATCTTTGATTCCTGAACCCTGGGAGAAAGTTTGTGTGTGTTCACTCCCTCTCTTTGCCCCTCATGGCTTTAAACATGAGGCAAAACCATTGTGGGAGTCAGGGTGGTTGAAGACAAACATCTTTGGATATAAGACCACAAGACAGACGAGCAGAATGAGGCATTCCACCCGTCGAGTTTGCTCCGACATTCCATCATGGCTGACTTACTGTCCTTCTCAGCCCCATTCTCCTGCCTTCTCCTCGTAACCTTTGACACCCTGACTAATCAAGAACCTACCAACCTCTGCTTTAAATGTGTTCAATGGCTTGGACTACATTGCCGCCTGAGGCATGAATTACACAAATTTACCACCGTTGGCTAAAGAAATTCCTCCTTATCTCTGTCCTAAATAGACATCCCTCTCTTCTGAGGCTGTACCCTCTGGTCCTAGACTCCCCAACCATAAGACACATTCTTCCCACATCCACTCTATCTCAGGCGTTCAATATTTGGTAGATTTTAATGAGCCCCCCCCCCCCCAAACCCTCGTCTTCATAAAGTTCAGCAAGTTACAGGTCCAGAGCCATCAAATGCTCCTCATATATTAACCCTTTCATTCCCTGAATCTTTCTCATGAACCTCCACTGAACCCTCTCCAATGCCAGCACATCATTTCTTAGATAAGGGCCCCAAAACCACGCACAATACTCCGAGTGTGGTCTGACCAATGCCTTATAAAGCCTCAGCATTACATCCTTGCTTATATATTCTAATGCTCTCAAAATTAATGTTAATATTGCATTTACTTTCCTTGCCACTGACTCTGCCTGGAAGTTAACCTTCAGGGAATCCTGCATGCAGACTCCCAAGTCCCTTTGCATCTTAGATTTTTGAATATTCTCCCTGTTTAGAAAATAGTCTACACTTTCATTCCTTCTAACAAAGTGCATAACCTCTTACTTCCCGACACTGTATTCTGTCTGCCACTTCTTTGCCAATATTGCTAATCTGTCAAAGTCCTTCTGCAGACACCCCACTTCCTCAACACTACCTGCCCCTCTGCCCATTTTCATATCATCCACCACTTGGTCACAAAGTCATCAATTATGTCACCTAAATTGTTGTGGTGATGTATAATGTAAACAGAAAAATGCCCAACACTGACCCCTCTGGAGCACCACTAGTCAATGGCAGCCAACCAGAAAAGACTCCCTTTATTCCCACTCTTTGCCTCCTGCCAGTCAGCCAATATTCTATCCATCTTAGTATCTTTACCGCAAAAATATGGGCTCTTCTAAAGCAGCCTCATGTGTGGCAAATTGTCAAAGGTCATCTGAAAATCCAAGTAAACAACATCCACTGATCCTCCTTTGTCTATCCTGCCTATTATTTCCTTAACGGATTCCAACAGATTTGTCAGGCAGGAGTTCCCCTTAAGGGAACTATGCTCTCTTTGGCCTATTTTATCATGTGCCTCCAAGTAGCTGAATCCTTAATAGGGAGACGACAACATCTTCCCAACACTGAAGTCAAACTAACTGGCCTATAATTTCCTTTCTTCTACCTCCCTCCCTTCCCTAAAGAGTGGGGTGATATTTGTAATTTTCCAGTCCTACAGAACCAAGCCAGGATCCATTGATTCTTGCAAGATCATTACTAGTGCCTCCACAATCTCTTCAGCCACCTCCTTCAGAACCCTCCTTCAGAAGTTCATCTGGTCCAGGTGACTTATCTACCTTCAGACCTTTCCAATTCTGAAGCACCTTCTCCTTTGTAGGACACTTACTTCTGCCCTCAAATTTCTGACATGCTTGTTTGAAGTTAATAGTTACAGAAAGAAAGGGAGATTGGGACAACGAAGGCTGATGAGAGATGGTAGAGAACTGGAGATATTTTGGCCAGCGTCAGTCACTGGGATCCAGAGCCATTCCTGTTCAATCACCATTGCATCATTATAGACCCATTAAGATCAGATTAACTGGGAGCAGGAGAAGGCCATTGATGGGGTAGCTGTGCACTTGCAGTGAGGAGGTGATCTGACTGGGCGTTGGGTCCTTCCATCACTTTCGATGTCGTAGTCCTCTCGGTCGCTACACTTTTGCTGCCAAACCCTGGCGCAAAAATAGGATTTGGTGTCATCTCTCCCCTGTCAGGTTACCTAAACCTAGTCTATTGTGCTCTTTGTCACTACGACCAGGCCATTCAGACCATCGAGCCCCACAGCTGGCCTTCAGTTCTCTCTGTTTGCCAGAGTTTGCTTCATCTTGCATACTAGCAACTTTAACACAGCCAAGTCCTTCTGATCCTGACCATATCCACTGACCCACATCACAGGCAACATAGGGTCAGCATAACACTACGGCGGCACCACTGTCTGCTCTCCTCGTCACTGTGTGGGTTTGCTCCAGGCGCTCCACACATTCCAAAGACGTCTAGGTTAGCAGGTTAATTGGTCACATGAGTATAATCGTCTGGTGCGAGCTCGTTGGGCCAGGAGGGCCTGTTACAGTGCTGTATCTCTAAATAATACACGGGTACGTGGGTGGAAACCCAGATATCCGTCCCAGTGTTTGGGGAGTTTAAGTCTGGCCACCAACACATACCAGAAGCTAACTGAAAACTAATTTGCAAAGAAGACATTCAGAGTTCTTTAACTTGTTTACATTTTATTTCTGTTTTCTTTTAGGCTGCAAGATCAGTTCAAAGAATCTTCCGGATGCTAAGATAAGAGAATTCTGGGAGAATCTGGCCAGCTGCATCCTGTCACAAGAAGAAGGAGGAGACATCCACATCTTTGTGCCTTTGGCTGCATCAGGTTAGATTTCTGGATCTCAGGAGTGGGTGTTCCAGTGGCACAGCTTGTAGAGCTACTACCTCGCTGCACGAGAGACCTGGGTTCGATCCTGGCCTCCGGTATTGATTTTATCATTGTCACGTGTACCAAGATACAGTGAAAAGCTGTACAATCATTGCACAGTGCATTGAGGTGGAACAAGGCAAAACAATAACAGAATGTAGAATGAAATGTAACAACTATAAAGTGCAAGATCATAATGAGGTAAATTGTGAGGACAAGAGACCATTTTATCATACAAGAGGTCCATTTAATAGTGGGATAACAGTGGGATGGAAGCTGTCCTTGGTGGTGGTGGTATGTGCTTTCAGGCTTCTGCTCGAAGGGAGAGGGGAGGAGAGAGGATGTTTGGGATGGGTGGGGTCTTTGATTATGCTGGCTGCTTCACTGATAGCTTCCGATTTACCTCCAGTGCTGGCTGTGTGGAGTTTGCATGTTCTCTTTGTGACCTTGTGGGTTTCCCCATGTCACATCCCAAAGGTTTGTAGGTTGGCTGCTGTAAATAGTAATGGTTTATTATTGTCATGCTTACTGGGATACTCTGAAAAGTTTTGCTTGTGTGCTGTCAGAATCAGGTTTAATATCACTGATATACGTCGTGAAGTTTGTGGTTTGGTGCAGCAGAACTGAGTGATGCATAGAAAATTACTATGTTACACTAAATACATAAATAGTGCAAAAGAGCAAATGTGAGGTAGTGTTCACAGGCCCCTAAATCATAACTAACCCGAACTGGAGCATCCAGAGGAAACGCGTGCAATCATGGAAAGAAACTCCTTATAGACAACGGCAGGATTCGAACCCTGATTGTTGGATTCTCTGCACTGTAAAGGGTTATGCTGTCTCCTTACAGAGAGCGGTGGGATTCAAACCCTGATCGCTGGGATTGATGGGGCTGTAAAGGGTTATGCTATCTCCTTACAGGGAGCGGTGGGATTCGAACCCTGATCGCTGGGATTGCTGGGGCTGTAAAGGGTTATGCTATCTCCTTACAGGGAGCGGTGGGATTCGAACCCTGATCGCTGGGATTGCTGGGGCTGTAAAGGGTTATGCTATCTCCTTACAGAGAGCGGTGGGATTCGAACCCTGATTGTTGGGATTGCTGGGGCTGTAAAGGGTTATGCTGTCTCCTTACAGAGAGCGGTGGGATTCGAACCCTGATCACTGGGATTGCTGGGGCTGTAAAGGGTTATGCTATCTCCTTACAGGGAGCGGTGGGATTCGAACCCTGATCGCTGGGATTGCTGGGGCTGTAAAGGGTTATGCTATCTCCTTACAGGGAGCGGTGGGATTCGAACCCTGATTGTTGGATTCTCTGCACTGTAAAGGGTTATGCTATCTCCTTACAGAGAGCGGTGGGATTCGAACCCTGATCGCTGGTGCTGTAAGAGTTACGCTATCTGTTGTGCTGCCCTGTTTTTCTTTATGTAACCCTCAGGTCCGGCCGGCGGCTTAATCTAGGGGAGGACAGCCTCCGGCCCAGCCGAGCTTGAGATATCTTGTTTGTGTGGATGCTGCGTGATGTGTCCCCTGTTACAAATCAGTACCACAAAATAACAAACAGTACACAATATACAATTAAATAATTGAGCTTTATCATTCTTAATTTGACTATATGGTGAGTAAAGAAACAAAAAAAGAAAAAAAAGGGCCCGTTTGCATGTAACAGTCTAATGCGCAACGTTGGAGCTCACAGTTCCAACCATTCGTTCCCCATCGACCTCGTCCGAGGGGCACCGACTGTCAGACCCTCGCTCCAAGTCTGCTCTGCCCGGCGCTCTACCAACTCTCTCCACTTGCGTCTTCTCTCTTCATCTCCCGGTGACAAAAGACCATGAATATCTTTTCTCAGACCCCCAAGAAAGAAACAACATGCAAAGTTGTTTGGAAGGCACACATTCCAAAGTCCTGTTATCTCTAGTCATAACCCAAACATTGCTGCTACGGAGAAACCATTACATCAACAGTGAAAGCTTACAAAGAGGTCATTACATCAGCAGTGAAACCTTACAGAGAACCCATTACATCAGCAGTGAAACCTTACAGAGAAACCATTACATCAGCAGTGAAACCTTACAGAGAGGCCATTACATCAGCAGTGAAACCTTACAGAGAACCCATTACATCAGCAGTGAAACCTTACAGAGAACCCATTACATCAGCAGTGAAACCTTACAGAGAGGCCATTACATCAGCAGTGAAACCTTACAGAGAACCCATTACATCAGCAGTGAAACCTTACAGAGAGGCCATTACATCAGCAGTGAAACCTTACAGAGAGGCCATTACATCAGCAGTGAAACCTTACAGAGGGGCCATTACATCAGCAGTGAAACCTTACAGAGAGGCCATTACATCAGCAGTGAAACCTTACAGAGAGGCCATTACATCAGCAGTGAAACCTTACAGAGGGGCCATTACATCAGCAGTGAAACCTTACAGAGAGGCCATTACATCAGCAGTGAAACCTTACAGAGAACCCATTACATCAGCAGTGAAACCTTACAGAGGGGCCATTACATCAGCAGTGAAACCTTACAGAGAACCCATTACATCAGCAGTGAAACCTTACAGAGAACCCATTACATCAGCAGTGAAACCTTACAGACAGGCCATTACATCAGCAGTGAAACCTTACAGAGGGGCCATTACATCAGCAGTGAAACCTTACAGAGAACCCATTACATCAGCAGTGAAACCTTACAGAGGGGCCATTACATCAGCAGTGAAACCTTACAGCGAACCCATTACATCAGCAATGAAACCTTACAGAGGGGCCATTACATCAGCAGTGAACCCTTACAGAGAGGCCATTACATCAGCAGTGAAACCTTACAGAGAACCCATTACATCAGCAGTGAAACCTTACAGAGAAACCATTACATCAGCAGTGAAACCTTACAGAGAACCCATTACATCAACAGTGAAACCTTACAGAGAACTCATTACATCAGCAGTGAAACCTTACAGCGAGGCCATTACATCAGCAGTGAAACCTTACAGAGGGGCCATTACATCAGCAGTGAAACCCTACAGAGGGGCCATTACATCAGCAGTGAAACCTTACAGAGAACCCATTACATCAGCAGTGAAACCTTACAGAGAAACCATTACATCAGCAGTGAAACCTTACAGAGAACCCATTACATCAGCAGTGAAACCTTACAGAGGGGCCATTACATCAGCAGTGAAATCTTACAGAGAAACCATTACATCAGCAGTGAAACCTTACAGAGAGGCCATTACATCAGCAGTGAAACCTTACAGAGAGGCCATTACATCAGCAGTGAAACCTTACAGAGAACCCATTACATCAGCAGTGAAACCTTACAGAGAACCCATTACATCAGCAGTGAAACCTTACAGAGAGGCCATTACATCAGCAGTGAAACCTTACAGAGAACCCATTACATCAGCAGTGAAACCTTACAGAGAGGCCATTACATCAGCAGTGAAACCTTACAGAGAACCCATTACATCAGCAGTGAAACCTTACAGAGAGGCCATTACATCAGCAGTGAAACCTTACAGAGGGGCCATTACATCAGCAGTGAAACCTTACAGAGAGGCCATTACATCAGCAGTGAAACCTTACAGAGAACCCATTACATCAGCAGTGAAACCTTACAGAGAACCCATTACATCAGCAGTGAAACCTTACAGAGGGGCCATTACATCAGCAGTGAAACCTTACAGAGAACCCATTACATCAGCAGTGAAACCTTACAGACAGGCCATTACATCAGCAGTGAAACCTTACAGAGGGGCCATTACATCAGCAGTGAAACCTTACAGAGAACCCATTACATCAGCAGTGAAACCTTACAGAGAACCCATTACATCAGCAGTGAAACCTTACAGAGGGGCCATTACATCAGCAGTGAAACCTTACAGAGGGGCCATTACATCAGCAGTAAAACCTTACAGCGAACCCATTACATCAGCAGTGAAACCTTACGGAGAGGCCATTACATCAGCAGTGAAACCTTACAGAGAACCCATTACATCAGCAATGAAACCTTACAGAGAACCCACTACATCAGCAGTGAAACCTTACAGAGGGGCCATTACATCAACAGTGAAACCTTACAGAGAAACCATTACATCAGCAGTGAAACCTTACAGCGAACCCACTACATCAGCAGTGAAACCTTACAGAGAACCCATTACATCAGCAGTGAAACCTTACAGAGAGGCCATTACATCAGCAGTGAAACCTTACAGAGAGGTCATTACATCAGCAGTGAAACCTTACAGAGGGGCCATTACATCAGCAGTGAAACCCTACAGAGGGGCCATTACATCAGCAGTGAAACCTTACAGAGAACCCATTACATCAGCAGTGAAACCTTACAGAGAAACCATTACATCAGCAGTGAAACCTTACAGAGAACCCATTACATCAGCAGTGAAACCTTACAGAGAACCCATTACATCAGCAGTGAAACCTTACAGAGGGGCCATTACATCAACAGTGAAACCTTACAGAGAAACCATTACATCAGCAGTGAAACCTTACAGCGAACCCACTACATCAGCAGTGAAACCTTACAGAGAACCCATTACATCAGCAGTGAAACCTTACAGAGAGGCCATTACATCAGCAGTGAAACCTTACAGAGAGGCCATTACATCAGCAGTTAAACCTTACAGAGAGGTCATTACATCAGCAGTGAAACCTTACAGAGGGGCCATTACATCAGCAGTGAAACCCTACAGAGGGGCCATTACATCAGCAGTGAAACCTTACAGAGAACCCATTACATCAGCAGTGAAACCTTACAGAGAAACCATTACATCAGCAGTGAAACCTTACAGAGAACCCATTACATCAGCAGTGAAACCTTACAGAGAACCCATTACATCAGCAGTGAAACCTTACAGAGGGGCCATTACATCAGCAGTGAAACCTTACAGAGAAACCATTACATCAGCAGTGAAACCTTACAGAGAGGCCATTACATCAGCAGTGAAACCTTACAGAGAAACCATTACATCAGCAGTGAAACCTTACAGAGAGGCCATTACATCAGCAGTGAAACCTTACAGAGAACCCATTACATCAGCAGTGAAACCTTACAGACAGGCCATTACATCAGCAGTGAAACCTTACAGAGGGGCCATTACATCAGCAGTGAAACCTTACAGAGAACCCATTACATCAGCAGTGAAACCTTACAGAGAACCCATTACATCAGCAGTGAAACCTTACAGAGGGGCCATTACATCAGCAGTGAAACCTTACAGAGGGGCCATTACATCAGCAGTAAAACCTTACAGCGAACCCATTACATCAGCAGTGAAACCTTACAGAGAGGCCATTACATCAGCAGTGAAACCTTACAGAGAAACCATTACATCAGCAGTGAAACCTTACGGAGAACCCATTACATCAGCAGTGAAACCTTACGGAGAGGCCATTACATCAGCAGTGAAACCTTACAGAGAACCCATTACATCAGCAATGAAACCTTACAGCGAACCCACTACATCAGCAGTGAAACCTTACAGAGAGGCCATTACATCAGCAGTGAAACCTTACAGAGAGGCCATTACATCAGCAGTGAAACCTTACAGAGAGGTCATTACATCAGCAGTGAAACCTTACAGAGAAACCATTACATCAGCAGTGAAACCTTACAGCGAACCCACTACATCAGCAGTGAAACCTTACAGAGAACCCATTACATCAGCAGTGAAACCTTACAGAGAGGCCATTACATCAGCAGTGAAACCTTACAGAGAGGCCATTACATCAGCAGTGAAACCTTACAGAGAGGTCATTACATCAGCAGTGAAACCTTACAGAGGGGCCATTACATCAGCAGTGAAACCCTACAGAGGGGCCATTACATCAGCAGTGAAACCTTACAGAGAACCCATTACATCAGCAGTGAAACCTTACAGAGAAACCATTACATCAGCAGTGAAACCTTACAGAGAACCCATTACATCAGCAGTGAAACCTTACAGAGAACCCATTACATCAGCAGTGAAACCTTACAGAGGGGCCATTACATCAACAGTGAAACCTTACAGAGAAACCATTACATCAGCAGTGAAACCTTACAGAGAGGCCATTACATCAGCAGTGAAACCTTACAGAGAAACCATTACATCAGCAGTGAAACCTTACAGAGAGGCCATTACATCAGCAGTGAAACCTTACAGAGAACCCATTACATCAGCAGTGAAACCTTACAGAGAACCCATTACATCAGCAGTGAAACCTTACAGAGAGGCCATTACATCAGCAGTGAAACCTTACAGAGGGGCCATTACATCAGCAGTGAAACCTTACAGAGAGGCCATTACATCAGCAGTGAAACCTTACAGAGAACCCATTACATCAGCAGTGAAACCTTACAGAGAACCCATTACATCAGAAGTGAAACCTTACAGAGGGGCCATTACATCAGCAGTGAAACCTTACAGAGAACCCATTACATCAGCAGTGAAACCTTACAGCACATTACATTTAGATTAGCTTTTTAATACTAGGTTTGTCACATGTACATTGAGACATACAGTGGAATTGATTTATAAACGGTCTTTCTCTGTGACCAGAGGCAGGAATGGAACTCCTGTCCCAGCTGTCTGCACTGACTGCTGTATGCTACAACACACCTACAGGGATGGTGACTGGATCCTACCAACATGGTAAGTATAACACTTTTTTTGTGAGAGCTTTGTAAATTATTCCTATTGTAAGACCGACCATAAGACATAGAAGCAGAAGTAAGCCATTCAGCTTATTGAGTCTGTTCTGCCATTCCGTCATGGCTGATTTATTCTCCCTCTCAACCCATGCCTTCTCCCAGTAACCTTTGATCCCCTGACTTATCAGGAACCTATCAACTTCTGCTTTAAGTACCCCAATGACTTGGCCTCCGCAGCCCTCTATGGCAATGACTTCCACAGATTCACCACCCTCTGGCTGAAGAAATTCCTCCTCGTCTGTGTTCTAAATGGATGGCCCTCTATTCTGAGGCTGTGCCCTCTGGTCCCAGAACACTGAGGTGTAGTAATCTTGTGCATTGTAGAAATCTGTCAATCTAATCAATAATTAAACAACCAAGTGGGTATAATATTTCATTCACAGATTCTCCCTCCTCCTACCCAACCCAATGAGCTTCTGAGATCCATTGCCTGCCATTTTGTCTTTCCTAGATTTATCAGAGTCACACAATGCTTCATACTATGCACTAACTGGGCATGGTAATTGTTAACTTACCCAGGTGTATTTTAGCAATGCTCAAGTACCAAATTAACCAATCTAGCTCCAAATTAACCTAAATCTCTTCTGCCTCCATGTGATCCATAACTCTCTGTTGCCTTTTTAGTCATCTGTCTGTCTCACAGCCTCTTAATCGCCACTATCGTATCTGCTTCCATCACCACCCTTAGCAACCTGTTCCAGGCACTCACTTTATAAAGAACATCCCCCTATACTTTCCTCCAATCACCTTCAAATGATGCCCCCTCTTATCAGCCAGTTTCACCATGGGAAAACGTCGCTAGCTGTCCTCTTGATCTATGCCTCTTATCATCTTAAACACCCCTATCAAGTCACCTCTCATCTTCCTTGGCTCAAAGAGAAAGCTCTAACTTGCTCAACCTATCCTTATTAGACACAATCTCTAGTCCAGGCAGCATCCCGGTGAATCTCCTCTGCACCCTCTCTAATCCAGACAGCATCCCGGTGAATCTCCTCTGCACCCTCTCTAATCCAGGCAGCATCCTGGTAAACCTCCTCTGCGCCCTCTCTAAAGCTTCCACCTCTTTATCTTTATAAAGTTTAAAGATATCCTTTAAGCATTCCCCTATCATTTTAATTGCTTGTCCCCTGGTATTTGACATTTCTACCCTGTGAGAAAGATTCTCACTGTCTACCCTATCCATCCATTTTCCTATAAATGTAGGACATAGAACAGAGAACAGTACAGCAGAGTTCTGGTCACTCCACGGTAGGAAGGATGTTGAGGTTTTGGACAGTACAGCACAGGAACAGGCCATTCAGCCCACAATGTTGTGCCGAACCAGCTACAAAGCAAATCAAAAACATCCACACTAATCCCTCCTCCCTACACCATGTCCATATCCCTCCATCTTCCTTACATTCGTGTGGCTATCTAAATGTCTCTTAACAGTCTCTAGTGTATTTGCCTGTACCTCAAGACCAGACTTTCCAGGCATCCACCACTCTCTGAGTAAATAACTTAGCCCTCACATCCCCTTTGACCCTACCCCCTTCTCACCTTCAATGCATGCCCTCTGCTATTGGACATTTCTACCCTGGGAAACAGATACTCCCTGTCCACTCTATCTCTGCCTCTCATAATCTTGTAAACCTCCGTCAGATCTCCCCTCAGCCTCAGCCACTCCAGAGAAAACAATCCAAGTTTGTCTGGCCTCTCATGATAGCACATGCCCTCTAAACCAGGCAGCATCCTGGCACCCTCTCCAAAACCTCAACATCCTTCCTACCGTGGAGCGACCAGAACTCTACACAATACTCCAGTTGAGGCCTAACCAGAGTTTTATAAAGTTGCAACATAACCTCCTGACTTTTGAACTCAATGCCTGTAAGGAATTCTATCAGGAATAGCCACGAGAGGATGCAATAACTTGCAGGCAGTGATCTACCTGCTTCATCTATTCGATATGGCCAAGTACCTACCAGTAATGGACTTACCAATGGAGAGTCCCCAACCGAGAAAGCACACCAACACCCCTACTTCCTCGGGAGCCTGAGGAAATTTGTCACGTCCCCGTCGACCCTCACCAGTTTTTATTGACACACCATTGACAACTTGGTACAGCAATTGTTCTGCCCAAGATTGCAAAAACGGTGAGAGTTTTAGACACGGTTCAGGACATGATGGAGTCCTGGTGAAGGGTCTCGGCAGAATCCTACTTGTCATCAGTAGGACTCTTTATCTCCATGCCTTGCTCACTTAAGCTTCTGTCTAAATGCCTCTTAAATGTAGTTTCTCTGGCAGTGGCCAAGTTCAGGAACAGTCAACACCGTACAACAATCAGGCTCCTGAACCAGTGCGGATAACTTCACTCACCACAACTCTGAACTCATTCTATGAGCTACAGACTCACTTTCAAGGACTCTTCACAACTCATGTTCTCAGTTTTATTTTTTATCTGCAGTTCCTTTTCTTTTGTACCCTGGTAGTTTGTCACTGTTTGTCTGTTTGTGTATAGTTTTTTGTAAAATTCAATTGTATTATCTACTTTACCTGTGAATGCCTGCAAGATAACGAATCTCAATGTAATATATGGTCACAGGTATGAACTTTGATAATAAATTTGCTGTGCTGCCCTCTAGTTTTCAGCGAGTGGCTGTGGGCAGCTGGGGACCCCTCTCCCCCAGCCAGGTACTTCAATGAGAAGAAGCTGCTGTCGTGGACCAGGATGGCAGAAGTGAGTGAGGAACTCCATGCGCACATCCGCAAGGCGATGGAACCGCACTGCAGACATTTGCAGAGGCACCTCTGCGGGAGGCTGATTGGTAAGACTTCAAGCATTTTTAATTCCTGGTCAGCCAAACGTTTGAATGCCTCAAGGGTCACTTTCAGCAAACACCGATAAGAAGATGATTCCACCTAGGGATATAGGATACAGAACATAGTACAGCACAGGAACAGGCTCTTCAGCCAACAATGTAAAAGGAAGCTTGCCTTTTATGTCTCCTTTAAGCTTTCCTCCTCTCACCTTAAAGCTGTGTCCTCTAGTATTTCACAGTGTATTGGTATTCGTATTGTCAAGTACTAGAGGGCACCGTGCGGAGAAGGTATGGCCTGCACAAGAGAATGGCTGATAACTAAACCCGAGGGGACCATTATCCTTGTGGGCAGGTTTGCTAGAGCTGTTGGGGATGGTTTAGACAATTTGACGGGGATGGAAACCGGAGTGATGGGGTGAGAATGGGACTGTTGGTATATACAAGTAGATGCTGTGTGTAGTGAGACTGTGAGGAAGGACAGGTTAATAGGGCAAATTGTAGTCACTGGGATGAGATGAAGTGTAACGTAGGGGTAATGAAGACAGGACTGAAGGTAAATGCACACAGTATACAGATGATCTTGTAGTGCAGTTACAGATTGGCATGGATGACGTTGTGGGCATCACTGAGTCGTGGCTGAAAGAAGATTATAGTTGGGAGTTTAACATGCAAAGATACACATTGTGTTGAAAGGACAGGCAGGTAGGCAGAGGGGATGGGGTGGCTCTGCTGGTAAAAAAAAATGAAATCAAATCCTTAGAAAGAGGTGACATAGGATCAGAAAATGTAGAGTCCTTGTGCGTAGAGTTAAGAAACTGCAAGGGTAAAAGACACTGATGGGAGTTATACATGGGCCTCTGAACAGTAGTCAGGATGTGGGCTACAAATTACAATCGGAGATAGAAAGGGCATGTCAAATAGAGCAACGTTACAATAGTCGTGGGGGATTTCAGTTTAAGACCATAAGGCTATAAGACATAAGAGTAGAATTAGACCATTTGGCTCATCGAGTCTGCTCCACCATTTCATCATGGCTGATGCAATTTTCCCCTCAGCCCCAGTCTCCCCCCTCCCCATATCCCTTCATGCCCTGACCAATCAAGAATCTATCTTTGCCTTAAATATACATAATGACTTGTCCTCCACAGATTCACCTCTCTCTGGCTAAAGAAATTCCTCCTCTCCATTCTAAAAGGATGCCCCTCTATTCTGAGGCTGCGTCCTCTGGTTTTAGACACTCCCACCATAGAAAATATCATCTCCACATCCACTCTATCAAGGCCTTTCTCCATATAATAGGTTTCAATTAGGTCACCCCTCATTCTTCTAAATTCCAGTGAATACTGGCTCAGAGCCATCAAACACTTTTCATATGACAAGCCGTTTAATCCTGGAATCAATTTCATGAACCTCCTTTGAATCCTCTCCAGTTTCAGCACATCCTTTCTAAGATAAGGGGCCAAAATCTGCTCACAATACTCCAAGTGAGGCCTCACCAGTGTTTTATTAAGTGTTAACATTACATCCTTGCTTTTATATTCTAGTCCTCTCGAAATGAATGCTAACATTGCATTTGCCTTCTTTACCACAGACTCAACCTGCAAATTAACCTTTAGAGAATCCTGCAAAGGACTCCCAAGTCCCTTTGTGCCTCAGTTTTTTGTATTTTCTCTCCATTTAGAAAATAGTCAACTGTTTCATTTCTTCTACCAAAGTGCATGACCGTACACTATTCCATCTGCCATTTCTTTGCCCATTCTCCTAATCTGTCTAAGTCCTTCTGTAGCCTCCCTACTTCCTCAAAACTACATGCCCCTCCACCTATCTTTGTATCATCTGCGAACTTTTTAACAAAATCATAAATTCAATCATCCAAATCATTAACATATAACCTAAAAATAATTGGTCACAACACAGACCCCTGTGGAACACCAGTAACTACTGGCAGCCAACTAAAAATGGCTCCCTTTATTCCCACTGTTTGCCTCCTGCCAATCAGCCACTGCCTATCCATACTGGAATCTTTCCTGCAATACCATGGGATCATAGCTTGTTAAGCAGCCTCATGTGTGGCACCTTGTCAAAGGCCTTCTGAAAATCCAAGTACCAACATCAACCAATTCTCCTTTGTCTATCCAGCTTGTTATCTCTTCAAAGAATTCCAGCAGATTTATCAGGCAAGATTTTCCCTTGAGGAAACCATTCTGACTGCAGCATATTTTATCATGTGCCTCCAAGTGCCCTGATACCTCATCCTTAATAATCGACGCAACATCTTCCCGACCAATGAGGTCAGACTAACTGGCCTGTAGTCTCCTTTCTACTGCCTCTCTCCTTTCTTGAAATGTGGAGTGACATTTGCAATTTTCTAGTCTTCTGGAACCATATCGGAATCTCGTGATTCTTGGAAGATCAGTAATAATGCCAATCGTTAATATTATGCAGATCATTTGGAATAAATCGGGTTGATGGTGGATCTGAAGTGAGGAATTTTGCAGAATGCTTACAAGATGGCTTTAATATAAAGGAGGATACAAAAGGTTTTTTTTTCCAGAAATACAAAGAGTAAAAAAGAAGAGAATGGATATCAGACCACTGGAAAATGACCCTGCAGAGGTAGTAATGGGGACATGGAAATGGCGATTGAACTGAATAAGCATTTTGCATCAGTCTTCACTGTGGAAGAGTCTAGAAGAATGCCAGAGAAGCAAGAGAGTCAGGGAGCAAGGATATAATGCTGAGGATTATAAGGCATTGCTCATTCAACACTTAGCATATTGCAAGCAGTGCAGGGCCTCTTATGTAAGAAAAGATGTGTTGGCATTGGAGAGGGTCCAGACGAGGTTCATGAGAATGATTCCAGGAATGAAAGGTTTAACATATGAGGAGTGTTTGATGGCTCTGGGCCTGTACTTGCTGGAGTTTAGAAGATTGAGGGGGGATCTCACTGAAACCTATCAAATATTGAAAGGCCTAGAAAGAGTGTATTGGAGAGAATGTTTTCTAGAGTGTGGAAGTCTAGGACTAGAGGGCATTGCTTCAGAATTGAGGGACACCCACTCAAAACAGAGATGAGAAAAATTTTCTTTAGCCAGAGGGTAGTAAATCTGTGGAATTCATTGCCACAGACAGCTGTAGAGGCAAAGTCATTGGGTATATTTAAAGTGGAGGTTGATATTTTCTTGATTAATCAGAGTGTAAAAGATTATGGGGGGAAGGCAGGAGAATGGGGTTGAGAACGATGTTACATCAGACATGGTGGAGTAGACTCAATGGGTCAAATGGCCTAATTCTGCTCCTATGTCTTATGGTCTTATAGATCTTTCCAGGCAGATAGATGGTGAGGTTAGGAGTCCTTCTTATTATACTAGAAAGCCATTTAATTGTCCTCTTTCAGCAGGGTAGAAGCTGTCCTGAAGTTCATAGCTTAGGGTGAAAAGTGAACCTCTTCATTCAGAGGGTGGTGCGAATGTGGATGAGCTGCCAATGGAAGTGGTGGATGTAGGTCTGATTGTATAATTGACACTTCATTTTTCAGTTAGGAAGTCTGGGTAGGTATGTGGACGAGAGATGTACGTAGGAATATGGTCGATGTATAGATAGATGGGACTAGGCGGAAGACCAGGATGGCATGAACTAGATGGGCCAAAAAGTCTACTTCTGTGCTGCAGTGCTCTGACTCTATAACATAACTTTTGCCGTCTTATATTCTATGCCCTGACCTATGAAGACAAGACTGTGTACACCTTCTTCACAGCCCTAGAACACAGAACAGTACAGCACAGGAACAGGCCCTTCAGCCCATGATGTCTGTGCTGAACACAACACCAAATTAAACTAAACCTCTTCTGCCTGCACGTGATCAATATCCCTGCATTCGCCGCATACTCACGTGCCTGTACTACCAGGCTCTCAGACACCACTGTCTTCCCTGCTGCCACTGCCACCCCCAGAGGTACGTTCCCGGCAGCTACTTACTCTCTCATCATTTTATAAACTTGCAACAGCCTCTGGACAAAACAACCCAAGTTCGTCCAATCTCTCCTTATAGCTCATTCCGACAGCATTGTGGTGAACTGTTTCTGTACCCACTCCGAAGCCTCCACATCCTGCCTGTAATCTGTCCTGGCTTCCTTTCCTCTCTCGCTTTTCTGAGCCAATCTTTAAAATCCCACTGAGCTCTTGAATATATTGAGACTATCCCAGGGTTGCAAACACTCTTCATATGAATGAGCTCTGACGATATATCAAATTCAAAGGCTGATGTTGATACGCACGGTGAAATTGGATCCTTTCTCACTTCCAGTTTGGTAATCACTTTTTCTAATCAGTCTTTGTGTTTTTGGAGCTGCTTGTCACTGGAGAGACGTGGTGACCATGGGGTGAGACTTGATGAAGGGTCTCAGCCTGAAATGCTGACTCTTTATTGAACTACGAGGGGGTGATTGATAATTTCATGGCCTAAGGGTTCAAAGAGTTGAACTGCACGTACATGTAACAAGAGCTGTATAACTCATCTCCTTCTGCCTTAGGCCACAAACTTATCAATCACCTAGTTGTGGGCGCTTTCTGGAGGTCCAAGATCCGTATGCTCCACGACCGCTGGACTAAGTGTGTAAATGTAGGAGAGGACTATGTTGAAAAATAAATGTGCTAGGTTTTCTAAAATTGACTCCTTCTACCTTAGGCCACAAACTTATCAATCACCCCTCGTAAAGCTGTGGGGTGATGGGAACCAGAGCACCAGGAACAGTTAGTGGAAGGATGTTGTTAGCCTACATACAACGTCAGGAACCAGAAGGTTGAGCATGATGGGATAATGTTCTGAGCTGCAGATATTTCAATGTGAGGAGTATTGTAGGAAAGGCGGATGAGAGGGTATGGATCAGCACGTGGAATTAACACATTGTCACCATTAGTGAGACTTGGTTGTAGGAGGGGCAGGACTGACAGCTCAGTGTTCTGGGGTTCTATTGGTTTATAAGTGATAGAGTGGGAAAGATTAAAGGGGGAGGGGTGGCATTACTGGTCAGGGAAAATGTCTTGGCGATGCTCAGACAGGACAGACTAGAGAGCTCGTCCAGTGAGGCTTCATGGGTAGAAATGAGGAATAAGAATGGTATGAGTGTGGTAACTTCTACTTTACAAAAAGACCACTCGACAACTTGATGGCCAAAAGAGCATCTTTATCTGGGACGGCAAATGATATTTACAATACAGAGGCTTCCAGGTACCTCACGTGGCATGGGTGGAGGAACTATATACAATGCATACTGGGAGTAAAAAGAGCGGAAGTAAAGACCCCGCCAACCCCGGATCCCACCTCTTGCTACCAACAGCTCCCCAACTAGTATTAACTTAGTTTTAATAATACTCACATTAAAACACTTCTCCCCCTTTAAAATCCAACATTCCCCAAATATAGAACTGGGAAATAAAAACAGTGGTATCATTAGCAATAGGTTACCAATACAAAAACACCTAAAAAACATGGCAAATTCAACATTCAATCTAACAACAAAAGAAACTATCCAATCAAAGATTCAGTCTGTCAGGAGGTTTGCAAGGGCGCTGCGATCTACGCACTACCCCTGGTGACCCAGCAGGCCCCGCTGGTGAGGAGGTTTTAGGTGGATCTAGTGTTGGGGACACGAGAGGGCTCTGTGTGTCCGTGTGAGAATGTCCATCCTCTTCAGGGGACTCTGCCCCCTCTGCCAGTGTCTCTCCCTCTAGCAAAGTCACTGGTAGACATGCTTTCCTGGTATGCATTAAGTGGTCATTGCTCTTTAACTGTTTTGGACTACTGAGCTTCTTTAAAATCGGTGGCAAGCTATTTTCAGCGTTATTGGGATAAACGACATCTGCAGGTTTGCCACCTAGCTTGGAACGCACTGAAGAAGGAACTTTGGTTTTTGAATCACTTTCATGACCGTGGCTCAGAATAGACCCAATTGCAAATTTTTCATAGAGTTCCTTGTTATAACTTGGAATTATCTGGAGTTCAACAGCAGGAAATTGCAATGCGTTTTGGAAAACCTCTTGTGCTTGAACAAAGGTCTTGTCTGTTAAATCACAGTCATTGATTTTGATGATACATTCATTCTCCTGGAGCAGGTTCTCTTTTCTTGAATGGCTGTTCTCTTCAATACCATGAATACTCAGGCCAAGGAATCTTCCACTCAGCGTAGAGTTTAAAGGCACCACATAGATTCCCAGGGGGCCACCGCCTCCAGAAAATTCTCCTTTCTTTGTCAAATCACTTAGAGTGCTTTCTGAATGCTTGTCTGGTGGTCCTGGAGGCTCTGTTCTTACATCGTCTGCGGGTGCCCCGTTTGCTACTGTTACGATAAGCTTCACATGCAGGTTCCTGTTAGCGGGATCATCAGGCTGAGATGCACCTTGTTGTGACTGGGCAGGGGGTACAAGAGCTGGGTCACTGCTTCGCTGTACTAGAAGTGGCGTGCTGGTTTTCAGTGCCGAGGGGGTAACTTCAATTGCTCCTGTAATAGGCTGAAGAGCCGCAAGCTGCGCTGTGAGCTCACTCTCAAATGTGTCCGGACTATGTCTGTCACTCACATTGCCATCGGCGACTTCATCTGCACGCTGCACCTCATGCTCTTCCGTCATGTGTGCATATTCAAATTCATGCCAGTTGAGCCGGGTTTTGCAAAGCCAATCACAGCCCAGAAGACTGGGCCCACTGCCCTTAGCTATCACCAGCCTGGCTTCAGCCTTCACACCCCCGGCTGAAATATCCACATATAACACCCCTAAATGAGGTATGGGCTGCCCTGTATAGGTCCTGAGTTGGAGCTTAGATGGTCTGATGGGAGGCAGGTTGGACCCCCATGTCCTCCTGTAGGTCTCTTCACTAATGACTGATGCAGTAGCCCCTGAATCAATCTTGAACTTAATGTCCTTTCCCCTGACAGTGACTGTGGCATAATATGGTTCAGGTGGTCCCTCATCCGTTTCCACCCCAAACATGTTGTAGACACACGCTGCCTCCTCGTCTGCTTCTCCTAGGTCAGGGGTGTCAAACTCATTTTAGGTCACGGGCCGGATTGAGCAAAATGCAGCTTCGTGCGGGCCGGATCAGTCGGACGCGTGCGAACGCAGCTTTCGTTGCCTCCGTTTTTTCAGCCTGCTCTCATGTGTCTCAGTCTCTGCTATAACTACAAAGTGTTTCACTTTACAAATTCCGTTTCTTATGAAGAAGACTGCCGAATAAACACTAAAAACCCTGAAAACCTGGTACCTGAATAAACTCAGCATTAGCCATATCATACACCATAGGCGCTTCGATTACTGGGGCCAGCTTTAATAGTAATTAGATATTATCTCGCGGGCCAAAGATAATTCCACCGCGGGCCTTGAGTTTGACATATATGTCCTAGGTGGTGTGTGGCTGCCTGAGTCTGTTGAGCTTTCCCCTGCCCAGGCTTAACCTTACCCTTTATGCTCCTGCACTTTTTAGCTAAATGTCCCTTTTTGCTACAAGCATAACAGACAGTATCTTTGAATTTACAAACATTTGCATAGTGAGTTCCTCCACACCGAAAACATTCCACCCGCTTTGCCTGTTTACCAGCCTCCCTCCTGACTTGGAGCACTGCCGTTGACTATGACCCCCCCCCCCCCCCATATCCTTTCTGTTATCCCTGGCATTATCAGCAGCCAACTCCATGCCTTGAACAATCTCTAGGGCTGTCTTGAAAGTCAACGGTGGGGTTTCCCCCAACAAGCGGCGTTGTGTGGCGTCATTATTAATGCTGCATACTAATCTGTCATGGAGCATGTCATCCAACACGGCTCCGAAATCGCAATGCTCCGATAGCTGCCAAAGCTCGGCCACAATATCACCCACAGACTGATCTGGCTTCCGGACATGGCTCTGAAACTTGAACCGTTGAACTATCACCAAAGCCTTTGGATTGTGGTGTTTCCCCACGAGCTTGACCAGTTTGTCGTATGGAATTTCTCCCGGTTTCCGCGGCGTAGCTAAGTTCCGTATCAGCTTGTACGTCTTTGCCCCACACACACTCAGGAGAATAGAGCACTTCTTAGCCTCCTCAGTAATTCCGTTAGCACAGGAAAAGTGGCCCAACCTTTCCTCGTACACTGGCCACTCCTCGATTTGCTCATCGAACACACCGACCGTTCCGAACGTAGCCATCCGAACACGAGGCTCCTTGCCCGCTCACAGCTCCTGATCGAAAACGGGGCCGACCCATATAACCATAAACAATTACAGCACGGAAACAGGCCATCTCGGCCCTTCTAGTCCGTGCCGACGCTTACACTCACCTAGTCCCACTGGCCCACACTCAGCCCATAACCCTCCATTCCTTTCCTGTCCGTAGACCCGTCCACAAAACCAGTTTACTTCATCGCCAAAAATATGTGGTAACTTCTACTTTACAAAAAGACCACTCGACAACTTGATGGCCAAAAGAGCATCTTTATCTGGGATGGCAAATGATATTTACAGTACAGAGGCTTCCAGGTACCTCGTGCGGCATGGGTGGAGGAACTATATACAATGCATACTGGGAGTAAAAAGAGCGGAAGTACAGACCCCGCCAACCCCGGATCCCACCTCCTGCTACCAACAGCTTCCCAATTAGTATTAACTTGCTTTTAATAATACTCACATTACAACAATGAACATGTTAATGGGGCTATATTACTGATCACCCAACAGACTGTGGGATTTAGAGAAACAACTTTGTAGAGAGATTGCATGCTGTTGCAAGAAAGATAAGGTTGTGATAGTAGTTGTTTTAAATTTTCCACTTATTGACTGGAACTCCCACACTATAAAAGGACTAGATAGGATAAAGATTGTCAAATGTCTTCAGGAAAGTTTCCTTAGATCAGTACATAGAAGTCCAATGAGAGAGTGTGAAATATTTGATCTCCTTTGAGGAAAGGAGACAGAGCAGATGATAGAAGTTTGCGTAGGGAAAAACTTTGCACCTAGTGATCATAATGCTGTTAGTTTCAAGGTAGTTATGGAACAGGACAGGTCTGGTTCTAAATCAGAGAAAGGCCAATTTTGATGAATCAGAAAGGATCTGGCAAGTGGGGCTTGGGACAGGCTGTTTCTGGCAAAGGTGTACTTGGTAAGTGGGAGGCCTTCAAAAGTGAAATTTTGAGATTACAGAGTTTGTATGTTACTACCAGAATAAAAGGCAAGGATAACGGGTTTATGGAAGATATTGAGGCCCTAGTTCAGAAGAAGGAGGGGCATAGCAGGTATAGACCAAATGAGGTAATTGAGGAGGATAAGAAATGCAAGGGAATACCAAAGAAGGAAATCAGGAGGACTAAAAGAGGACATGACGTTACTCTAGCAGTCAGAGTGAAGTAGAATCCTAAGGACTTCTACAGATTTGTTAAGAGCAAGATTATTGCAAGGGACAAAATTGGTCTTTTGGAAGGTCAGAGCGTGGAGCCAAAAGATGGGGAGACCTTAAATGGATTTTGTGGATCTGTATTTACTCAGGATAGATGGTGGGGTGGAGATACGTCTCTACCAAAGGAGGTATAAGGCACTCCTTCCCTCCGCTAGCCTGCAGGTCACCCTTAGGCAAGGTGTAGCACCTACTTAGCCTCCTGATCAGGATCATGTGAAGCTATGGGAGCAGGTGATGGATAGTCCTATGAGCAGTGATGCCTATCACAAGTCCTGGTTATGCGACCACTGATGCCAGGCAGACAATCGCTGAAGAGTATTGATAATGGCTGGAGTCATCCATCTTGTAAAGACACTGCCCAGAAGAAGGCAATGTCAATTCACTTCTGCAGAAAAAAATTGCCAAACATCGGTCACATCATACAACACAGCACTTGATGATGATAATCTACTGGTGAGATAGTCACAGAGTCTGTTGGTGTGAGGCAATGAAGCAGCAAAGCCATGGGCTCTATACAGAGTACATAGGAGATGTTGCCTTGAGGAAAATTAGGGTGGATAAATCCCCAGGTGATGCAGCCAGTCAATATACTCCCCACCACACATCTATAGAAGTTTGTCAAACTTTCACTCTCCTGGTCCCTACTCCATCATTCTGCCTCTGCTCAGTTCCCTGTGCAATATTGGGCTTCATCTCCATCTCCATTGAGTACTGTAGAGAAGGGGGATCCATATCCATTGAGTACTGTAGAGAAGGGGGGCTCCATATCCATTGAGTACTGTAGAGAAGGGGGCTCCATCTGCACTGAGTACTGTAGAGAAGGGAGGCTCCATCTCCATTGAGTACTGTAGAGAAAGGGGGCTCCATCTCCATTGAGTACTGTAGAGAAGGGGGGCTCCATCTCCATTGAGTACTGTAGAGAAGGGGGCTCCATCTGCACTGAGTACTGTAGAGAAAGGGGGGCTCCATGTCCATCTCCATTGAGTACTGTAGAGAAGGAGGGCTCCATCTCCAATGAGTACTGTTGAGAAGGGGGATCCATCTCCACTGAGTACTGTAGAGAAGGGGGGCTCCATCTCCATTGAGTACTGTAGAGAAGGGGGGGCTCCATCTCCAATGAGTACTGTTGAGAAGGGGGATCCATCTCCACTGAGTACTGTAGAGAAGGGGGGCTCCATCTCCATTGAGTACTGTAGAGAAGGGGGGCTCCATCTCCATTGAGTACTGTAGAGAAGGGGGGCTCCATCTCCAATGAGTACTGTTGAGAAGGGGGATCCATCTCCACTGAGTACTGTAGAGAAGGGGGCTCCATCTCCATCTCCACTGAGTACTGTAGAGAAGGGGGCTCCATCTCCATTGAGTACTGTAGAGAAGGGGGGCTCCATCTCCATTGAGTACTGTAGAGAAGGGCGGCTCCATCTCCATTGAGTACTGTAGAGAAGGGGGCTCCATCTGCACTGAGTACTGTAGAGAAAGGGGGGCTCCATGTCCATCTCCATTGAGTACTGTAGAGAAGGGGGGCTCCATCTCCAATGAGTACTGTTGAGAAGGGGGATCCATCTCCACTGAGTACTGTAGAGAAGGGGGGCTCCATCTCCATTGAGTACTATAGAGAAGGGGGGCTCCATCTCCATTGAGTACTGTAGAGAAGGGGGGCTCCATCTCCAATGAGTACTGTTGAGAAGGGGGATCCATCTCCACTGAGTACTGTAGAGAAGGGGGGCTCCATCTCCATTGAGTACTGTAGGGAGGGGGGGCTCCATCTCCATTGAGTACTGTAGAGAAGGGGGGCTCCATCTCCAATGAGTACTGTTGAGAAGGGGGATCCATCTCCACTGAGTACTGTAGAGAAGGGGGCTCCATCTCCATCTCCACTGAGTACTGCAGAGAAGGGGGCTCCATCTCCATCTCCACTGAGTACTGTAGAGAAGGGGGGCTCCATCTCCATTGAGTACTATAGAGAAGGGGGGCTCCATCTCCATTGAGTACTGTAGAGAAGGGAGGCTCCATCTCCAATGAGTACTGTTGAGAAGGGGGATCCATCTCCACTGAGTACTGTAGAGAAGGGGGGCTCCATCTCCATTGAGTACTGTAGAGAAGGGGGGCTCCATCTCCATTGAGTACTGTAGAGAAGGGGGGCTCCATCTCCAATGAGTACTGTTGAGAAGGGGGATCCATCTCCACTGAGTACTGTAGAGAAGGGGGCTCCATCTCCATCTCCACTGAGTACTGTAGAGAAGGGGGCTCCATCTCCATCTCCATTGAGTACTGTAGAGAAGGGGGGCTCCATCTCCATTGAGTACTGTAGAGAAGGGGGGCTCCATCTCCATTGAGTACTGTAGAGAAGGGCGGCTCCATCTCCATTGAGTACTGTAGAGAAGGGGGCTCCATCTGCACTGAGTACTGTAGAGAAAGGGGGGCTCCATGTCCATCTCCATTGAGTACTGTAGAGAAGGGGGGCTCCATCTCCAATGAGTACTGTTGAGAAGGGGGATCCATCTCCACTGAGTACTGTAGAGAAGGGGGGCTCCATCTCCATTGAGTACTGTTGAGAAGGGGGATCCATCTCCACTGAGTACTGTAGAGAAGGGGGGCTCCATCTCCATTGAGTACTATAGAGAAGGGGGGCTCCATCTCCATTGAGTACTATAGAGAAGGGGGGCTCCATCTCCATTGAGTACTGTAGAGAAGGGGGGCTCCATCTCCAATGAGTACTGTTGAGAAGGGGGATCCATCTCCACTGAGTACTGTAGAGAAGGGGGCTCCATCTCCATCTCCACTGAGTACTGTAGAGAAGGGGGCTCCATCTCCATCTCCACTGAGTACTGTAGAGAAGGGGGGCTCCATCTCCATTGAGTACTATAGAGAAGGGGGGCTCCATCTCCATTGAGTACTGTAGAGAAGGGAGGCTCCATCTCCAATGAGTACTGTTGAGAAGGGGGATCCATCTCCACTGAGTACTGTAGAGAAGGGGGGCTCCATCTCCATTGAGTACTGTAGAGAAGGGGGGCTCCATCTCCATTGAGTACTGTAGAGAAGGGGGGCTCCATCTCCACTGAGTACTGTAGAGAAGGGGGCTCCATCTCCATCTCCACTGAGTACTGTAGAGAAGGGGGCTCCATCTCCATCTCCATTGAGTACTGTAGAGAAGGGGGCTCCATCTCCATCTCCATTGAGTACTGTAGAGAAGGGGGGCTCCATCTCCATTGAGTACTGTAGAGAAGGGTGATCCATCTCCACTGAGTACTGTAGAGAAGGGGGGCTCCATCTCCATTGAGTACTGTTGAGAAGGGGGATCCATCTCCACTGAGTACTGTAGAGAAGGGGGGCTCCATCTCCATTGAGTACTATAGAGAAGGGGGGCTCCATCTCCATTGAGTACTATAGAGAAGGGGGGCTCCATCTCCATTGAGTACTGTAGAGAAGGGGGGCTCCATCTCCAATGAGTACTGTTGAGAAGGGGGATCCATCTCCACTGAGTACTGTAGAGAAGGGGGCTCCATCTCCATCTCCACTGAGTACTGTAGAGAAGGGGGCTCCATCTCCATCTCCACTGAGTACTGTAGAGAAGGGGGGCTCCATCTCCATTGAGTACTATAGAGAAGGGGGGCTCCATCTCCATTGAGTACTGTAGAGAAGGGAGGCTCCATCTCCAATGAGTACTGTTGAGAAGGGGGATCCATCTCCACTGAGTACTGTAGAGAAGGGGGGCTCCATCTCCATTGAGTACTGTAGAGAAGGGGGGCTCCATCTCCATTGAGTACTGTAGAGAAGGGGGGCTCCATCTCCACTGAGTACTGTAGAGAAGGGGGCTCCATCTCCATCTCCACTGAGTACTGTAGAGAAGGGGGCTCCATCTCCATCTCCATTGAGTACTGTAGAGAAGGGGGCTCCATCTCCATCTCCATTGAGTACTGTAGAGAAGGGGGGCTCCATCTCCATTGAGTACTGTAGAGAAGGGTGATCCATCTCCACTGAGTACTGTAGAGTAGGGGGGCTCCATCTCCATTGAGTACTGTAGAGAAGGGGGGCTGCATCTCCATTGAGTACTGTAGAGAAAGGGGGCTCCATCTCCACTGAGTACTGTTGAGAAGGGGGCTCCATGTCCATCTCCATCTCCACTGAGTACTGTAGAGAAGGGGGCTCCATCTCCACTGAGTACTGTAGAGAAGGGGGGCTCCATCTCCATTGAGTACTGTAGAGAAAGGGGGCTCCATCTCCATTGAGTACTGTAGAGAAAGGGGGCTCCATCTGCACTGAGTACTGTAGAGAAGGGGGCTCCATCTCCATTGAGTACTGTAGAGAAAGGGGGCTCCATCTCAATTGAGTACTGTAGAGAAAGCGGGCTCCATCTGCACTGAGTACTGTAGAGAAAGGGGGCTCCATCTCCACTGAGTACTGTTGAGAAGGGGGCTCCATGTCCATCTCCATCTCCACTGAGTACTGTAGAGAAGGGGGCTCCATCTCCATTGAGTACTGTAGAGAAGGGGGCTCCATCTCCATCTCCATTGAGTACTGTAGAGAAAGGGGCTCCATCTCCATTGAGTACTGTAGAGAAGGGGGCTCCATCTCCATTGAGTACTGTAGAGAAGGGGGCTCCATCTCCATCTCCATTGTGTACTGTAGAGAAAGCGGGCTCCATCTGCACTGAGTACTGTAGAGAAAGGGGGCTCCATCTCCACTGAGTACTGTAGAGAAGGGGGATCCATCTCCACTGAGTACTGTAGAGAAGGGGGGCTCCATCTCCATTGAGTACTGTAGAGAAAGGGGGCTCCATCTCCACTGAGTACTGTAGAGAAGGGGGGCTCCATCTCCATTGAGTACTGTAGAGAAAGGGGGCTCCATCTCCATTGAGTACTGTAGAGAAGTGGGGCTCCATCTCCATTGAGTACTGTAGAGAAGTGGGGCTCCATCTCCATTGAGTACTGTAGAGAAGGGCGGGTTAGACTGGCCAGGCAGCATCTGTGGAGGGAGATGGACAGGCTGTTTGCTATCTGAATGGTCCAGTGACTCTACCTTTGCTCTAATATTTTTTTATTCCTTGTCATAACTTATGGTATATGATGCACCATCAATAACTCTAGGAGACTGGAAGTGAACAATAGGCTTTTATTAACAGCGAAAAGGGAGTACGACATGTCGAAGACTGAGGGAAGAGCAGTGCCCGAATCGCCTTTATACAGGGGTCTGTGGGAGGAGCCGCAGGAGCAGTCAGCAGAGGGGCGTATCCAGACAGTTATACATAGTTTACCACAGTATATATGATGTTCTACACTGTTCTACTGCCACAGAACAACACATTTCATGACATACTGTATGTCAGTGATAATAAACCTGATTTTTATTTGGTCAACATTTCAGGCAGACACCCTTCAAATGGACTGATTTAAGTTTCACTGACTTGCAGGACGGCTGATGTTTGACTCGATGAGCGCTGCTGGGGTACAGCAACACCAGGATATTGCTCGAGCCTTAACTGAAGGACTGATCGAAATGTCAAGGGAGCAGCAGGTCATTCTGAGTAAAATAAAACATTTTGATTTGCTTCCGGGTAATTGGTTAAAAACTGGAACAACTTGGGGAAGAAGGGAAGCTATGGTTCCTTTGAACAATAGAAGAAGCCACATTTATACAGCACCTATAAAGTACTTGTAAATTAGTTTATTATTGTTATGTACTGAACTACAGTGAAAAATCTGTTCATTGCACTGGGCTGAAGAGCCTGTATCGTGTCGTACTGTTGTATATTTTATATTTTTCTCTCTACAGATGCTGTCAAACCTTGTGCAAGGGTTAAGACAGTGTCCAGCCCAGGATAGTTTGTAGATAGTATGCAGTCAGTTCAAGCAAGAAAGGTTATTGAAGAACATACCATAGCAGGGGACTGGAACTATCTGGCATACAGAGACAAGATATGGGTATGACAGAATGATGCAACTGCACCCATACCAACTCAGGGACAATTACTTTACTAACTTCAAAGTATCACCTGTTGTTAGCTTGTAGTTTCTACTGACTTTTAACATGTTTATCGTGAATGGTGATTGATCTTGTAAATACAGAATGTGAACGTACTCAGTTTACCAAATGACCAATATCCATAACTGCTAGTCAATCCTGTACATAAATGTCATTCCTCAGTTCAGATTTCAGAACAATGTGAGCGACAGGGGCCTTGCTGTTCTCTTTGTGCACGAGTAAAATAAAGTATGGCTGGGGAGTGAGTGGGAGTAGCAATGCTGTGTGTCAGCAGAATTTTGAAGTGTGTCTCTATGTGCTGGGTCCTGGTTATCTTGGGCTGGTGGATATCAGACGGGCTGACGGTGCATGATCTGATGGAATTCCCTGCTTATGTTTTTCAGGAGGACCCTCTGGGATTTCTCTCCAACTTCTTGATGAGCAGATCGAGGAACAACAAGTTATTAAAACCTGGTGAAACCTTCCTGACAGAAGTTAATGGAGGGATAATGCCACTGAAGGTGTAGTTGCCTTGAATTCCACCTATTGTTGCTTTAGTATAGCACCCAGCATAATTAAAAACCCCGCCCAGCCCAGGCATTCACCCTCCTCCGGGCAAAAGATACACAAACCTGGAAGCACAGACCACCAGACGCAAGGACAGCCTCTACCCCACTGTGATTGAACAGTCCCCTACTGTGATAAGATGGACTCTTAACCTCACAATCTATCTCATTATGATCTTGCATCTTATTATCTAGCTGCACTGCATTTCCTCTGTAACACTTTTTTGTAAAAGAGATACAGTATGTGGTAAAAGGCCCTTCAGATTCAACGAGCCACACCACTCAATTACTCCCATGTAACCATAAGACCATAAGGCATAGGAGCAGAAATTAGGCCATTCGGCCCATCAAGTCTGCTCTGCCATTCAATCATGCTGATCCTATTTTTTTCCTCCCCCTCAACCCCATTTCCCGGCCTTCTCCCCGTAACCTTTGATGCCATGTCCAATCAAGAACCTGTCAATCTCTGCCTCAAATAAACCCAATGTCCTGGCCTCCACAGCTGCATGTGGAACAAATTCCACAAATTCCAACTTTAGGTCTTTCAGCTTTTTGAGCACCTTCCCCCTTGTAATAGTAACTGTACTCACTTCTCTTCCTTCACACACTACAACATCTGGCAAGCTGCTCGTGTCTTCCACAATGAAGACTAACTCAAAATACTCATCTAGTTCATCTGCCATCTCCTTTTCTCCTATTATTTCTCCTGCCTTATTTTCTAGCGGTCCTAAATCTATTCTCCTCTCTCTTTCATTTTTTACATACTTGAAAAAGCTTTTACTGTCCACTTTGATATTATTTGCTAGCTTGCTTTCATATTTTCCCTTCTAATGATTCTTTTAGTTGTTCTCTGTAGGTTTTTAAAAACTTCCCAATTCTCTATCTTCCCATTAATTTTTGCTTTGTTATATGCCCTCTCTTTTGTTTTTACATCTGCTTGATTTCCCTTGTCAGCCACAGTTGTACTATTTTGCCATTTGAGTATTTCCTCACTTTTGGAATACACATGTCCTGAACCTTCCTCATTTTTCCAAGAAACACACACCATTACTGCTCTGCTGACATCCCTGCCAGCATCTCCTGCCAATTTACTTTGGCCAATGCCTGTCTCATACCAATGTAATTTCCCTTACTCTACTGAAATATTGCTAGGTCAGACTTTACTTTCTTCCTATCAAATTTCAAGTTGAACACAATCATATTGTGATCACTGGTTCCTAAGGGTTCTTTTACTTTCAGCTCCCTAATCGCCTCTGGTTCATTACATAGCACCCAATCCAGTATAGCTGATCCCCTAGTGGGCTCAACGACAAACTGCTCTAAAAAGCCATCTCTTAGGCATTCAAGAAACTCACTCTCCTGAGAGCCATTACCAACCTGATTTTCCCAATCGACCTGCATGTATGACTACCGTAACATTGCCCTTTTGACTCGCCTTTTCTATTTCCTGGTGTAATCTGTGGTCCTCCTCCCAGCCACTGTTGGGAGTCCCGTATATAACTGCCATCAGGGTCCTTTTACCTTTACAGTGTCTTAATTCATCCCACAAGAATTTCAACACCTTCCGATTGATAGTAGTTGATCAGCCATGATCTCAAAATGGCGGTGCAGGCTCGAAGGGCCGAATGGTCTACTTCTGCACCTATTGTCTATTGTCTATTGATCCTATGTCACATCTTTCTACTGATTTGATGCCATTCTTCACCAGTTGAGCCACACCACCCCCTCTGCCTACCTTCCTATCACTCTGGTACAACATGTTACCTTGGACATTCAGCTCCCAACTACAACCATCCTTCAGCCACGATTCAGTGACAGCCACAACATCGTACCCGACAATCTGTAATAGTGCCACAAGATCACCCACCTTATTTCTTATACTCCGCACATTGAGATAAAGCACCTTGAGCGTCGTATTTGCTACCCGTTTTGACTCTGCATCTTAATCATTTAACCTCCTTACTTGCATGTCTTTGAAACGTGGGTGGAAACCCACGTGGTCACGGGGAGAATGTAGAAGCTCTTTACAGTCAGTGGTGGAGTTGAACCTGGGTCACTGGTGATGTGATAGCGTTATGCTAACTGCTACATTACCATGCTGCCTCTATTATTTGCTTTGACTTGCATTCTGCTATTATGTTACCTTGTCGGGATTCAAGATTGTTTACTGTCAGTCATCAGTACGCAAGTGTAAAGGAAAAGGAAATGATCGTTACTCTGCTTTCGATGCTGCATTAAAAAACCTGGTAAGTATAAAGAAAACAATAAACAGCACAATAAATATCAATATAAAAGCAATTCCATAGAAAACCATATACACGGACTGATAGTGTGTACTAGTTCAATGCACCGTGACTGCGCAACACATTCGTCTTCCTCGAACTTCGAGAGACTACTACTAACTACTGTGATGTGTATGAACAGTATGTAATGCAACCTGTTCACTGTATCACAGTACGTGTGACAATAATCTGATAGAGCTTTATAAGACTATGAGAGGTAATCGTAGAGTAGACAGGGAGTATCTGTTTCCCAGGGCAGCAATGTCTAATACCAGAGGGCGTGCAATGAGGGTGAGAGTCGAGGTTTAAAGGGGATGTGAGGGTTCAGTTTTTTCCTCTGAGAGTGGTGATGATAGGAGTGTGCTGCTGGGTATGGTGGTAGAGGCAAATACATTCGAGATGTTTAAGAGACGATTGGATATGCACATGAACATGAGGAAGATGGAGGGGCACGGACATTCTGTATATAGGAGGGATTAGTGTTTGGGTTTTAAAAAATTTACTTTTTAACTGGTTTAGCACAAAATTGTGGGCTGAATGGCCTGTTCCTGTTCTGTACTGTTCTATGTTCTTTAATAAACCAATTCCAATTCTAATTCCATAGAGTTCAGAGAACAGCTGGTCTATCCTCTTTGCTGGGGATAACTAACCTATCTGAAAATTTGTCCTTGGAGTTCTCTGGAAATCCACAGGTCAGTTTCCTGGGAGCAACCACTTTCTACAGCTTTCACAATGATCTTCCTTCTACAGCTGGGTCAGGAGCTGGGAATGTCCACCAATGATTCTGTTCACAGCTCCTCAGCTCACACCTGCAAGCAGCCAGTTCCAGACAACACAGAAACCTACAGAATAGACACAGGCACTTTGGCCCATCTAGTTCCATGCTGAACTATTGATCTGCCTAGTCCCATTGACCTGTACTCACCCAGTCCATAGCCCCCCCATACCCCTCTCATTCATGTACATTTTCAAAGTTCTCCTCAATGTTGAAATCAATCCCACATCCACTTGCACTGGCAGCTCATTCCACACTCACACTCCCTCTTGAAGAAGTTCTCCTTAAACATTTTACCTTTCACCCTTAACCCATGACCTCTCATTGCAATCTCAACCAATCTCAATGGGAAAAGCCCTGCTTACATTTTCCCTGTCTATACCTCCCATAATTTTGTATACTTTGATTAAATCTCTCCTCAGTCTTCTCCGTTCTTGGGAATAAAGTCCTAACCTCTAAGTCATGTCCTCAGGTCTTAGCAACCCCCTGGTAAATTTTCTCTGCACGCAATCGGGCACAAGCTCACCCTGGTCTCCAAACCACCAGAAGCCAACCACCTCCCTTTGGTGTTCAATGCTGCATGCCTAGGGATCAATTATGTGGGGTTAACATCGAATTGAAACTTAACCTAACTGGCAACAATGATAATAGACATTACAGCACAGTACAGGTCTTTTGGCTGACTGTGTTGTGCCAACCTTTTAACCTACTCTGGTCCAAGATGGTTGGCTATCACTGGCATACAGTATGTTGTGGAATTTGCTGCTTTGTAACAGCAGTACAGTGCATTACTTAATAATAAAAACTATAAATTTCAATGTGTATAGATAAAAATAAATAGGTAATGCAAAAAGAGAGGAAAATAGTGAGGTGGTGTTCACGGGTTCACCGTCTGTTCAGAAATCTGATGGTGGAGGGGAAGAAGCTGTTCCTGAAAGGTTGAGAGTGTGTCTTCAGGCTCCTGTGCCTCCTCCCTGATGGCGATAATGAGAAGAGGGCATGTCCTGGGTGATGGGAGTCCTCAATGATAGATGTCGCCTTTTTGAGGCATTGAAGGCCCACTGGATACTTGGGAGACTAGTGAAGGGGCTGGCTGAGCAACTTCCTGCAGCTTTTTCTGATCCTGTGCAGTGGCCCTTCCCTCACTTATTGTTCTCACATCTATGTGCCTATCTAAGAGTCTCTTAAATGTCGCTAACGTATCTGGCTCTACCAGCACATAGTGTTTACTCATCAGTCCCCGTACTTTCCTTCAATCACCCAAACATTATGCCCCCACATATCAGCCACTTCCATCCTGGGAAAAGGTCTTTACCTTTCCATTCAATCTGTGTAGTCAACGGTTCCAGCCAAGAGCTTTCATCAGGACTTCCAGCTTCTGCAGAATCACTGTGTTTATGATTTTCCACTTCGTCTTTGCCTCATCGTCTTGTATACCTCTATCAAGTTGCCTCTCATCCTCCTTAACTCCAAAGAGAAAAGCCCTAGCTCGTTCAAACTTTCCTCATTAGACAAGCTAACTAGTCCAGGCAGGATCCTACTAAATCTCCAACGCAGGAGGTGCGGCTACAAGAACAAATTAAGAGGCTTGTGTTGTTCTATGGCAAGTGACTCAGCCTCTGACACTCCAGAACTTTTCCACCTCTTGCTAGGCTGAAGTCAGGACCGTGATGGAATGAAGTGCACCTCCCACAGTGCACAACTCATGTGCCCTCTGGCCCTGAACTCTTGCACTATGGGAAAGTGATATGATGGGTTGGGATCTGCCTCGGTGGTGGCGCTGTCTTGGCTTGTTGTTATCAGAAGTACAGAGAAAGATTATAGCATTGCATTGAGGTAGGATGGGGTGAACAGTAACAGAATGCAGAAGCTTGCTGTGTTTCTCAAAATGGAAGAGTTTAGGACCAGAGTAATACAAGGGCATCCCTTTACAACAGAGATGAGGAGGAATTTCTTCAGCCAGAGGGTGGTGAATCTGTGGAATTTATGGCCACAGACATCTGTGGAGGCCAAGTCATTGAGTGCATTTAAGGTGGAGGTTGACAGGTCCTTGCTTAGACAGGGCATAAAAGGTTTCAGGGAGAAGGCAAGAGAATGGGGTTGAGAGGAAATGGCGGAACAGACTCGTTGGTTTGAATGGCCTAATTCTGCTCCAGTGGTCTGAAGGACATTTACCTCATCGGCCCTCTGGCGCAGAGGTAGATGTGAAAGATGCATGGCACCATTTCCCTTATTCTCTCTGAAGCACACCCCAGTCCGGATGCCATCAGCTTTGGCATCGAGTGGCACAGGGCGGCAAGGTGGCCCTGCTGCTAGAGTCACTGCCTCACAGCGTCAGAGGCCCACCTTAAATCCCGACCTCTGCCACTCTCTGTATGGAGCTTGGACATTCTTCTGTTGACCACTTGGGTTTCCTCTGGGTGCTCTGGTTTCCTCCTGTGTCCCCTGGATGGGCAGGTTGGTAGATTAATGACCTCTGGTGCATGGGTCATGGGAGAAGTTAACAAGTATGTGAGCAGAGTTTAAATGGGTGGCTGAAGGACAGCACCAATTTGATGGGCCGAAAGTCCTGTTTCTGTTCTGCCCTTCTCTGTGATTATAACTGAGAACCAAAATCTTATTGGCTATCCAACGTGGAGAGAGGTGGAAGATCTTCAAGTGTCCCTTTGACCCTGGTGTAAGTTCAGCTAACTTCACACTGTTGGTTTTCTCCCTGTCTCTATAAAGGAAAGTGTCACGGCGGAAAACGGAAGCATGGACTGTACCACCATCAAACATCCACCTAGTGAAGGAATATTTGAGGAGCTGACCCATCTGGTGAGTTCTCACTCTCAACGTCTGATTATTACACACCCAGAGATGTGTTTGTGTTCTACTGAGATGCCTTGTCGTGTTGATAGGTCCCTGAAAGTTGACACACAAGCTGACGAGGGTAGTGACAATGTTGTATGCCATGCCTGCCTTTATTAGTCGACACACTGACTTCAACAATAAAGATTTTATGTTGCACCTTTATAAAACTCGTTAGGCGGCATCTGCGGAATTGCACGCAGTTCCTGTTGCCCCCATGTAGGAAGGATGTGGTAGTCTTAGAGAGGGTGCAGAAGAGGTTTACCAGGATGTTGCCTGCATTAGGGGGCATGTGCCAGGAAGAGAGACTGGGCAAACTTGCTTTCTCTGGTGGGGCTGGAGGAGCCTTGACAGAAGTTTATAAGAGGTGTAGACAGAAAAAGCAGACAGCGTTGATATGACAAATACTAGAGAGTATGCATTTGAGGTGAGAAGGAACTGTTCAAAAAAGATAAACACGAGAAAGTCTGCAGATGCTGGAAATCCAAAGCAACTCACACAAAATGCTGAGGAACTCAGCAGGCCAGGCAGCATCTGTGGAAAAGAGTAAACAGTCGATATTTCTGGCCAGAGCCCTTATTCAGGACTGAGAAGGAAGGAGGGAAGATTCCAGAATAAAAAAATGTGGGGGGAGGGGAAAGAAGCTAGCTGGAAGGTGATAGGTGAAGCCAGGTGGGTGGGAAAGGTCAAGGGCTTGAGAAGATAGGAGAGGAAAGTGGACCGTAGGACAAGGAGACCCAGTGGGAAGTGATGGGCAGGTGAGAAGAATTAAAAGGTCATAGTGGGGAAGAAAGGAAGGTGGGGAAGAAATGTGTTTACTGGAAGGAGAAGTTGATATTCATAAAAGATGTATGAAGCAATTATTTTTACAGAGAATGGTGGTGCCTGGAATGCGATGCAAGTGCTGGTAGTGGAGACAGCTAAGACAGATAGGCTCATGAATGTGCAGAGAATGGACCGATACGGACCATGTACAGAAAGAAGGGATTAGTGTAATTCAATACATTAGTATAATATAAATATAAATGATAAGATACCTTGTATACATAAATTGGTTGTGTGCTCATAAAGTGACACTAGGCTTGTACGTAAGGTGACTGACAGGAAATAATAAAATAGTGGTGGAATTAGTGGGTGGAGGTGCTGACCAGTCTTGCTACTTTAGAGTTTGGTGGACCTGGCGTGGATGTTACTTAGCCTCCTCCCTGATGGGAAGAGGACAAACAGGATGAGTGAAGAGGGTGGGTGGGATCCTTCGTGGTGTTGCTGGCCCTTTTCCAGCACCTTTCTGTATATACTGTACATCCTGGACGGCAGCTAGGTTGGTGCATGGATGCGTTGGGCAGTTTTGACGAGCCTCCCTGTCGCTGCAGTGCAGTTTCCGCACTCTGCAGTGATGCCGCCAGTTAGGATGCTCTCTACTGCGCATCTGTAGAATGATGTGAGAATGGATGTGCAAAGTCCAGCTCTCTCCTGTGTCCTCAGAAAGAAGAAGCATTGGTGAGTTTTCCTGATGTGTTCTGGGACCATGAGAGGTTGTGTGTGATGTGCACTCTAGGAGTTTGAAAGTACTTGCAATTTCTATTGCTTTGCCACCGATGTAAATGGGGGTGTGAGTGCTGCAAGTTCTCCTGAAGTCGATAACCATCTTGTTGACATTGAAGAAGAGGACCGAGCCTCGAGCTCTTCAACTCCTCTCTCTGTCGGGCATCTCATCATTGCTGGTGATGAGCTCACCTCCGCTGTGTCATCAACGATTACTCGGGTGTTTAGCCGTGTGAGCAGAGCGTACAGCAGCAGGCTCAGCACACAGCTCGAGGGGAACCAGTGTTGACGATGATGGGGAGGGAGGAGTGGTTGTGTGTCCTGACTCTCTAAGGTCTGTTGGTTAGGAAGTCCAGCACCCTGTTGCACAGTTGTGTATTTAAACGGGGGAATAAGAGTTTGTTCACCAAGATCTGTGGGACATCAGTGTTGAATGTCAAGCTAATATCCAGAAACAGCATTCTGACATAAGTGTCCTTTGTTTTCTAGGTGTGTCAGGGCCAGCTGCACGGCAGGTGCAACGGCATCTGTTGTAGAGCGGTCCTGTTGGTAAGCATATTGGCGAGTGTCCAGTGTGGAGTGTTTGATGAGTGTCATTACCAGCCGCTCAGTGTCACTGGGCGGTAGTCATTTAGTTGAATGACTTGGGGATGCTCAACTCAGCCTCAGAATAGGGAGATGTCCAGTTGGGACAGAGATGAGGAGGAATTTCTTTAGTCAGAGGGTGGCTAATCTGTGGAATTCATTGCCGCAGATGGCTGCGGAAGCCAAGTCATTGGGTACATTTGAAGTGAGGGTTGGCAGGTTCTTGATTAGCCAGGGCATCAAAAGTTATGGGGAGAAAGCAGGACAACGGGGCTAAGAGGGATAATAAATCAGCCATGATGGAATGGCAGAAAAGACTTAATGGGCTGAATGGCCTCATTCTTCTCCTATGCCTATGGTCTTATGGTCTCAAGATTGGCTGACTATTAGGATGCAAAGAATAGGAAAAAGATTCCAGGTTGTTTAATGTCATTTCCAGGACACAAGTGTAAAAGAGAACAATAATTGTTACTCCAGATCCAATGCAGCACAAAAAAAAACACAATAAGATAAAGAACACAATAATAAAAAAACACAATAAATATAAATACATAAGGTAGCTGATATACATTGATTGTATGTCCACAAAGTGTTGCTAGGTACAGGAGAGCCTGTACCTAAGGTGACTGACAAGAAATTACAAGTAGTGGTGGTTGGGGTGTGGAGGGGTGGGTTAGTGGGTGGAGGTGCTTAGGGGAAGTAGCTGTTTTTGAGTGTGGTGGTCCTGGCATGTCCTCCTCCCTGATGGCAGTGGGACAAACAGTCCGTGAACAGGGTGGGTGGGATCCTTCATGATGTTGGCTGATTGGCAGGAGGCAAAGAGTGGGGATAGAGGTTTCTGGTTGGCTGCCGGTGACTAGTGGTGTTCCGCAGGGGCCGGTGTCGCGACTGCTTATTTTTATGTTAAATGTTAAAACTTGCTGTCAAGTGTGGAGACTTGAGAGCACCTTCGAAATCTGTCTGCATTTCAAGGAAATTGTCATCGGAACAGTGACCTTACTTGAAAGCGCCTTCAGCACACGTGGTCTGTGTGAGGATTCAAAGAGATGTCTCTCAAAGGCAATGAGGAATGAGCAGTATATGTCGACACAGGGAAGTGATAATTTTCCTTGAACTCACTACAGATTCTGTACGTTTTCCATTTTTTTTAGAACAGGAGATTATTTGCCGGCATTGTGGACAAGAGGACGCAGTTGGCCAAGGAAGCTTTGACCAGTGAGAGGGAGTATGTTCAGAACCTGGAGATCGTGAAGAACGTTTACTGGGCTCCGCTCAAAGCCGCTGTGGCTTCCAACCGAGCCATCTTGACTGTCACCAACATCCACTGCATCTTTACGGACATCCTGTCATCTTGGAACTCAACAGGTTCCCACTAGACACTTTATCAAGGGGACGTAGTGCTTTTAGACAAGCAGCCTGATGTGACAATAGGATGGTAGAGAGAGCTTTCGGCACATTGGCCTTCATAAATCAGGGCGTTGAGTACAGGAGTTGGGATATTATGTTGAAGTTGTATAAGATGTTGGTGAGGCCAAATTTGTAGTATTATGTACAGTTCTACTCACCAACCTACAGGAAGGATATCAATAAGATTGAAGGAGTACAGAGAAAATTGATAAAGATGCTGCTGGGACTTGAGGCCCTGAGTTATAGGGAAAGGTTGAATAGTTTAGGATTTTATTCCTTGGAACGTAGGAGATTGAGAGCAGATTTGACAGAGGTATACAAAATGATGAAGGATATAGATAGGGTAAAAGCAAGCAGGCTTTTCAACTGAGATTGGGTGAGACTAGAACCTGAGATCATAGGTTAAGGGTGAAAGGTGAAATATTTAAGGGGAACATGAGGGGGAGCTTCTTCACTCAGAGGGTGGTGAGAGTGTGGTACGAGTGGATGTGCGTTCAATTGTAACATTTAAGAGAAATTTAGATAGGTGCATGGTTGAGAGTGGTATGGAGGGCTGTGGTTGTAATGATTGATGGGAATGGATAGACCAGACTGGCAGGGGCTAAATGGGCCGATGGGCGTGTTTCTGTGCTGTAGTACTCTATGACTCTCTGCTGTGAGCAGTGACCCAATCCGATGGGCTGACTCACGAGGAAGGGGAGGAACTAAACTCGCTCTCTCAATCTGTACTGTGTTACATTCGTTTTTCCAGTAACCGGGAATGTTGTGCTGAATGTTGCAGGAACCTGCTGGGCGAGCTAACTGATCGCATCCATGAGTGGAGCCCTTCACAGTGCCTTGGAGATGTCTTCATCAGGTTCAGCAACAGACTCGGGGTGTACACAAACTATTTCAACAACTACGGTGCCGTGCTGAAGACCATCGATAAGGTGTGGGACCATTTATAGATTGCAGTGTGCAGGGAAGATGCGGGGAGTTAAATGTTTAAATCTAAAATACTAACCCTTTTGAAAAGACTCAAAATACTATTGAATCGAACTAATATTATGAATGAATGTTACTATTGGAGCAGAGGAGAAGGAGATGCGACTTGATAGAAGTGCTTAAGAAGATGAAGGGTAAAGATAGAGATTTCCCAGGGTGGCAGTGATTAGTATAAGGGGGAATAATTTTAAGTTGATTGGAGGAATTCATAGGGCGGATGTCAGAGGTAGGTTTTTTTATCACACAGCATGGTGGGTGGGTGGAACGCCCTGCCAGGGGTGGAGGTAGAGGCAGAGGCATTAGAGAATTAGATAAGCACATGAGGCTTTATAAGGCATTGGTTAGAGTGCATTTGGAATATTGAGAGCAGCTTTGGGCCTCATATGTAAGAAAGGATGTACTGGCATTGGAGGTTCATGAGAACGATCCTGGGATGAAAGGGTTAACTTATGAGCATTTTATGGCTCTGGGTCTTTACTTGCTGGAGTTTAAAAGAATTAAGTGGGGGGAATCTCATTGAAACCAACCGAATATTGAAATGCTTGGACAGAGTATGTGGAGAGGACGTTTCCTATCGTGGGGGAGTCTTGGACCAGAGGGCACAGCCTCAGAATACAAGGATGTTCCTTTTGAAGGGAGACGAGGAGGGATTTGTTCATCGAACGGCGGTACGTTTCACTGGAATTCATTGCCATCGTTGGCTGCAGAGGTCAAGTCATTGGGTATTAAAGTGGAGATTGATAGGTTCTTGATTAGATAGGGTGTATAAGTTTACAGGGAGAAGGCAGGAGAATTGGTTTAGGAAGGAAAATAAATCAGCCATGCTGGAATGGCAGAGAGAACGCGATGGGTCAAATGGCCTAATTCTGCTCCTGTATCTTATAGTCTTATTATGGTCAAGCAGACGGAAGAACAGTTTCTTAGCCACTGTTGTCAGACCCCAGAACCAGTCACCTCTTTCACACCCCCTTCCCAATGGTGCTGCCACCTCTCGAACCTTAAATTCTGCCGCTTCCATTGTTGATGAACTGTATTGGATTGTTTGCAAGCATATGGCAAGTGTGCAGAAGCCTGATAGATCACACGGTGTATTGATCGGCCTTCCTACGCGCAGGACGCTCTCTTTTCGCATGGGCTCTCAAGTGCACACATTTTCGTCTTGGGCCGGGTTCATCACTCCCACACTGAAAGCTGCCCAGTTATTGACATGACTCAGTATAAACGTTTAATCGTTCTACTCCATTGGCTTTCAGGCTCCACGCAATCACCTCAACATCTCTTTTTGTATCACTTCAGACTGCACCACACTCTGCCGTTCCATTGCTCGGAGCCCTTGGCTATAGACTTACTACCATTAACACTATTTGTGAACTTCTCACGAGCTAGGAACTTCATTGCACCCTGGTGTATAAGACAATAAATTCTGAAAAAGAATGAGCTCTGAAGAATGTAGAACAGAACTTAGGACAGTACAGCACAGTACAGGCCCTTCAGCCCGCAATTTTGGGCCAAACTTTTAACCTACTCTAAGACCTATCTACCCTTTCCTCCCCATGTCCGTGTTTCCTTTCGGTGCTCCAGTTTCCTCCCACAGCCCAAAGACCCCTCATACCACAATGTAGTACTGACATTTTAACCTACTCTATGATCAGTCTAATCCTTCCCTCCCACAAAGCCCTCCATTTTTCTATCATCCATGTGCCTATCTATCAGTTTCTCAAGTGTCCGTAATGCATCTGCCTCTACCATCACCCCTGGCATTGTGTTAAGAGTTAGAGGTGGTATTGTTGGAGAGATCTGGAGTTTCGGAGAAGGATAAGGTACAATTTAACATTACTGGCTAAAAACACAGCGGCAGGGGTAATTTAACTTTTTATCACTAAGCTGCTTTGAACAGTCATTTATGGCTTGTTGGCGCTTCTAATTAAAAGCGTAAGCCAGGGCTCTGTGAAATGAAGAACTGCGTCAAACTGAAACTCTAACATTGGTATGAACCACGCAGGCCGAAGTCCTCGATGTTTTCTCAGAGCGAAGAGAAAACCAAATTCACCAAATTCAAGCACATGAAGTGGGGACTCTTTTATATGATTGGCTGATTGGAATTGGTTTATTATTGTCACATGTACTGAGATAGAGTGAAAAAGCTTGTCAGATCAGATCATTACACAGTTCATTAAATTAGAATAAGGCAAAACAACAACGCAGACTAAAGCGTAAAAGCTACTGAGAGAGTGCCGTGCAGGTAAACAATAAAGTGTAAGGTCATAACGAGATAGATTATAAGACATAGGAGCAGAATTAGGCCATTCGGCCCATTGAGTCTGCTCCTCCATTTCATTTCACTCACAACCCCATTCTCCTGCCATCTCCCCATAACCTTTCATGCCCTGACTAATCAAGAACCTGTCAACTTCCGTCTAAAATGAACCCAGTGACCTGGCCTCCACAGCCACCTGTGGCGATGAGTTCCACAGACTCCAGCCTCTGGCTAAAGAAATTCCTCCTCATCTTTGTTCTATAGGGATGTCCTATTTTGAGGCTGTGCCCTTTGGTCCTAGACTCCCCCACCAAAGGAAACCTCTTCTTCACATTCACTCTATTGAGGACTTTCAACATTCGATAGGTTTCAATGAGATCCCCCCTTGTCCTACTAAATTGCAGCAAGTACAGTCTTGGAGCTTTCAATTGCTGCTCATATGATAAGCCTTTCATTCCCAGAATCATTCTCGTGAACCTCCTCTGAACCCTCTCCAATGTCAGCACATCCCTTCTTAAATAAGGGGCCCAAAACTGCTCACAATCCTCCAAGAGAGGCCGCACCAGTGCCTTATACAGCCTCAGCATTTCATCCTTGCTATTGTAATCCAGTCTTCTTGAAATTAATGCAAACATTACATTCACCTGCCTCACCACCAATTCAGCCTGCAAATTAACCTTTAGGGAATCCTGCACGAAGTCTCCCAATCCCTTTGTACCTCAGGTTTTTGAATTTTCTCCTTGTTTAGAAAATAGTCCATGCTTTTATTCCTTTTACCAAAAGCCATGGCCATACACTTCCCGACACTGTATTCCATCTGCCACCTACCTCTCTGCCCATTCTCCTTATCTGTCTAAGTCTTTCTGTAGCCTCTCTGCTTCCTCAACACTACCTGCCCCTCCACCTATCTTCATATTGTCTGCAAACTTGGCCACAAAGCTATCAATTTCATCGTCCAAACTGTTGACATATGATGTAAAAATGAAGCGGTCACAACACAGACCCCTGGAACAGAACTAATCTCTGGCAGACAACCAGAAAAGGCTCCCATTGTTTCCTCTCTTTGCCTCCTGCCAATCAACCAATGCTCTATCCATGCCAGTACCTTTCCAGTAATAATGTGGACTCTTATCTTGTTTAGCAGCCTCATGTGTGGCCCCTTGTCAAAGGCCATTTGAAAATCGAAGTACGGAACATTCACCAACTTTGCCTATCCTGTTTTTATTTCTTCAAAGAATTCCAACAGATTTGTCAGGCAAGATCTTCCCCTTGAGGAAATTCAGTTCAAGATAGTGCACTAGCGCATATTTTTTCTAGCGCATATATATTCAAGATAAACTAGCGCATATTTTTTCTAATATAAATCCCACCTGTGATAGATGTAATGCTGAAGTGGCTGCCCTAACTCATATGTTTTGGTCCTGTACAAAGTTAAATAATTTTTGGAGAGATGCTTTTAGAACGTTATCAAAAGTCATAGGTGTGGACTTACAACTTAATTCACTTACGGCAATCTTTGGGATTATTCCAAAGGAAGCAGGGAATGTTCCTGCTTCCACTCAACATGTGATAGCCTCTTCAACTTTATTGGCCAGGAGAGCTATTTTGTTGTACTGGAAAGATTCTAATCCACCTACTGTTTTTCTCTGGCTCTCCTCCATTATGTCTTGTTTAAGCTTGGAGAAGATTAGAAGTCGGACATTCGATACATCTTTTAAATTTGAGCAAACCTGGCGACCTTTGATTCAATATTTTCATATGATCTAATTTTTTTTCTCTATCATTTGTTAGGTAATTTTTTCTCTCTCTCTCTCTCCGCAAAGTTTCAGATCTGACCAGAAGGATGCTTTCTTTTTCCTTTTGTAATTTTATCCCCAAGTGGACTGCCCAGTCCTTTTTTTTGTTTTAGGTTAGTTTAGTGGGGTCTTTTTTTTCTTAATTATAAAATAATTTCCAGTCTTTTTTGTATGAATTACCAAGAGGAGTTGTGGCTCTTTGTTTTTATATAATAGTCCAATATAACATTTACATGACTTTGACAGTATACATCCCTTTTGTTGTTTTGTACGTTTATTGCATTATGTATTTGATATAACTTCTGCTCTGATTTGTATCTATTCATTTTTTTTAATCAATAAAAAAAGATTGAAAATGAAAAATGAGGAAACCATGCCAACTTTGGCCTATTTTATCATCTGCTTCCAAGTACCCTGAGACCTCATCCTTAATAATCAACTCCCACAACTTTCTAACCATTGATGTCAGACTAACTGGTCCATAATTTCCTTTCTTACAATGACAAGTGTCCATTTTATTATACTAGAAAACTAGGAATGCGAGATTAGCTCTATCTGTCAGGTCTATGTTGAAGCTTACAGTGAGATGCATTGCTTTACATCAGTGACCACACCAGTTTGAGGATTGTGCTTGGGGACAGCCTGCATGTGTCACCAGGCTTCTGGCCTGCCCACAACTCACTAACCATAACCCATTTGTCTTTGGAATGTGGGAGGAAACCATTTAATAGTCTTGACTTACTCATTAATCAAAGACTTGCTTCACCATTTCCTCTAGTGTCGTGAAACAATCCCGAGTTTCCGCGCCTTCCTGGCCAGGCATGAACGAACTCCGGTGACCAAAATGCTGAGGTAATGATCCATCAGCTTTCATTGCTGTAGCTTGGCTCCCTCTCCCGATTCTCCTCAGCCATCCCCTGTGTTGTCGTTGCAGCCTGCACGAAGTCCTGATGACACCCGCCACCCGGTTCGAGGAGTACACGGCACTGCTTCACGCTCTTCAGCTGAACACTCCCGCCGAGCATGCAGATCACCATGACCTCACCACCACCGTCACCGATCTGGAATGCTTTCGGGATTATATCCGACAGGTGAGTGTGCTGGTTGGATGTGGGCCATTCAGTCTCTGGAGTGTGTTCCACCATTACATCAGGTCGCCACTCATCTGACCTTGGCTCCATTTTCCACCCAATCATTATAAACCTCTCCTCTCTCACTCACCTACTGTCTCTATCTCAGTCTGCAGTTCTGGTTGCCCCATGAAAGGAAGGATGTGAAGGCTTTGGAGATGGGTGTAGAAGAGCCACATAGCACTACAGCAAGACACAGGCCCTTCTGCCCATCTACTCCATGCCAAACTTTTCCTGCCTCGTCCCATCAAACTGAATTTGGACCACTGCCCTTCATCCGCGTACCTATCCGAACTGTCCAGATTCTTATCCAAGCCAGGATTGCCGGGGTGCTGCCTGAATTAGAGACCTGGAGTCATAACACCACACTCACTGGATTTTGGGACCATACTCACTGGAATTCAGGAGAATGAGAGGGGCTCTGGCAGAAACACATAAAATTATGAACTTAAATGATAAAATAGAAGCAGGAAATGTGATTCCTCTGGCAGGTGATAGTAGAATTAGGAGACACAAGATCATAAGACATAGGAGCAGGAGCAGGCCATTTGGCCCATCAAGTCTGCTCAGCCATACCATCATGGCTGCTCTACTATCCCCCTCACCCCCTTTCAAAGTTGAAAGTAAATTATTTATCAAAGTACATCCATGTCACCATATACAACCCTGAGATTTATTTCCTTGCGGGTATTCTCAATAAATCCAAGAAGTTTAATAGAATCAATGAGAAACCCCACCCAACAGGATGGACAAACAACCAATGTGCAAATGATAATGAAATGTGCAAATATAAAAATAAAGTAATAATGATAATAATGAATAAGCAATAAATAGAGAACACGAGATGAAGAAACTTTGAAAGTGAGTCCATGGGTGTGCGAACAGTTCGGTAAAGGGGTGAGTGAAGTCGAGTGGCAGTTTCCCCTCTGGTTCAAGAGCCTGATGGGTGACAGATAATAGCTGTTCCTGAACCTGGTGGTGTGGATCCTGAGGCTCCTGGACCTTCTTCCTGATGGCAGCAGCGAGAAGGGAGCATGGCCTGGGTGTTGGGAGTCCTTGCTTTCCTGCGACAACACTCTGTGTAGATGTTCTCAGTGGTGGGGAGGACTTTACCCATGATGGACTGGGCTGTATCCACTACATTTCATAGGATTTTCCATTGAAGGGCTTTGGTGTTTCCATACCAGGCTGTGATGCAGCCAGTTGATATACTCTACTGCACACATGTATAGGAGTTTGTCAAAGTTCTGCCTTTTGCACCCTTATTAATCAAGTACCTATCAACTGCTGTATTAGTATACTCAATGACTCGGCCTCCACAGCCATCAGTAGCAAAGAATTCCACAGATTCACCAGCTTCTGCTAAAAAATTCCTACTCATCTTTGTTCCTGGACTCCCCCACTACAGGAATCATTCTCTTCAGATCCAATTTATCTAGGCCTTTCAATTCAATAAAAGTTCAAAGTAATTTTATTATCGCAGTACATCTATATTACCATATACAACGCTGAAATTAATTTTCTTGTGGGAATTCACAATAAATATGAAGAAACACAACAAAATTAATTTTAAAAATGCATGAAAGATGGACAACCAGCCAAAGTGCAATAGACAACAAAATGTGCAAGCACAAAATAAACAAACAAACAAGTAAATAAATAAACAAACAAACAATAAGTATTGAGATGAAGAGTCCTTGAAGTGAGTTGATAGGTGTGGGAACAGTTCAGTGCTGAGGTAAGTGACGTTACCCACATTAGTTTAAGAGCCTGATGGTTGAGGGGTAATAACTGTTCCTGAACCTGATGGTGTAGGTCCTAAAGTTCCTGTACCTTCTTTTTGAGCCTGTGGTTTGGGGGTTAATGGTTTGGACTTGGTTGGCAGAAGAGCCTTTTTCTCTACTCTTTCTCCCATCTTCAAGTACAGATGGGTCTTGAGGGTGATTTTTCTGTCAGAATTTGACATGGCCATTTTGTGTTCTAGCTGAAGGTGCAGAAGGAGAGAGAAGAGCAGATGGTGGAAGCCCAAACCAGCATTGGCGGATCTCCTGTAAGTCAGTGTTCAATCACGTGCGCAATGGCCAGGAAAAGATACACATCCAACTACACCAAGAATCTCTACAGCAGAATAACACACACAAAATGCTGAAGGAATTCAGCAGGTCAGGCAACGTAGATGGAGAGGAAGAGTCGACGTTTTGGGCCAAAACCCTTCATCAGGATTAGAACATAGAACATAAAACAGTACAGCACGGGAACGTTGTGCCGAACCAGCTAAAAGTAGATTTAAAAAACCCCAAAAACTAAACCCTCCTACCTCTATATCCTTCCATCTTCCTTATATTCATGTGCTAATCTAAATGCCTTGAAAAGCCTCTAATGTATTTGACTCTAACACCCACCAGGCATCCCCCACTCTCTGAGTAAATAACTTGCCCCTCTCATCCCCTTTGAACCCACCCCCTTTCACTTTCATTGCATGCCCTCTGGTATTGGACATTTCTACCCTGGGAAACAGATACTCCCTGTCCACTCTATCTCTGCCGCTCATAATCTTATAGACCTCCATCAGATCTCCCCTCGGCCTCAGCCACTCCAGCGAAAACAACACAAGTTTGTGCAGCCTCTTGTGATAGCACATGCCCTCTAAATCAGGCAGCAATCTAGTAAACCTCCTTTGCACCCTCTCCAAAGCCTCAACATCCTTCCTATAGCGGGGCAACCAGATCTGTATGCAATACTCCAGATGTGGCCTAACCAGAGTTTTATAAAACTGCAACATAACCCCCTGACTTTTGAACTCAATGACTCAACTAATAAAAGCATGTTATGTTGGCCTTTTAACTTGCCCTGAGATCTTCCTTCCAGAGGAGGTGGTACAATTCCACTGCTTTGAAAGACGGCTAGACAGGTACTGCCTTATAGTTTTAGATATTGAATTTAGTTTATGAGCATAGTTCAGAAAAGTTGACCTGCCGATTACCTTTTGAAGAAGATGGTTTACGTTTAAGAGACCTGTGGAAGAAGACCGAGCAGGATTATAAGACGAAAACGATGCTGCCATGTTCTCTGATCCCAGATTATTAATAGCTTTAATAACAAGTAGGAGAATTTGAAATCAATTCTAACAGATACAGGAAACCAATGCAGAGTAGCAAGGACAGGAGTAATAAATTCCATCATCCAAGTTTTACTTCCAAGAGGACCACAACCTTGTTGTGGTTTGGAGACTTGCGTGCCTCAATGACTCAGAGTGCTACGTTGGCTGGAGTCAGGGCTTTGTGCTTTGACTCTTGGTAGGGTCACCAATGCCAAACAGGTCAAAGGGTAGAGGCCAGGTTAAGAGTGATCCACTGGTCCTCCAGGTTCAAGGGTTCAGCTCAGGGCTAACAACCCTGACTGGTCAAAAAAGAATTGTTACGGAAACAGCAATGAAGAATCCCATATCTCTGTGTGATGGTATTCTTGAGTCTTCACCCAGGCATTGCATGACTGACAGCAGTGAAACTAGGCAGAAATGAGGACCCAGAACCACACCTGGGGCTCAATAGAGAAAATGGCCAAGGACAGACAGAGATAGAGGACTGGCAGCTCGGTCCACACTCTCACCACCCTCTGAGGGAAGAAGTTCCCCCTCATATTTCCCTTAAACATTTCATCTTTCACCCTTAACCTGTGACCTCTAGTTCTAGTCCCTCCCAATCTCAGTGGAAAAGGCCTGTTTGATTTACCCTATCTATACCCCTCATAATTTTGTATAAAGAGTCAGAATCACTGGCATATGTATGTCATGAAATTTGTTGTTTTGCAGTAGCAATATATTGCAATACATAATAAAAACTATAAGCTACAATGAGAAATACAGTATATGAAACAAAAATTAAATAAGTAGTGCAAAAAAAGAGCAAAAAAGTAGTGGGGTAGTGTTCGTGGGTTCATTGTCCGTTCAGAAATCGAATGGCAGAGGGGAAGAAGCTGTTCCTGAAATGTTGAGTGTGTGTCTTCAGGCTCCTGTACCTCCTTCCTGATGGTAGCAATGAGAAGAGGGCAAGTCCTGGGGGATGGGCGTCCTTAATGATAGATACTGACTGTTTTGAGGTATCATCTTTTGACGATGTCTTTGATGCCACCATTGTCGCACCTTCTTTGTAATTGCATCAATATGCTGGGCCCAGGATAGATCTTCAGAGACGTTGACACCCAGGAACTTGAAAGTGCTTACTAAATATCCCTCGATGAGGACTGGTATGTGTTCCCTTGACTTCCCTTCCTGAAGTCCACAGTCAGTTCCATGGTTTTATTGACATTGAGTGCAAGGTTGTTGCTAGCAGATCTACCTCACTCCTGTACACCTCCTCACCAATTCACCCTTCAGTTCTGTATAAGGCTTCACACTTGTTTGAGCTAAGCTTCATCTGTCATTCCTGAGCCCGCTTTCCCTGTTGATCTCAAGTCTATTGTAATCTTAGATAACCTTTCTTGCTGTTCACTACCTGTCCACACTAAGCTGTTGACTTTGCTCTGAGAAGTTCAGTCCTCTACTCAACAGCAGAATAAAGGATTCGGAATCAGTCCTGCTCTTCCTCGCTTGCCTGTTACAATTATTCTTTACAATTATTGATTTATTTATTTTCAATCTAGGGGTTCAACAGGCCCTTCTAGCACAATGAGCCCAGAGTGTTCAATTAACCTACTAACCCATATGTCTTTGGACTGTGGGAGGAAGCCCCAGTACCTGCTGTCACAGGGAGAATGTACAAACTCCTTATAGAAGCAGCAGGAATTGAACCCAGGTCACTGCACTGTAATAGCATTATGCACTGCAGTAGAACCAGAAATCATGGTAAAACACAGCACAGAATCAGGCCTGTCAACCCAGGTAGACCATGCTGAATCATTTAAACTGCCTATTCCCATCAAGCTGCACCCAGACTATCGCCCTCCATACCCCTCCCATCCATGTACCTATCCAAACTTCTCTTAAATGTTGAAATTGAACTTGCACGCACCATTTGTGCTGGCAGTTCACTCCACACTCTCAACCCCCACCCGAGTGAGGAAGTTCCTCTTCAGGCTTCCCTTTCTCCCTTAACCTATGACCTCTAGTTACAGTCTCACACAACCTCAGTGGAAAAAGCCTGCTTGCATTTACCCTATCTATACCCTTCATAATTCTGTTTACTTCTATCAAATCTCCCCTCATTCTCCTACGTTCCAAGGAATAAAGCCCGAACCTATTCAATCTTTCTTAATAATTCAGGTCCCAGCAACACCCTTGTAAATTTTCTCTGTACTCTTTCAACCTTTTGAATCCCCCGGTTTCCTTGGCTGTGTAAGTCTGGGGAAGACAGTCTCCAGCCCCAGCAAACTCGTGAGATTGAGGCATTCTCCCATCCCAAACCCCGGTTTGTGGGAATGCTGTGTAATTCGCTACCCTGTTACAAATGAATGCCACAAAATAACAGACCGTACACTGCGTACGATTAAAGGAATTACATTTATGAATCTTAACTAAAGGGTTAGTAAAGAATAGCAAAAACTCCCCTCACCATAGGAAGCATCCTCTGCACATCTACTCTATCTAGGCCTTTCAATATTTGATAGGTTTCAATGAAGTCCTTCTCCCCCTTCATTTTTCTAAATTCAGCTAGTACAGACCTAGAGCCATCAAACACTCCTCACATGTTAACCTTTTCATTACCAGAATCATTCTTGTGAACTTCCTCTGAACCCTCTCCAACTCCAGCACATCATTTCTTAGATGAGCTGAGAACTGCTCACAATACTTATCAATGTCTTATACAGCTTTAGCATCACACACTTACTTTTATATTCTAGTCCACTAGTGCTAACATTGATTCGCCTTCCTCACTACAAACTCAAACTGCAAATTAACCTTTAGGGAATCCTGCAAGAGGACTCCCAATTCCCTTAGCATCTCAGATTTTTGAATTTTCTACCTGTTTAAAATATAGTCTATGCCTTTATTCTTTCTGCCAAAGTGCATGACCATACACTTCCTGACACTGTATTCCATCTGCCATTTCTTAGCCCATTCTCCCAATCTGTCTAAATCCTTCTGCAGGCACCCTGCTTTCTTTCACTTGCCCCTCCACCTATCTTCATATTGTCCACAAGGCCGTCAATCCTGTCATCCAAGTCCTTGACATATAACGTGAAAATAAGCGGTCCCAATAGAGACGCCTGTGGAACACCACTAGTCACCGGCAGCCAACCAGTAAAGGCACCCTTTATTTCACTCTTTGCCTCCTCCCAGTCAGCCAATCTTCTGTCCTTGCTAGTACCTTTCCTGTAACACCATGGGCTCTCAGCTTGCTAAGCAACCTCATGTGCAGAACCTTATCAAAGGCCTTCTAAAAATCCAAGTATGCAACAATCTCCCCTTTGTCTATCCTGCCTGTTATTTCCTCGATGAATTCCAATAAATTTGTCAAGCAAGATTTCCCCTTAAGGAAACCATGCTGACTACAGACTATTTTATTATGTCCCTCCAAGTACCATAAGACCATAAGATATAGGAGCAGAATTAGGCCATCTGGCCCATTGAGTCTGCTCAACCATTTCATCATGGCTGATCCATATAACAACTACAGCATGGAAACAGGCCATCTCGGCCCTTCTAGTCCATGTGAACGCTTACTCTCACCTAGTCCCACCGACCTGCACTCAGCCCATAACCCTCCATTCCTTTCCTGTCCATATACCTATCCAATATTTTTTTAAATGACAATATCGAACCTGCCTCTACCACTTTTACAGGGAGCTCGTTCCACACAGCTACCACTAAGAAGTTCCCCCTCGTGTTACCCCTAAACTTCTGCCCCTTAACTCTCATGTCCTCTTGTTTGAATCTCCCCTATTCTTTTCCTTCTCAGCTCCAAACTGCTGCCTTCTCCCAGTATCCCTTCATGCCCTAACCAATCAAAGATCTATCAACCTCTGCTTTAAATATACACAATGACTTGGCAATGAATTCCACAAATACACTACACTCTAGCTAAAGAATTCTTCCTCATCTCTGTTATAAGTGGATGTCCTCTATTCTGAGGCAGTGTCCTCTGGTCTTAGACTCCCCCACCATAGGAAACATCATCTCCACATCTACTCTGTCAAGGCCTTTCAATATTTGATAGGTTTCAATGAGATTCCCCCCCACCATTCATCTGAGTTCCAGTGATTACAGGCCCAGAGCCATTAAATGCTCCTCGTATGGTTCAAAGCTTCAAAGAAATGTATACAATATACATCCTGAAATGCTTTTTCTTCGCAAAACATCCACGAAAAAAACCCAAATACGAGGAAATCTGCAGATGCTGGAAATTCAAACAACACACACAAAATGCTGGTAGAACACAGCAGGCCAGGCAGCATCTATAGGAAGAAGCACTGTTGACGTTTTGGGCCGAGACCCTTCATCAGGACGAAAAAAACCCTTTCATTCCCAAAATCATTCTCGTGAACCTCCTCTGAACCCTCTCTAATGTCAATTTATCCTTTACAAAGTAAGGGGCCCAAGAATGATCACAATGCTCAAGTGAGGTCTCACCAGCTCACCAGTGCTTTGTTATTCTAGTCCTCCTGAAACATTGCATTTGCCTTCCTTACCAGCGACTCAGTCTGCAAATTAACCTTTAGGGAATCCTGTACGAGAACTTTCAAGTCACTTTGCCTCTTAGATTTTTGAATTTTCTCTCCTTCAGAAAAAAGTCTAGGATTTTAATTCTTCTCCCAAAGTCTATGACCATACATTTCCCAATACTGTATTCCATCTGGCATCTATTTGCCCATTCTCCTAATCTGACTAAGTCCTTCTATAGCCTCACTGCTTTCTCAACACTACCTGCCCCTTCACCTATCTTCATATCGTGCACAAACTTGGCCACAAAGCCATCAATTCCATCATTCAAATCATTGACATGTAACGTAAAAAAAGTAGTCCTGACACAAACCTCTGTGGAACACTTCTAGTCACTGGCAGCTAACCAGAAAAGGCTCCCTTTATTCCTACTCTTTGCCTCCTGCCAATCAGCCAATGCTTTTATCCATGCTAGTATCTTTCCTGGGATACCACGGGCTCTTAACTTGTTAACCAGCCACATGTCAAAGGCTTTCTGAAAATCCAAGTAGCAACATTCATTGATTCTCCTATGTCTATCCTGCTTGCTACTTCTTCAAAAAATTCCAACAGGCAAGATTTTCCTTTAAGGAAACCATACTGACTGTGGCCTATTTTATCATGTGCCTCAAAGTGCCCTGAAATATCATCCTTAACATTTTTCCAACCGCTGAAGTAAGGCTAAATGGCCTATAATTTCCTTCCTTCTGCCTCTCTCCCTTCTTGAAGAGTGGAGTGACTTTTGTAATTTTCCAGTCCTCCAGAACCATTCCAGAACCAAGTGATTCCTGAAAGATCATTACTAATGTCTTCATTATCTCTTCAGCTGCCTCTTTCAGAGCCCTGGGGTGTAGTCCATCAGGTCCAGGTGACTTATCTACCTTCAGACACCTCTCTCAGAGCCTTGGGGTGTAGTCCATCAGGTCCAGGTGACTTATCTACCTTCAGACCTTTCAGAACCCTGGGGTGTAGTCCATCAGGTCCAGGTGACTTATCTACCTTCAGACCTTTCAGAACCCTGGGGTGTAGTCCATCAGGTCCAGGTGACTTATCTACCTTCAGACCTTTCAGAACCCTGGGGTGTAGTCCATCAGGTCCAGGTGACTTATCTACCTTCTGACCTTTCAGAACCCTGGGGTGTAGTCCATCAGGTCCAGGTGACTTATCTACCTTCAGACCCTTCAAAACCCTGGGGCGTAGTCCACCAGGTCCCGGTGACTTATCTACCTTCAGACCTTTCAGAACCCTGGGGTGTAGTCCATCAGGTCCAGGTGACTTATCTACCTTCAGACCTTTCAGAACCCTGGGGTGTAGTCCATCAGGTCCAGGTGACTTATCTACCTTCAGACCTTTCAGAACCCTGGGGTGTAGTCCATCAGGTCCAGGTGACTTATCTACCTTCTGACCTTTCAGAACCCTGGGGTGTAGTCCATCAGGTCCAGGTGACTTATTTACCTTGAGACCTTTCAGAACCCTGGGGTGTAGTCCATCAGGTCCAGGTGACTTATCTACATTCTGACCCTTCAGAACCCTGGGGTGTAGTCCATCAGGTCTGGGTGACTTATCTACCTTCAGACCTTTCAGAACCCTGGGGTGTAGTCCATCAGGTCCAGGTGACTTATTTACCTTCAGACCCTTCAGAGCCCTGGGGTGTAGTCCATCAGGTCCAGGTGACTTATCTACCTTCAGACACGTCTCTCAGAGCCCTGGGGTGTAGTCCATCAGGTCCAGGTGACTTATCTACCTTCAGACCCTTCAGAACCCTGGGGTGTAGTCCATCAGGTCCAGGTGACTTAACTACCTTCAGAACCCTGGGGTGTAGTCCATCAGGTCTGGATGACTTATCTACCTTCAGACCTTTCAGAACCTGGGGTGTAGTCCATCAGGTCCAGGTGACTTATCTACCTTCAGACCTTTCAGAGCCCTGGGGTGTAGTCCATCAGGTCTGGGTGACTTATCTACCTTCAGACCTTTCAGAACCCTGGGGTGTAGTCCATCAGGTCCAGGTGACTTATCTACCTTCAGACCTTTCAGAACCCTGGGGTGTAGTCCATCAGGTCCAGGTGACTTATCTACCTTCAGACACCTCTCTCAGAGCCTTGGGGTGTAGTCCATCAGGTCCAGGTGACTTATCTACCTTCAGACCTTTCAGAACCCTGGGGTGTAGTCCATCAGGTCCAGGTGACTTATCTACCTTCAGACCTTTCAGAACCCTGGGGTGTAGTCCATCAGGTCCAGGTGACTTATCTACCTTCAGACCTTTCAGAACCCTGGGTTGTAGTCCATCAGGTCCGGGTGACTTATCTACCTTCAGACCCTTCAGAACCCTGGGGTGTAGTCCATCAGGTCCAGGTGACTTATCGACCTTCAGACCTTTCAGAACCCTGGGGTGTAGTCCATCAGGTCCAGGTGACTTATCTACCTTCTGACCTTTCAGAACCCTGGGGTGTAGTCCATCAGGTCCAGGTGACTTATCTACCTTCTGACCTTTCAGAAGCCTGGGGTGTAGTCCTTCAGGTCCGGGTGACTTATCTACCTTCAGACCTTTCAGAACCCTAGGGTGTAGTCCATCAGGTCCAGGTGACTTATCTACCTTCTGACCTTTCAGAACCCTGGGGTGTAGTCCATCAGGTCCAGGTGACTTATCTACCTTCAGACCTTTCAGAACCCTGGGGTGTAGTCCATCAGGTCCAGGTGACTTATCTACCTTCTGACCCTTCAGAACCCTGGGGTGTAGTCCATCAGGTCCAGGTGACTTATCTACCTTCTGACCCTTCAGAACCCTGGGGTGTAGTCCATCCGATCCAGGTGACTTATCTACCTTCTGACCTTTCAGAACCCTGGGGTGTAGTCCATCAGGTCCAGGTGACTTATCTACCTTCTGACCTTTCAGAACCCTGGGGTGTAGTCCATCAGGTCCAGGTGACTTATCTACCTTCAGACCTTTCAGCTTCCAACACCTTCTCCTCAGTAATAGCAACAGCTCTCTTCTGACCCCCGACACTCTGGCACGCTGCTAGTATCTTCCACAGTGAAGACTGATGCGAAGAACTTCCTAATGTTTGTCCACTATTTCTTTGTCCTCCATTGCTACCTCTCCAGCGTCATTTTCCAGCAGTCCAGTGTCTACTCTCTGTGTGTTGAATGATTTTCTTCCAGCTCAAAGGAGAGCATGTCCCACAGCTCGGAAGCGTTTAGGACCTTAAAAAGATTAGCTTCATTTGTCACATGTACATCAAAACCTACATTGAAATGTATAGTTTTGCACCTGTCTGAGGACAATGCTGGGGTCAGCCCGTGAGCCGCACCCTGCTTCCGTTACCAATATAGTATGCTCAAAGCTCAGCAGTTCTAACTTGTACATCTGTGGAATGTGGGATGGAACCGGAGCACCCGGATGAAGCTCCTGTGGTCCTGAACTCCTTACAGACGGGGGTGGGGGAACTGATCTGGTGTTAAGCTGTTCTCACCGAGGTTGATGGTTCTTTGCTTTGAGCCAGCACTCTAACTAAACAATAATCTTGCTCCTGTTACTGAGCGAGGTTGGTACTCCTGTTAGTAACGTAGTGCCATTATGGGACAGGGAGGAAGGGCGGTGATATTGAATTCTGAGATCTGTGTGTTGGAACTGCTGGCAGAGTGTGTATGATTGATTTACAGATCCTTCTAGAGGGGAACAGGTACCTGATCCATGTTCAAGACATGTCTCAGATGAACGTCCCTGATGGAAAGGTCTGTGCTACCTTAAGGTAAGAGGTGGAGACAGCTCCAACACACACCAAATGTCAGGTCAGCCAGAGGAATAGTCAGTCGACGTTTCAGGTTGAGACATTTCATCTGGACCCTTCAAAGTTCACATTTATTGTCAAGATCTGTAAATCCATGTACAACCTTGAAATTCATCTTTTTGCAGGCAGCCACAAAGTAGAGAAACATTGGAATCTGTGAAAAAACACACACAACAAAGACCGACAAATTGCGCAAATAAAAAAAACCCAAATATTACATAGAGGAAGAGCAGGAAAGTCTCTGGAATTGAGCTGGCAGCACGAAGGCGAGTGATGCCAGTCCAGGAGCCCGACAGCTGGCAGTGTGGGAGCCAGGACTCCTGGTCAGTGTAGAAGCAAGAAGAGGCCAAGGCGGGAAGGCGTCACTGAACACCAGTTCCTTTCTGCTCTTCAGACCTTGACACTTTAATCTGGCTCAGCGCTTGAATCGGTGTGCAGTAATGGAGCTGAGCTGGGTTTTGTTTTTAGGAAACAGATGTTCTCAGGGAAATGGACAGCAGAAATGTGGCAAATGTTCAGGGGATATTTGGGTGGAGTTCTGCATAGATATGTTCCAATGAGACAGGGAAGGGATGGTAGGGTACAGAATAAAGGCTAAGGCTTTACAAAGGCTGTTGAAAATCTAGTCAAGGAGAAAAGAAGAGCTTACAAAATGTTCAAAAAACTAGGTAATGATAGAGATCTAGAAGATTACAAGGCTAGCAGGAAGGAGCATAAGAATGAAATTAGGAGAGCCAGAAGGGGCCATGAGAAGGCCTTGGCGGAGAGGATTAAGGAAAACCCCAAGGCATTCTACAAGTATGTGAAGAGCAAGAGGATAAGACATTAGAGAATAGGACCAATCAAGTGTGACAGTGGAAAAGTGTGTATGGAACCAGAGATAGCAGAGGTACTTTAATGAGTACTTGGCTTCAGTATTCACTACGGAAAAAGATCTTGGCAATTATAGAGCAAACACGAGGAAATCTGCAGATGCTGGAAATTCAAACAACACACACAAAATGCTGGTGGAACACAGCAAGCCAGGCAGCATCTATAGGGAGAAGCGCTGTCGACGTTTCGGGCCGAGACCCTTCGTCAGGACTAACTGAAAGGAAAGACAGTAAGAGATTCGAAAGTTGTGGGGGGAGGGGGAAATGCAAAATGATAGGAGAAGACCGGAGGGGGTGGGATGAAGCTAAGAGCTGAAAAGGTGATTGGCGAAAGTGATACAGAGCTGGAGAAGGGACGGGAGGGACAGATCATGGGACGGGAGGCCTCAGGAGAAAGAAAGGTGGGGGGGGGGGAAGCACCAGAGGGAGATGGAGAACAGGCAAACAACTAAATATGTCAGGGATGGGGTAAGAAGGGGAGGAGGGGCATTAATGGAAATTAAAGAAGTCAATGTTCATGCCATCAGGTTGGAGGCTACCCAGCCGGTATATAAGGTGTTGTTCCTCCAACCTGAGTTTGGATTCATTTTGACAATAGAGGAGGCCATGGATAGACATATCAGAATGCTCTGGTGCTCCCCCCCCCCCCCCCCACTCCTTTCTTTCTCCCGAGGCCTCCCGTCCCATGATCCTTTCCCTTCTCCAGCTCTGTATCATTTTCGCCAATCACCTTTCCAGCTCTTAGCTTCATCCCACCCCCTCCGGTCTTCTCCTATCATTTTGCATTTCTCCCTCCCCCCACTACTTTCAAATCTCTTACTATCTTTCCTTTCAGTTAGTCCTGACAAAGGGTCTCGGCTTGAAACGTCGACAGCGCTTCTCCCTATAGATGTTGCCTGGCCTGCTGTGTTCCACCAGCATTTTGTGTGTGTTGTTGGCGATTATAGAGATGACTTACAGCGGACTGAAAAGCTTGAGCGTGTAAATATTAAGGAAGAGGATGTGCTGGAGCTTTTGGAAAGTATCAAGTTGGATAAGTCACTGGGAACGGATGAGATGTACCCTAGACTACTGTGGGAGGCAAGGGAGGAGATTGCTGAGCCTCTGACATGTTGGGCACAGCTTTGTGGGCCGAAGGGCCTGTATTGTGCTGTAGGTTTTCTATGTTTCTATCTCCTGGATAAATGATACTATCAGCCTGTCTTGTTGGTTGTTGGTACTGGTTGCTAATGTTATGGCTATATTTATCCAGTAAGCAGGATCCATAACCATCCTGATTTCTAATGTTTTTGCATAGATTAGTTGTCACATTTAGTTGAATGATTCTTCAAAAAGTTCTTTGTTGGAGCCACCCAGGTTTGTGAAAGGATTAATAATTTCCGAAGTGTACGAGGAAGCTTTTAACAGAGTCCGATGGGGAGGTGTGATGAACTGCTTGGCCTAAGAAATGGCTCCAGAGTCATAGAGGACTTCAGCTCAGCAAGAGGCCCTTTGGCCCATCTAGTCCATGCTGAACTATTATTCTGTCTCGTGCCATTGACCACAGTCCTCCATAGCCCTCCCATCCAAGTACCTATTCCAAAGCCTCTTAAATGTTGAAATTGAACCTGCATCCACCACTCCCACTGGCAGCTTGTTCCACACTTTCACCACCCTCTGAGTGAAGGAGCTCCCCCTCAGGTTCCCTTTAAACGTTTCACTTTTCATCCTTGACCTCTAGTTCTGATCTCATCAAACCAAAGTGGAAAGAGTCTGCTTGCATTTGTCATGTCAATCCCCCTCATAATGGTGTGTTTTTTCATTTAGAGACACCGCATGGAATGGGCCCCTCTGGCCCTTTGAGCAACACCGCCCTATAACCCCCGGCAGCACCAATTTAACTTGAACCTAACTCAAACAAAATAATTTACAGTGACAAATTATATATACCACTTTCAAATCTCTCCTCATTCTCCTGCATTTCAGGGAATGGGGTTCTATTCTATTCAAGCATTCCTTATAACTTGGGCCCTCAAGTCCCAGCAACATCCTTGTAAATTTTCTCTGCACTCTTTCAATCATATTGATATCTTTCCTGTAGTTAAGTGACCAGAACTGCATCCAATACTCCAAATTAGGTCTTGCCACTGTCCTATACAATTTCAACATAGCTTCGTAACTCATGTCCTCAATACTTCGATTTATGAAGACCAATGTGCCAAAAGCTTTCTTTTTGACCCTATCTACCTGTGCCACCACTTTCAAGGAATTACAGACTTTGTATTCCTTGTACTACCTCACTCCTCAGTACACTACCACTCACCATGTAAGTCCTACCTTAGTTTGTCCTCCCAAAGTGCAACATCTCACACTTGTCTCATTAATTTCTATCTGCCATTTCTCAGCCCATTTTTTCCAGTTGTTTCAGATCCTGCTGCAAGCTTTGATAGTCTTCCAGGTTGTCTGCTATACCCCAGTCTTGGTGCCATTCTCAAATTTGTTGATGCAGTTTACCACCTTAAGATCTAAGGTTTTAAGATGGTTTAAATATATTTGAAAATTCCAAGCCCCACTTGTTTGGGCAAACTTTAGAACATGAGATATGGCACACTCCCATGTAACATTAAATAATCTAACAGCAAATTCTAAATATTGTTTGTGCATGTTTAAGAACTGTTGATCTCTTTCCGCAGGATTTACGAGTACATCAGTGACCTGACTCTCTTCCTTTTCAACGATGCCCTTCTTTTCGCCTCAAGAAGGGTTTCCCATCTGCCCTTCAAACGGAATCCAAAGACATCACTCCGGTTCCTGGCATCCGTGGCTCTCTCCAGGCTTTTCGTTGAAGACATTCCAGATTCCAAATGTACAGCAATGTTATGTGTTCTCTTGTCCAAGTTTCTAAGCTCCACACACACACAAGACAGACATTAAATTTGCAGATAGAGTCTTTCTTTAACAGGAATATTGAGTGGATATCTAAACTGCCACAATTTTTTAAGCTGATGGTATTTCTCCTGGTTATTCTTGATTTTGTGTTGTTCTGTCGTACATTGTGGGCATATTGTATTGGCACCGGAGTGAATGCTACACTTACGAACTGCCCCTTGGTTGCTTTTTTTTAATGCAAATTTCACTGAATGTTTTGATGTGTATATGATAAATAAATGAATCTTTGGGACCCATATCCAAAAAAAGTATATGCTGGCATCGGGGAGGGTCCAGAGGAATTTATGAGAATGGTCTCATTGGTATGGGCCTCCGTCAGTCAGTTGACCATGGGTATTGCATCCCACCTGTCTAGATACGCAAGCCTAACAGTACGATATGGAGAGCAAGCCGTTGCCCAGGTAGCAAGCTCCCCTGCTCCAGCATCTGATGAACCCAAAGCAGTGGCAGAGACCGATACAGTTTGGTACCAGCAGCGTCGCAGGAGTTGCCGGTCAGCGTTGAACTGAGGGACTCCAGCTCCAGATTTTTCCCTTGGGATTTGATCCTCCATGAGTGGGTATAGCCACAAGGCAGCGGAGGTTTGAGATCAGAGCTTTCCTTCTCCAAGAGGAACCTCCAGCCACAGCTGACAAGCCCCATCTACCCGAATCGACCGGTTTTAAGGTGTCAGTAACCCGCCTTTGCCCCTTCTCCTGTCAGTAGAAACGGTTCTGCCAGGCTTAGTAGCTAAGCCACACGCGAAGGCCAGGAGCTGGACTTGGTTGTCAGAGGCTGTTTGAGGCGCACGCCATTGGGAGCGTTTCAAGGGTTGTGGGAGCTTTTCTCCACTATCATTCCCAGCTATAGGAATGGTAATGGGGACCCACCTTAATGTCCCAGTAATAGAAGAGTTATTACTGAGGAGTGTTTGATGACTCTGGGCCTGTACTCGCTGGAGCTTAGAAGAATGAGGTGGGGAAGATTTCACTGAAACCTACCAAATATGGAAAAGTCTAGACAGAGTGGACATGGAGCGGATATAACTATAATAGGGGTGTATTTCTATAATAGACCGGAAGGCACAGCATCCGACTAGGACATCCCTTTAAAACGGTTATGAGGAGGAATTTCTTTAGCTGGAGATTCACTGGCACATACAGGCTGTGGAATCTAAGTATTGTGTATATTTAAAACAAAGATTAACAGGTTCCTGATTAGTAAGAGTGTCAAAGGTTATGGGGAGTAGACAGGAGAATGGGGTTGAGAGGGAAAGTAAATGAGCCAAGGTCAAACAGCAGAGCAGACTCGATGGGCTGAATGGCCTAATTCTGCTGCTATATCTTATGGTGTTATATGAAAGCACTCCTTTGAGACTACTTGGTAACTATTAGCATAAGGTGTTAATTGTTGAATAACTGTGGAGTAACTGTTGAACGTTCAGAACTACAAACACAAAGCAACCTCCCATAAGCAGCCTTGAGGCAAAGTAACACACACACACACAATGCTCAACACTGGACAACATCTGCAGCTCAAGATATGGAATCCTTGGAGCGCAGGAGGATGATAGATGACTTAATAAAGATGTACGAGATGATAAGAGGCATAGATAAAATGGACAGCCAGAAACTTTTTCCCAGGGCAGAAAGGGCATAACTTTAAAATGTTTGGAAGAAATTATGGGGGTGGGAGGAGGTGTCAGAGGTAGTACTTTTTACAACAGTTGTAGGTGTTTAAAAAGCACTGTCAGGGGAGCTGGGAGAGACAGACACATGAGGAACATTTAAGAAACTCTTAAGGCACATGGACGACAGAAGAATGGAAGGCAGTGTGGGAGAGAAGGGTTAGATTAATCTTAGAGTACATTAAAAGGTCAGCACAACCTTGTGGGTCAAAGGGCCTTAACCGTATCGACTTCGACATTCACACAGCAGTTAAACAAATTCTGTGCAGGTTTTCAAAGCTGTTGGCTGGGACTAAGAGTAATTATTTTCCTTGGTTCTCAGATGTCCGAAATGCATTTGTACTGCAAGGGCCGAAACGGCATTGGATTTGTGCGATGGAGAGGGAGGAGGACAAAATCACCTGGCTGTCCATATTAGAAAGTGCAATTCGTGCTGCTGTTGAGGAGACCTGATCTCTCAAGTGGGTATCTTTTATGAATCACTTAAAGCTTTCAGCTGTGCTAGACATCCACTTAACAACATAGAGCGCTACAGCACTACAGCCGTTGGGGTGGGTTTGAACAAGTTTGTCAGGAGGATGGGAACTGGAGTGATAAGGCTGAGGATGGGGATGTTGGTTTATAAACAGAGGTAGTGTGTAGTGAGACTATCAGGAAGCAGATGATATAGCAAAATTGCAGTCAGTGGGATGTGTTGCAGAGTAAAAGGGGGACAAAATTGAAAAGGGTGACAAATACAGGACTGAAGGTGTTGTATGCACACAGCATACAAAATAAAGTAGATGATCTTGCAGTTAGAAATTGGCAGCTATGATGTTGTGGGTATCACAGAGTCATGGCTCAATGACAATTGTAGTTGGGAACTTAACATCCAAAACATACAATCTATTGAAAGGACAGGCAGGTAGACAGAGGAGGGGTGGCTCCACCGGTAAAAAAATGAAATAAAATCTTAAGGAAGAGGTGACATAGGATTGGATAATGTAGAATCCTTGTGGGCAGAGTTAAGAAACGGCAAGGGTAAGAAGACCATGATGAGGGTTATTTACAGACCTCCAAACAGTAGCCAGGATGTGGTCTACAATTTATAGCACAATATTACATTAGTCACAGGAGATTTCAATATGCAGATACATTGGCAAAATCAATTTGAAGCTGGATCCCAAGAGAGAGAATTTATGAAATGCCTCCAAGATGACTTTTTAGAGCACTCTATGGTTGAGCCCATTTTGGGATCAGCAATTCTGGATTGGGTGTTGTGTAATATGAATATGAAGAGGGTGCTTAAGGTAAAGGACCTCTTAGTACACAGTGATCATAATATGATAAAATTCACCCTGTAATTTGAGAGAGAGAAGCTAAAATCAAATGTATTGGTACCACAGTGGAGTAAAGGGAATTTCAGAGGCATGAGAGAGGAGCTGGCCAAAATTGATTAGAAGAGGACACTAGCAGGGATGACAGCAGAACCATAATGGCTTGAGTTTCTGGGAGCAATTCGGAAGGTGCAGGATAGATACATCCCAAAGAAGAGGAAGAATTCTAAAGGTAAGATGATGCAACTGTGGCTGACAACGCAAAGCCAACATAAAAGCAAAAGACAGGACATATAATGGAGAAGAAATTAGTGGGAAGTTAGAGGATGGGGACATTTTCAGAAACCAACGTAAGGCAACAAAAACATCGTACGGTAGGATAGGTGAGGGGAAGATCCAATATGAAGGTAAGCTGGTCAATAATATCAAAAATCATACCAAATTTTTTTTCAGATATTTTAAAAAAGGCAAAAGTAGTTTCTGGACCACTGGAAAATGACTCTGGAGAGATAGTAATGAGGAATGAGGAAATGATGGACAAGCTGAATAAGTATTTTTCATCAGTCTTCATCATGGAAGACATTAGTAGAATGCCGGAAGTTCAAGGGGCAGAAGTGAGTACAGTTGCTATTACTGCAGAAATGGTGCTTGGGAAACTGACAGGTCTTAAGGTAGATAAGTCAACCTGATGGACTACCCCCCAGTTTATAAAAGACGTAGCTGGAGAGACTGTGGAGGCATTAGAGATTAGAGATTTGGGAAGCCTTGTGCAAAATTCTCCAAAGGTTAATTGGCAAATTGAGTTGGTAGTGAGGGGGGCAAATGCAATGTTAGCATTCATTCCAAGAGGAGTAGAATATAAAAGCAAGGTTGTTATACTGCGGCTTTAAAAGGTATTTGTAGTATAGTGAGCAGTTCTAGGCCCCTTAATTAAGAAAGACTGTGCTGACATTAGAGAGGGTTCAGAAGAAGTTCATGAGTATGATTCGAGGAATGGAAGTGTCATCCGATAAGATGATAAGATATACAATGGGGCTAGAAAGTTTGTAAAACCTGTAGAATTTTCTCTAGTTCTGCATTACTATGACCTAAACTCTAATCAGATCTTCACATTATTCCTAAAATGAGATAAAGATAACACAAAATATTATACTTGTTCATTTATTTATTGAAAAAAATGATCCAATATTACATTTGTTGGAAAAAATATGTGAATCTTTGCTTTCAGTAACTGATGTGACCCCCTTGAACAGCAAAAACTTCAACCAAATATTTCTGGTAACTGTTGATCAGTCCTGCACATTGGCTTGGAGGAATTTTAGGCCATTCTTCCTTGCAAAACTGCTTCAGATCTGGGATGTTGGTGGGCTTCCTTGCATGAACTGCTTGCTTCCGGTCCTTCCGCAACATTTCTATAGGATTAAGGTCAGCACTTGGATTCAGCCATTTCTTCTTTATAAACCATTCTATTGTTGATTTACTCGTGTCTTTTGGATCATTGTCTTGTTGCATCATTCAACTTCTATTAAGCTTCAGGTGATGGTCTGCTACCCTGACATTCTCCTGTAAAATGTCTTGATACAATTTTGAATTCATTGTTCCCTCAACGATTGCAAGCTGTTCAGGCCCCGAGGCAGCAAAGTAGCCCCAAACCATGATGCTCCTTCAAATATGAGGATGAGGTTTTGGTGTTGGTGTGCAGTGCCCTTTATCTACCTGATAGCAATGTGCATTTCTGTCAAAAATTAAAAAAGCTTTTACTATCCACTTTGATATTTTTTGCTAGCTTGCTTCCATATTTTATCTTTTCTCTCCTAATGGCTCTTTTACTTGCTCGCTATAAGTTTTTGAAAGCTTCCAATCCTCTGTCTGCCCACTAATTTTTTTGCTTTGTTGTAGGCCCTCTCTTTTGCTTTCACATTAGCTTTGACTTCCCTTGTCAGCTACGGATGTACTATTTTGCCATTTGAGTGTTTGTTTGTTTTTGGAATACATCTATCTGGCACCTGCCTCCTTTTCCCCAGAAACTCACACCATTGCTGCTCTGCTGTCTTCCCTGCCAGCATCTCCTTCCTACTTACTTTGGCCAACTCCTCTCTCATACCACTGTAATTTCCTTTACTCCACTGAAATACTGCTACATCAGACTTTACTTTCTCCCTATCAAATTTCAAGTTGAACTCAATTATATTGTGATCACTGCCTCCAAAGGGTTATTCTGCCTTAAGCTCCCTAATCACCTCTGGTTCATTACATAACACCCACTCCAGCATAGCAGATCCCCTAGTAGGCTCAGTGACAAACTGCTCTAAAAAGCCATCTGATAGGCATTCAACAAACTCACTCTCTTGAGATCCATTACCATCCTGATTTTCCCCAATCTATATGCACATTGAAATCTCCCATGACTATCATAACATTGCTATCACAGCCTGACTTTGTGTGTCTTTTTCATAGGTTAGTGCACTTCTACAACCCACAACTCCAATCTCATCTCATTGATTGGAACACCTGACTCCAAATAGCTTTTGTAGAAGGCATTACCCTAGAGCAGGGGTTCCCAACCTGGGGTACCCGCACCCCCAGGGGGTGCGAGATGGAATTTCAGGGGGTGCGACAAAGAGTGGCTTGTGTCCTTGAGTGACGAGTCATGAGTCATCACTCAGCCAGCTGCCAGTGTGCCTTGAGAAGTGGTAGTAACGTTTGTCCCAAGCACACTCCAGTCTCCCGCTGCCCGAGTCGAGAGAGACGTAAACTCACTCCAGTCTCCTGCTGCCCGAGTCAGCATTGAGGATTCTCATCAATGTTACCTGGGAAGTTACACCTCAGAGTTGAGGAGTCTCATCAATGTTAGCTAGAAGGTTACATCTCAGAGTTAAAAATCATCTCATAATGCCAAAATCTTTATATACCCTGAATCAACTATCAAGTAATGACTTCGCGTTAAAACCAAACCCGCAGATGGTAGGTAAATTATTCAATTATAAAATTTTAAAAAGCCGCATTTTGATAAAAAGCAGCTGAAGTCATTCATTCGTATTTGTCTCAATGCACTAAAGAAGTTTTTGAATTTCAAAGGGTTTTTTTTCTCTTAAAAGGTTTCTTTCTTGAATCGTTGATAATTTTGAATAATGTTAGTTGAGGAGGTATCATGGTTAGCACCGAGGATTTTGAATCATGTGATGGGAGTTTATATCTCCAGTAATCATCGGAAATAGGTGTGTAAATTCAATAGAGAGTAGCCTAATAATTCGCGTTGCGTCCCCGTAGCATTTCCACCTGATGATTTATCTTGGCTTAACCGCAGATAATATCGTAATATAATATTCGAAAGCGTATTTCTCACGATACTTTGCTATAGGCATGTCTGGTTGAGTAAAGCGGTCATCCCTGACTTAGTCAGATAGTTTTTCTCATATTAGCTCATATTTTTCCCTTCATTAACCATTCATCATGTCAAAAAGAAGGAAATGGAATGATGACTATGGGCACTTTGGTTCCACGTGTACAACAGGAAATAATGGCTTTCAAAAAACCCAGTGCATTCTTTTTTTTTCTTTCTTTTTTTTTGTAAACTTTTTTTTATTGAGTTTTCAAATTATTGCAGAAATAAAAGAAAATATATGAAAAAATATATATATACCCTTCCCCCCTTAACCCCTCCCCCTAACATCCCTATGGAAAAAAGAAAGAAAGAAAGAAAAAAAAGAAAGAGTGCCTGGATATCGGAAGATCCCCACATGCTCCATGGAGTTCGTACCAGTGCATTCTTTGTAGCGTTTTTTTCCCCCAACTCAAATCTGAAGCCATCCAAGCTTCAAGAGCACTTCAAGAACAAGCATGGCAGAGCTGATGTTGAAGGACATGATGTTGGGTCATTGAAAATCAAAAGAGCTTGTTTTGATTCACAAGGAACTCTTCCAAAATTAGGTTCCGTTTCTGTTGAAAAACCACTACTTCTTGCTTCTTTACGTGGCATACAAAGTGGCCAAATCCAAGAAGCCCCATACAATTGCAGAAGATCTCATCGAGCCATGTGCACTGGAAATGGCAACAATTATCCTGGGCAAAGAAGCAAGAAAAAAATTTGAACAGGTGCCCCTATCAAATAATGTCCTTCACAACCGAATCAGTGATTTGAGTGAAGATATTTTGGACCAAGTCATCTCAGATGTCAGAGCTAGTCCTCTTAAAATCTCTATTCAGTTGGATGAGTCAACTGATGTCTCCAGTTGTAGTCAACTCATCACATTAGTGAGGTATGTCAATGATGGTGCTGTGAAGGAAGATTTCCTGTTTTGTAAAGATCTGTAAACAAACACAACTGCAAAGGATGTGATGCAGCTGGTGAAAGATGTCTTTGCCAAACATGATTTAGATATCAAAGTCATTGGTTCTGTGCGCACTGATGGGGCACCTGCAATGCTTGGAAATAAATCTGGCTTTTCTGAATTGATGAAAAAGGAGATTCCAGACTTGCAAGTTACCCATTGTTTTCTTCATCAGCATGCTTTGGCATCAAAAACATTACATCTGATTTAAATTTAACTATGGATCGTTGGAATAATGAAATACATAGTTGTATTCCATTTGAAAAAATTAAGTATAATTTAAGAAATGAATGAGATATTTTTGAAAATTTGGTCACCATACTTACGAAAGATAGGATTAGATACATAGGTCCTTTGAAGATAAAATTATAGTAATTGGGGAAAGTGAAAATAAATATCAAAATTATTTTGAACTCCATGGAACATGTGGGGACCCTCCGATATCCAGGCAATCTTTCTTCTCTTTTCTTTCTTTCTTTCTTTCTTTTTTTTTCTCTTTAGATAAGGATTAAGGGGGGAGGGTTAAGGGGAGGGGGGAGGGTTAATATCACTTTTCTTACCATTTCATTATTACATTTATTCTTGTAATTTCTAAAATTCAATAAATAAATAATATTAAAAAAACATTACCTCCAATATTGAAGAAAGTCGTTGATACTTGTGTGAAGATCATCAACTGGATCAGGGGGCGTGCTTTGGACCATCGCATCTTCAAATCATTTTGTGAGGATCTGAGAAATGAGCATTCAGTTTTGCTTTTCCACACTTTGTTCGTTGGTTGTCACGAGGACAAGCTTTAACCCGCTTCTTTGAACTGCGGGAAGAAATCAAAGTTTTTCTGGAGGAGCGTGAATGTGATCTGGTTGGGGCAATGGAATCACAGGAATTCGCCCAAATGCTGGCTTACTTAGCTGACCTTTTCACTCGTATGAATGACCTGAGTGTTTCTTTTCAAGGAAAAGGGATAAACATATTGAAGGCTTGTGAAAAGTTGAATGCCTTCAAAGAAAAGTTACGCCTTTGGCGTCGAAGGATGGAAAGAGACAGTCTCTCAAATTTTCCATCACTAGAAGGTTGATGATGCTGGATCCACAACTCCTACTGTGCGTGAAGAAATTGTGGCTCATTTGGAAATGCTGTCAGAATCGTTTGATGGATATTTTGCTGCTGGAGACCTGAAGATTTCAGAAGAATGGATCATGAATCCATATCCCTACAATTTGGAGAAAATGTTAGATGATGAAGAGCTGAAGGAAGATCTTATTGATTTGTGGACAAATCGAGCTCTTGAAATGCAATTTGAAAGCAAGACTTTGGAGGAGTTTTGGTGTGCAGCACTGCATATGTTCCCAAGATTTGGTGGAAAAGCACTCTGTATCCTCATTCCATTTGCAACAACATACTTGTGTGAATCTGGATTCAGTTCTCTCTTGTCAATCAAGACAAAATCTAGAAATCGCCTGAATCCACAGGCAGACCTGCGGATCACAGTCAGCAAGAAAGTTCCACGTTTTGACAAAATCATGAATGAGAAGCAGGAGAAAGAAGTCATTGAATTTTATGTTCACAATTGGGATTGATTTTACTGTTTACAATTTTTTCTGAATAAATTAGAATCTAATTGCTCAGTTTATATTTGCATTTTATGCACTGAATTAAGCTTTTTTTTTTAAATTCAATTTGTTCACCTGCTGTATTATATGTGGTTCAAAAATTAGAAATTAGATTTCTTCATCTTCAAATGTGATATTACTTTTGTAGGGGGTGCAAACATTAATCAAACATTTCCTAGGGGTGTGGGGCATAGAAAAGGTTGGGAACCACTGCCCTAGAGGTTCACATACTTTTTCCAGGAAATACATGTAATATTGTATCATTTTCCTCAATAAATAAATGAACAAGTATTTTGTGTTTGGTGTTATTTATTTAATTTGGTTCGCTTTATCTAGGTTTTGGACTTCAGTGAAGAGCTGATCACATTTTAGGTCATGTTCATGCAGAAATAGAGAAAATTCTACAGTGTTCACAAACTTTCTAGCACCACTGTAGGAGCAATATTGGGCTATTTGCCCATTGCGTCTGTTCTGCCATTACATCATGGCTGATCCATTTCCCCTTTCAGCCCATATCCCCTCATGCACTGACTAATCAAGAATCTTATCAACTTCTGCCTTAAATATACTCAATGATTTGGCCTTCACAATTGCCTGTACCAATGAATTCCACAGATTCAGCACTCTCGGGCTAAAGGAATCCATCCTCATCTCTGTTCCAAATGGACGTCCCTCTCCTCTGAGACTGTGTTCTCTGGTTTTAGACTCCCCCACCATAGGAAACATCCTCTCCACATCCACTCTATTGAGGTCTTTCAACATTTGAACAGTTTCTATGAGATCCCCTTTCATTCTTCTGAATTCTAGTGAGCCATCAAACACTCCTCATATGCTAATCTATTCATTCCTGGAATCATTCTTGTGGACTTCCTCTGAACCCTCTCCAATGTCAGCACATCTTTTCTTAGATAAGGGGCTTAAAACTGCTTGCAGTACTCCAAATGAGGCCTCACTAGTGTGTTATAAAGCTGAACATTACACCCTTGCTTTTATATTCTAGTGTTCTCAAAATGAATGTTAACATTGTATTTGTCTTCTTCACCACTGACTAAACTTGCAAATTAACATGAGGACTCCCAAATCATTTTGCACCTCAGGTTTTTGAGTTTTCTTTCCATTTAGAAAATAGTGTATGCATTTATTTCTTCCACCAAAGTACATGTCCATTTGCTTCCATCTGCCACCTCTCTGCCCATTCTCCTCATCTGTCTAAGTCCTTCTGTAGCTTCTCTGCTTCCTCAAAACTACCTGCCTCTTCACCTATCTTCATATTGTCTGCGAACTTGGCCACAAACTATTAATTCTATCATCCAAATCATTAACATATAATGTAAAAAGAAACAGTCCCAACACAAACCCCTGTGAAACAGCTCTAGTGACTGGCAGCCGACCAGAACAGGTTTGCTTTAGTCCCACTTTTTCCCACCTGCCAATCAGCCAATGCTTTATCCATGCTGTTATCTTTCCTGTAATAGCATAGGCTCTTAACTTAAGCAGCTTCATGTGTGGCATTTAGTCAAAAGCCTTCTGAAAATCCAAGTACAGAACATCCACCAATTCTCCTGTGTCTATCCTACTTGTTAATTCTTCACAGAATTCCAACAGCTTTGTCAGGTAAGACTTCCCCTTACAGCATGCTGTCTGCAGCCTATTTTATGTGTCTCCAAGTACCCTGAAACCACATCCTTAATAATCAACTTCAACATCTTCCCAAACACCGAGGCCACACTAACAGATCTATAATTTCCTTTTACCCTTCTTGAAGAGTTGAATGACATTTGAGCAGCGATTAAAGGCTTGGGGACTGTACTCACTGGAATTTAGAAGAATGGGGCGGCGGGGAGGAGTAATCTCATTGAAAGGCCTAGAGTGGATGTGAAGAGAATGTTTCCTTTGGCAGAGGAGTCTAAGACCAGAAGGCCTCAAAATAGAGGGACATCCATTTAGAACAGAGAAGAGGGAGGATTTCTTTACCCAGGAGATGGTGAATCTGTGGAAGCCAAGTCTCTGGGTGCAATTAAAGTGGAGGCTGATAGGTTCTCGATTAGTCAATTTGTAAAAGGTTATGGGGAGAAGGCAGGAGAATGGTGTTGAAAGTCAACCTAGTTCCATTGACTTGCACGTACTCCTTATGTCTCCTCTATCCTTCTCATCCATGTACTTATCCAAACTTCTCTAATTTTCTCCAGGTGTTCTGGTCTCCTCCGACAATTCAAAGTTGTACCAGTTAATAGGTTAATTGGTCATTGTGTAAATTGTCCCGTGATTAGTTTAGGGTTAAATTTGGGGGGTTGCTGTTTGGTGGTAGGTTAAGAAGGGTTGGAAGGCCCTATTCTGTACTGTATCTCTAAATAATTAAATGTTGCAACTGAACCTGCATCAACCATTTCCCCCAATACATTTTGGTCTTCTAATGTTAATTATTTGCAACAATTTTAATTGCTTCTCTGGCATGGGTCTTGTGTTTGATCCAACTGGTATATTTGCTAAATTGTTCCATTAAATTAAGTCCTTTGTTTCATATTTACAGTATGTTGCGCTGTTTTATCCATAAGCTAAGATCACTGGTTCTTTTAAAACTTCAGTTTCAGAATTCAGGAACATCAGTTACCACTTATAACATTTATGTATTAAAACTAGGGGCGGCAGAAAAACATAATGTTTAGTGCTACACTATTACAATGCCAGCTGTAAGATCGAGGTTCAATTCCTGCTGCTGTCTGTATGGAGTTCTCCCTGTGACGAGGTGGGTTTCTTCTGGCTGCTCTGATTACCTTCCATGTTCCAAAGATGTATGTGAGTTAGAGTTGTGGGTATGCTATATTGACAGCAGAGCATGACACTAGCGGGCTACCCCTAGCACAACCCCCCAATCGATGCAAACAATGCTGTTCACGCTTGTGTTTTGATGTACATGTGATGAAAAACTGATCTTTAATGTTCAAATATAAATGCTGGAGGAACTCAGCAGGACTCATGACCCGATGAAGAATCTCAGCCCGAAACATTGGCTGTTAACTCTTTTCCATAGATGCAGCCTGGCCTGCTGAGTTCCTCCAACATTTTGTGTGCATTGCTTTGACTTCCAACATCTGCAAATTTTCTCTTGTTTGTAATCTTTAATCTTCATCTTTTATCCACAGGGAAGAAAAGCTTTTGACTCCGTTGGCTTGCAATGAGCACGCTAAGTCCACACACATCTTCCAACGGTGATGGATATTCACTTTCCAGGGTTCAAAAGGCTAACTCAGCTTTCTAGTGCAGCAGCATAACTTTTCCAAAGGGTCAGAAATGTTGGTGATAAAGTATTCCTTCTCACAAATATTCCTTGCTCGGCTTGTTGTAAACAAGAACCAGTTTTAAGTCCTTCATGTAAATTGCAAGTAAGTTAAAAGGATAGCTTTGCAAACAACACAGGCTACTGAGAGATGTGGCTTGCAAAGTGACAATGAGACATCCTCGTCTGCATCAGCCAAACATAAGACAACGGGTTATGTTAATTGGTCTGTATTAGCCAACCAAGCAAAACAGGCCAAGTCAATTAGTTCAAGGATGTTTGCAGACCAGACTGATAATGTCACTTAGCACATCAAATGTAGTCATAGATATAGCTGAACAATCAATTGTTGGGATATTCATGTACTCAGAATCAGCCCTCACAGCATTTAGGTGTCTGGGATCTCTGTCCCCAGAAGATTTTAGACCAACTGTGTGAACTATAGTACTTTATCCCAACTAAAGTATCTGAAAATTACCGTATATAAATAAATCGACCAGCAGCAAAGTATTAGAAAGCACTGGGGATTGTTGGGAATGACAGAACAAAAAATTAATTTATCAACCTTTGGTTTCTGCATAAGATTGTACCTGTGGTTGGAATTCTTTGTAGTATATATATATTTTTTGTAATTCTGAGATCTTTCATAAAATCAGAAACCCGTAAGTTTTTAATGTGTGTTTTTGTACGCTCTCCCTATGACTGTGTGGTTTCCTGCTTTCCTCCCACATTACAAAAGATGTAGCAGTTAGGGTTAGAGAGTTGTGGGCTGCACCCAGCACATTCTCAACACAAACAGCACTTTTCACCATGTTTTGATGTACACCTGATGAATATATTTAATCTTTAATCTGTATTGGGAACTGTACACTGTTGCTAGCAACAATTTCAGATGACTAGGTTTACATTTGCTTGCAAATTTCATTGGTTTCCAGTGACTTGAGCAGAACTGGAAGGGCAAGTTCAGTTTTGTGTGGATATACCAGACTACTACCAATTCGTATCTGTGACTTCAGTCAAGAACCGCGTAGATTTTCTTTAGTTACTTACCACATTTCCAAAGGCACACAGGTTAGGGTTAATAGGTTGTGTGCGTGCTATGATGGAGCCAGAAACATGACAACACTTGTGGGCTGCCCAGCACAATCCTCACTGATTTGATTTGATGCAAACAACAAATTTCATGTCTGCTTTGAGGTATCTCAAAAAAGATGCCCGGGATTTACCTTTTCATTACAAGTTAGTATTTTATCCTTCAGCAACACACACAAAATGCTGGAACTCAGCAGGTCAGGCAGCATCTATGGAAATGTATGAATAGTCAATGTTTCGGGACCAGAGGCTTTACCCACAGCCCTCTATTTTTCTAAGCTCCACGTAGCCATCCAGGAGTCTCTTAAAAGACCCTATCGTTTCTGCCTCCTCCACCGCCGTCAGCAGTCTATTCCACACACTCACCGCTCTCTGCGTAAAAAACCTACCTCTTGCCATCTCCTCTTTACCTACTTCCAAGCACCTTAAAACTATGCCCTCTCGTGCTAGCCATTTCAGCCCTGGGGAAAAGCCTCTGACTATCCACACGATCAAAGTCTCTCATTATCTTGTACATCCATATCAAGACACCTCTCATCCTCCGTCACTCCAAGGAGAAAAGGCCGAGTTCACTCAACCTATTCTCATAAGCCATGCTCCCCAATCCAGGCAACATCCTTGTAAAACTCCTCTGCACCCTTTCTATGGTTTCCACATCCTTCCTATAGTGAGGTGACTAGAATTGAGCACAGTACTCCAAGTGGGGTCTGACCAGGGTCCTATATAACTGCAACATTACCTCTCAGCTCTTAAACTCAATCCCATAATTGATGAAGGCCAATGCACCGTAACCACAGAGTCAACCTGCGCAGCAGCTTTGAGTGTCCTATGGACTCGGACCCCAAGATCCCTCTGATCCTCCACACTGCCAAGAGTCTTGCTATCAATGCTATATTCTGCCAAAATGAACCACCTCATACTTATCTGGGTTGAACTCGATCTGCCACTTCTCAGCCCAATTTTGCATCCTATAGATGTCCCACTGTAACCACTGGCAGGCCTCCACACTATCCACAACACCCCCAACCTTTGTGTCATCAGCAAATTTACTAACCCATCCCTCCACTTCCTCATCCAGGTCATTTATGAAAATCACAATGAGTAGGGGGTCCCAGAACAGATAGACAATAGGTGCAGAAGTAGACTATTCGGCCCTTCGAGCCTGCACCGCCATTTTGAGATCATGGCTGATCAATTCCTATCAATACCCGGTTCCTGCCTTGTCCCCATATCCCTTGATTCCCCTATCCATAAGATACCTATCTAGCTCCTTCTTGAAAGCATCCAGAGAATTGGCCTCCACTATCTTCCGACTCTCTGGGAGAAGTTTTTCCTTAACTCTGTCCTAAATGACCTACCCCTTATTCTCAAACCATGCCTTCTGGTACTGGACTCTCCCAGCATCTGGAACATATTTCCTGCCTCTATCTTGTCCAATCCCTTAATAATCTTATATGTTTCAATCAGATCCCCTCTCAATCTCCTTAATTCCAGCGTGTACAAGCCCAGTCTCTCTAACCTCTCTGTGTAAGGCAGTCCAGACATCCCAGGAATTAACCTCGTGAATCTACGCTGCACTTCCTCTACAGCCAGGATGTCCTTCCTTAACCCTGGAGACCAAAACTGTACACAATACTCCAGGTGTGGTCTCACCAGGGCTCTGTACAAACGCAAGAGGATTTCCTTGCTCTTGTACTCAATTCCCTTTGTAATAAAGGCCAACATTCCATTAGCCTTCTTCACTGCCTGCTGCACTTGCTCATTCACCTTCAGTGACTGAGTAATATCTCTTTGTATTACTCCCTTACCCAACTCTACACCGTTCAGATAATAATCTGCCTTCCTGTTCTTACTCCCAAAGTGGATAACCTCACACTTATTCACATTAAACGCCATCTGCCAAGTATCTGCCCACTCACCCAGCCTATCCAAGTCACCCTGAATTCTCCTAACATCCTCATCACGTCACACTGCCACCCAGCTTAGTATCATCAGCAAATTTGCTGATGTTATTTTCTATGCCTTCATCCAAATCATTAACGTAAATGGTAAACAGCTGTGGTCCCAATACTGAGCCCTGTGGCACCCCACTAGTCACCACCTGCCATTCCGAGAAACACCCATTCACCGCTACCCTTTGCTTTCTATCTGCCAACTAGTTTTCTATCCATGTCAATGCCTGCCCCCCGATGCCCTGAGCTTTGATTTTACCCACCAATCTCCTATGTGGGACCTTATCAAATGCCTTCTGAAAATCGAGGTACACTACATCCACTGGATCTCCCCCGTCTAACTTCTTGGTTACATCCTCGAAAAGCTCCAACAGATTAGTCAAGCATGATTTACCCTTGGTAAATCCATGCTGGCTTGGCCCAATCCTATCACTGCTATCTAGATATGCCACTATTTCATCCTTAATAATGGACTCTAGCATCTTTCCCACCACCGATGTCAGGCTGACAGGTCGATAGTTCTCTGTTTTCTCCCTCCCTCCTTTCTTAAAAAGTGGGATAACATTAGCCATTCTCCAATCCTCAGGAACTGATCCTGAATCTAAGGAACATTGGAAAATGATTACCAATGCATCCGCAATTACCAGGGCAACCTCCTTTAGTACCCGAGGATGCAGACCATCTGGACCTGGGGATTTGTCAGCCTTCAGTCCCACCAGTCTTCTCATCACCGTTTCCTTCCGAATGTCAATCTGTTTCATTTCCTCTGTTACCCTATGTCCTTGGCCCATCCATACATCTGGGAGATTGCTTGTGTCTTCCTTAGTGAAAACAGATCTAAAATACTCATTAAATTCTTCTGCCATTTCTCTGTTTCCCATAACAATTTCACCCAATTCATTCTTCAAGGGCCCAACATTGTTCTTAACTATCTTCTTTCTCTTCACATACCTAAAAAAGCTTTTGCTATCTTCCTTTATATTCCTGGCTAGCTTGCGTTCGTACCTCATTTTTTCTCCCCGTATTGCCTTTTTTGTTAAGTTCTGTTGTTCCTTAAAAACTTCCCAATCATCTGTCCTCCCACTCACCTTAGCTCTGTCATATTTCCTTTTTTTTTTAATGCTATGCAGTTTCTGACTTCCTTTGTCAACCACTGAGGCCCCTTTCCCCCCTTTGAATCCTTCCTTCTCTGGGGGATGAACTGATTTTGCACCTTGTGCATTATTCCCAAGAATACCTGCCATTGCTGTTCCACTGTCTTTTCTGCTAGGCTATCTGTCCAGTCAACTTTGGCCAGCTCCTCCCTCATGGCTCCATAGTTTCCCCTGTTCATCTGCAACACTGACACCTCCGAGCTGCCCTTATCCTTCTCAAATTGCAGATAAAAGCGATCATATTGTGATCACTACCTCCTAATGGCTCCTTTACTGCGAGATCGCTTATCAAATCCTGTTCATTACATAACACTAAATCCAGAATAGTCTTGTCCCTGGTCGGCTCTCGTACAAGTTGTTCCAAGAATGCATCCCGTAGGCACTCTACAAACTCCCTATCCTGTGGTCCAGCACCAACCTGATTCTCCCAGTTCACCTGCATGTTGAAATCCCCCATAACTACTGCGACATTACCTTTGCCACATGCCAATGTTAACTCCCTATTCAACTTGCACCCAATATCCATGCTACTGTTTGGTGGTCTGTAGACAACACCCATTTGGGTCCTTTTGCCCTTACTGTTCCTCAGTTCTATTCACACAGACTCTACTTCTCCTGGCCCTATGTCCCCCCTTGCAAAGGACTGAATCTCATTCCTCACCAACAGGGCCACCCCATCCCCTCTGCCCACATTTCTGTCCCTACGATAGCACGTATACCCTTGTACATTCATTTCCCAGGTCTGATCTCCCTGCAGCCATGTCTCCGTTATCCCAACATCATAGTTACCCATTCGCACCTGGGCTTCAAGCTCATCCGCCTTATTCCTGACACTTCGTGCATTCAGATATAGAATTTTTAACCCATTTCTCTTCTCTCTGTTTGAATCGCTGCCTATTGTGCTTAACCCAGCTCCCCAAACTCCCATCGGGCTATACGCCCCTAGAATTTTGTTGTCCTTCCTACATTTACTTATTCTTTCAACACATTTAACTCCATGTTCTGTCAGACCATCCCTCTGTACACGAGTCCTCCTTATCACTTGTTCCGCCCCACCTTCCTCTACTACACGCTTAATATTCCGGAACCGTGTAGTCCCCACCCGTCCTTTATTCTTCCTCTCGCTATCCTCTCTCACATTCTGGATCCCCGCCCCCTGCAAATTTAGTTTAAACCCACCCCCCCCCCCCCCCCCAAGAAGCTCTAGCAAACTTCCCTGCAAGAATGTTAGTACTGCTCCAGTTCAGGTGTAAACCGTCCCTTCGGAACAGATCCCACCTTCCCTGGAACAAGGCCCAATTATCTACAAACCTGAAGCCCTCCCTCCTGCACCATCCTCTCAGCCACGTATTAACCTTTATAATCCTCCTGTTCCTTGCCTCACTCGCACGTGGCACAGGTAGCAATCCTGAGATTGTTACCCTGGAGGTCCTGCTCTTCGGCTTCGCACCTAACTCCCTGAACTCCCTCCGCAGGACCCCCTCACTCATCCTACCCACGTCATTGGTCCCTACATGGACCACAACATCTGGATTCTTGCCCTCCCTCTCGAGAATAACCTGCACCCGATCTGAGATGTCTCAGACCCCGGCACCAGGGAAGCAACATACCATCCGAGACTCCCGATCTTCCCCACAAAATCTCCTATCCGCCCCCCTGACTATAGAATCCCCTATCACTACCACTCTCTTCTCTTCCCTCCTCCCCTTCCTAGTCGAGGGTCCAACCTCAGTGCCAGAGACAGGACCACTGCAACTTGTTCCTGGTAGGTCATCCCCACCAACAGTATCCAAAACGGTATACTTATTTTTGATGGGAACGGCCACAGGGGTGCTCTTCTCTCTCTGTCTGCTCCCCCTGCCTCTCTTGACTGTCATCCATTTGCCTACCTCCTGTCTTTTCAGTGTGACTGCCTCCCGATAACTCTTATCTATCTCTGCCTCTGCCTCCCGAATGATCCGTAGTTCATCCAGCTCCTGCTCCAATTCCCTAACTCGGTCTGATAGGAGCTGCAGCTGGATGCACCCATTGCAGGTGTGGTCATCAGGGACAACTGGGTTGACCCTGACCTCCCACATACTGCATACGGAGCACACCACTGCTCTAACCGTCTCCCCCATTACCTGATCCCAGATTAGTCAGAATAAATGAAAAACAGGCTTCTTGCCGAAGTCCTCTTGCACCGAAGCCCGCTGAGCCAAAGCCCAGCACTCTGCTCCCACACACACCGCTGCCCGCTCCTGAAAGTGAGCCGCTTTTTAAAGCCCGCGCTCGCCACTGACGTCACCCGCGCTTGCGCAGCTTTACCTTCCTCCTCAGGTACTCTCCAGGTAGTCCGAGGGTCTCGGTCTACCTACAACGGCTGATCCTCCGATCTCCAGTCGTATGTCGATCATGAGCACTCCTTGCTCCCGCTCCGCTGCTCGCACCGACTGAGGCACCGGCCTCCATGCAGAATATGACCCATCCACAACCACTCTTCACCTTCTGTGGGCAAGCCAGTTCTGGATCCACAAAGCAATGTCCCCTTGGATCCCATGCCTCCTTACTTTCTCAATAAGCCTTGCATGGGGTACTTATCAAATGCCTTACTAAAATCCATATACACTTCATCTACAACTCTACCTTATGTGTTTAGTCACATCCTTAAATAATTCAATCAGGCTTGTAAGGCATGACCTGCCCTTGACAAAGCCATGCTGGGTATTCCTAATTATATTATGCCTCTCCAAATGTTCATAAATTCTGCCTCTCAGGATCTTATCCATCAACTTACCAACCACTGAAGTAAGACTCACTGGCTTATAATTTCCTGGGTTATCTCTACTCCCTTTCTTGAATAAGAGAACACCATCCTCAACCCTCCAATCCTCCGGAACCTCTCCTGTCCTCATTGATAATGCAAAGATCATTGCCAGAGACTCAGCAATCTCCTCCCTCGCTTCCCACAGTAGCCTGGGGTACATCCTATCCTGTTCCGGTGACTTATCCAACTTGATGCTTTCCAAAAGCTCCAGCACATCCTCTTTCATTAAGTACCTCTTCTATTTTGTCCAGTTCCATACACTTTTCCAATGTCACACTTGATTGGTCCTACTCTCTCATGTCTTATCCTCTTGCTCTTCGCATACTTGTAGAATGCCTTGGGGTTTGCCTTAATCTTGTCCGCCAAGGCCTTCTCATGGCCCTTTCTGGCTCTCCTGATTTCATTCTTAAGCTCCTTCCAAATAGCCTTATAATCTTCTCGATTCATATCATTACCTAGTGTTTTGAACCTTTCGTAAGCTCTGGAAGGAGCTTAGACTGAAACATTGTCTGTTTATTCTCCTCCATGGATAGATACTGCCTGACCTTTTGAGTTCCTCCAGTACTTTATGTGTTGCTCTGGATTTCCAGCATCTGCAGAATCTCTAGTGTTTATACTTAATCTTTTGTTGTACACTATTGGTTGGGGAGATTTACAAAGCCAGTTTACACCTGATCTCTAATGGGTAGTGTGAGTCCCCTTGAACTGAAGTAATTTGTATAAAGGTTTCTTGTAATAAGAGTTGAGCCAAATGCACTTCTCCAACATGGAACCAGAGCTTTAGCTGCACAATTGGGGTGCAATTCCCACTGCTGTAGTTTGTAGGTTCTTCCCATGACCGTGTGGGTTTTCTCCACGTGCTCCAGTTTCCTCCCACATTCCAAAGGGTTAGGGTTAGTAAGCTGTGGGCATGCTAAGTTGGCACAGACAGCATGGTGACACTAGTGCGCTGGCCCCAGCACAGTGCCCACTGATTTGATTTGATGCAAATGACATACATCGGTGTCAGTTTCAATGCGACAAATGGCACTAACCTTTAAGCTTGTTTATGACAAAAGATGAACGAGTTGTGTGGTGGACTTCCAACTTCACACAATAAGTGCTGCAGTAATATTTTGAAAAAAACCCCACAAATTCCAGGATTTCAATCCCTGCTGCTTTTTTTTTAAAAACAGGCCTCATCCATCAATATCACAATTATTAGAAATTCTTTTTGGGATCTGAATTTGAGGAAACAGTAAACAAATGGTGAATCGAGCAGGTGTCAGATAAAATATTGTGCTGTTTTATTTGTGTAAAAATCACAGTTGCTACTTTGCTCTGCCAAGATACATCCATGCACTTTAACACCTAAGACCCCAGAGCCAAAATAAGCAATTAAATAGATTTGCTGTTAGTCAGCACTTTAATGTAAATTTACATACAAAATCCAAAAGTGTTTATCATACAATTTACATCATACTCCTATACAGTACATTGACCTGAATAGCAAGGTGGCTCTCGTTGGATGAAAATGGAAAGCACCCTCCCTTCTCCCTGTCTGTATGAACATCCCCATCCATCAAACTATAAAGCCAGAACAGTAAGGCTTGAAGTTGCAGAAATCAAAAATAGTCCCAAACTGAAAGGAATCTTCCTCTCTTTAAAGAAAACATACAGAGATAAGAAACTGCAATCACACTAATCCTTAGAATACTGAACAATGAAGGCAAACAATCATAAAATCTTGCTCCTTGCATAATAATTTAAAGAAAAATTCTCTAGTTCTGTACAATCTTCAATTAATTTCTGAGTATTAGATTTGAAGAGCATAGCTGTATCAGGGAGGTGGTAGACTGTATTAGTACTCTGAATGCTCTGTGGGTGGAATGAAAACGCAGTGAGTAGAAGTTGGTCATTAGCATTCAGACAGAGTCGTGCTGAGACATCACAGAACCGCAAAGCAGTAACTTACACACAAACAGTAACGTTTTCTTCCCTAAGTCACAATGATCTCAACAAGTCCAACACACTGTCACTTGCAGTGAGTGTGGAGGCTGGAGGGGACAGAGTATAGATTCACCTGTTTAATGCACTACTCGCATGGACCGCACACTGATTTGCTCCAAGTAAATGGTATTTGTATACACACACTCTCACACACACACCCCTCCCAAATCCATACCCACATTTGTGGTATATGCCACAGTTATTTCCCCATGTGAATGTTTACAACAGAACAAACGGGGTATGGCCACACGGCAGCTTTATTAACGAGTCCAGTGCACTCAGTATTAAAACAAAAGTCAGCTCACCACAATCTTCTTGACATGCTCAAACAGACTGACTGCTTTGGCATCAATAAACTGGCTGGTGGTCCTTCACAATTCACTAGCTTAAATTTATATTTCAAACAAAAATCTTTAGTGGTGGTATCTACATTCTCACCCTGACTCCAAACATATATTATGCTTTACACCATCCAATTTAAAAAAGTGGTTTTGAACCCTAATTAGAAATGCATGAATACACTCATACTCAGTAGTGCAAAATATTTCATTACTTATCTCCAACCAAACCCCTACACCACCACCCAAGGTCGCTCCAAATGGTTAGGGACAATCTTTAGTGTTCTGCTGTAGTAATGCAATCAGAAACGTTTAAAGAAGTTTCTTTGAATGGCCAGAAACGAAGCCCCCTTTTTAACTGAAGCTGCACAGACAGAAAGCAGCCTCACTCAAAAGGACAGCTACACAGTTCAGGAGTAGCAGAGAAGCACTGAGACACTCCTTCCAACACTGATACAGGGAAATATATATCCACTCTAGCACACTGCAGCTCTTCCATCACGTCTCACTATTTTACCAAAGTAATTATAAACCACTTGATGGCAGCTGAATGAACACAGAGCTTCAAATGCTGAAACACTCTGGCAGCTTTCCTCCTTCAACCAGGGTGATTCAAGGATTCAACGGGCATACTTAACTTACTTTAAAAACTCTTATTGGCAAGCCATTTCTCCCGGCCGAATTGATGACCAGTCTGAAGGGGAGTGGGATGGGGAAGATGGGTAGGGGAATTGTATTTTTCACTGCTCTATAGAATCCAATACTATTTTACTTGCCTCTATAACTCGCCCCCAGGAGCTGAATATTCACCATCGTTACAGCCCCCTCATCTTCTTTCTCCCTCTTTTCAAACAAATGACACCCACATTCCAAGTGAGTGGCTCTATGAAATGAACCATGGAAAACTATCACTGCATAGTAGACCCACGAAGCTGAGCAGAGGGAAAGCTGCCTGCAGGAGTAGTTAGGATCCAGTGGCACATCGGCACCAAACATGACCTTTTCGTTTCGTCTCGTCCACATGGCCAGGGAAGCTCCTGTGTTACAAGTGTGAGAATGGTCGTAGCTGCTCCAACTGCACCTCCAGAGAGATTCTCTCCTCAAGCACATCCTGCAAGCCAGTCGGAAGGAAGACAAGTCTTGGTTAAATGCACTCATATTTCCCCTTAGGATGCTCTTGCCCTTGATCTTGCAAATAACCCATAATTCACCCCAAAACACCATTTAAAACACACTCAAATCTCTGAATTGGAGCTTAACTCACAGACTCCACTTTGCCATGTGAATCCTAGATAATTAAAAGGTAATATTGAGAGAGTATGAGTAAAAGTCAAAGGAAATTTATTATCAAAGGAAGTATATGTCACCATAAACTAACCTTGAGATTCAGTAGAATTTATGGGAAATTAAGGAAATAAAATAGAATTTTTAAAAACTATACATAAACAAAGACTGACAATCAATGTGCAGATTGCACAAATAATGAGAAGTACATAAATAATACTGAGAACATGAGCTGTGAGGCCTGGTGGATTTAGTTCAGTGTTGCGGCAAGTGAAGTTATCCCCTGCCGGTTTAGGAGTCTGATTTTTAAATGAAGTACAGTAGGCATGTCCATTGTACCACCTGAGCAAGAAGCCTATACCTCTACAGCCTGATCTTTTAAAATGAAGTACCACTACAGAATCTGTTCCAAGGTATAGGCTCCAGTTACAAACAAGAGAAAATTATGGGGAAGCTGCAAATCCAAGCCAAACACAAAAAATGCTGGAGGAACTCAGCAGGCCAGGCAGCATCCATGGAAAAGTGTACAGTCAACACTTTGGGAAGAGAACCTTCACCAGGTTTGGAGAGAAAGGAGCTGGGTGGGAAGTTAATTTGTGAAAGAGATATAGGGCTGGAGAAGTGGGAATCTGATGGGAGAGGACAGAAGGCCATGGAAGAAAGAAATAAGGGGAGAAGCACCAGAGGGAGGTGATGGGCTGGCAAGGAGATAAGGAGATACAGTGCTCCTTCCCTTTTTCTTTCTTCCATGGCCTTCTGTCCTCTCCTATCAGATTTCCTCCCCCCCCCCTTTTCCAGGCCTCCACCTTTCACCAACTTCCCAGCTCTTTACTTCACCCCCCCCCCCCCCGTTTCACCTATCACTTTGTGTTTCTTCTTCCCCTCCCTCCACCTTCTTACTCTGACTCATCTTTTTCTCTGCAGTCCTGATGAAAGGTTTCAGCCCAAAATGTCGATTGTACAGTTTTTCATAGATGCTGCCTGGCCTGCTGAGTTTCTCCAGCATTTTGTGTGCGTTGCTTGGAATTCCAGCATCTGCATATTTTCACCTGATTGGAGCCTATATCTTGGAACAGATTCTGTAGTGGTAAATCAGTTTTAGATTATTCTGAAAAATTTGAAAGTCAGATACAGATTCTGAAAATAGGGCTTTCCAGATTATGAATTGTAAATTGCCTTATATTTTTCTAGACAGGTTTAGAGATACGGCCTAGAAATCCAATGGCATTTCTCCCCTCTTGTGGTTTACAGAGTACTTCTCTCGTAGCCAAACTTTCTTTTGAACTTGGGTTGAATTCTGCCAAACAGAACTGAATGTCTTTCAGTCTGAAGCAGAAGGTATTAATTTTCTCCATTTTCTCCCAATTTCCCAAAACTGATACCACTTGCCCTTTGAATCACTTGACATTAATGACTAACTGCAGAGCTTTTGACCAAATCATCATTTAATGTTAGACACAAAATGCTGGAGGAACTCAGCAGGCTAGGCAGTACCACAGAGGGGACTAAACAATTAATGTTTCAGATCAGAATCAGGTTGACTGTTTATTTCCCTCACCACAGATGTTGTCTAACTTGCTAAGTTAATACAGCATTTTTCCGTGTGCTGTTCTGAATTTCCAACATCTACAGAACCTCGTGTTTAGCATTTAATGTCACTTTTGAGCTGTGGATATATTAACTGAGTGCTATGATTACATGAATGCAAGCTGAACAAATGTGTTGGTGATGGTGGGGGTTAAAATATTAAATGTCATTTTATAACTCCAACACTGAACTGACTCCACAACCACCCAGACCCACTTTTAAGGACTTTACAACTCATGTTCTCAATATTTATTGCTTACTTGTTATTTATTTTGCTCTTTTTGTGTTTGCAGTTTTTTTCTATTTTGCACATTGTCCATCCTATTTTGTGTGGTCTTTGATTCTATTGTATTTCTTCTATTTACTGTGAACACCTGCAAGAAAATGAATCTCAGGGGTGTGTGTGTCTGTATGTATGTGTATAGAGATATTATATACACACACACACACTTTGATAATATAATTACTCTGAACTTTGATGGCATGTATGTGTGACACCTTTAAGGGTTAATTCTGTAAAATAAGTTAATGGTTATATATTTTAAACCATAGAAATTACATGCTTATTATATGGTGTGTCAACCCCCAGATTTTAACATTCCACTAAGGCACGTTCTGTGAGGAAGCATGCAACAGATTGACTAAACTAACAAAATAGTCCTGCAGTCTTTGTAACAAATGGTTTAGTTACTAAACTCTTTAAAGTGCCAAGCTGATGGGATGATCTCTGTTGCACTGTTGGCCTTTAGCAGCACCACCTATTGGGAAATTATCTGAAGACAGACAGCACTTTCTTCACCTTCACCTACCTTCAGTTGTTGCTGTAATTCACTGTTGAGCCTGCCTAGCACTGTGTTAGTTTCCTTATTTCTTCTGATCGAAGCCTGAACCGACTTTTTATCTTTGCCAACTGACCTAAAATGAAATAAGACGTTAGTGTGCCAACTCCATTGTTTCTACAGCAGTTTACTTTGGATACCCATATAGTGAACAAGGGTGGTAAGTAGCTCACAGACATGCAATGTCTGATACAAATTGCTCACTTTCACCCAGCTACCCAGTGTGGCCTCAATTCAGCTCCAGGATCTAAAATATTCTAGGTGCCTGCCAGTCTGTGTGGGGGGAAATGTCAACAGCATAGTTTTTATTTTTTTTAAAAATAACAGCATTGCAGCAGGTCCTTCCAGTCCAATGAGCCTGCAATTTGACTGTGTCCAAGTCATGATGGCCTTTATTTTGGTCTCATATCAAGGGAAGGACGAGCTGGCCCTGGAGAGGGTGCAGAGGTGGTTTGCAAGAATGATCCCAGAAATGAAAGCTTCATATGTGAGGCACATTTGATTGCACTGAGGCTGTACTTGGCGTAATCTCATTGAAACCTATCAAATACAAAAGACCTGGGTAGAATAGATGTTTCCATTAGGGAGAGACTCTAGGATCCAAGGGCGCCACTTCAAAACTGGTATTTATTTATTGAGATATAGCACAGAATTGACCTTTTGAGCTGTGCTGCCCAGCAATCCGCTGATTTAATCCTAGCCTAATGATGACATAATTTACAATGACTTATTAACCTACAAACTGGTACATCTTTAGTCCGTGGGAGGAAACTGGAGCACTCTGAAACCCACCTGGTCACTTGGACTCCTTATAAGCAGCAGGGGAGATTGAACCTGGGTCACTGGTACTGTAAGGTGTTCTGATAACCACTACACTACCATGCCACCCCACCCCCGGAGGGATTCCTTCAGCCAAAGGGGTGGGGAGGGATGAATCTGAAGTATCCATTGCCGTAGGACAGCTGTGGAAGCCTGGTCATTGGGTTTAACCAAGGCAGGAATCGATAGGTTCTTATTATTATTTAATTATTTATGGCTTTATATTGCTATATTTCTACACTATTCTTGGTTGGTGTGACTAACGAAACCCAATTTCCCTCGGGATCGATAAAGTATGTCTGTCTGTCTGACTAGCAAGAGGGTTAAGGGTTATGGGAAGAAGTTGCAGGAGAATGGGATTGAAAGGCATTCTATCCTGCAGGAGAATGGGATTGAAAGGCATTCTATCCTGCAGGAGAATGGGATTGAAAGGCATTCTATCCTGCAGGAGAATGGGATTGAAAGGCATTCTACCCTGCAGGAGAATGGGATTGAAAGGCATTCTATCCTGCAGGAGAATGGGATTGAAAGGCATTCTATCCTGCAGGAGAATGGGATTGAAAGGCATTCTATCCTGCAGGAGAATGGGATTGAAAGGCATTCTATACATACATCAAGAGCAAGAGGATAAGAAGGGAGAGGGTAGGTCCACTCTAGGATAAAAAGGGGAAACATTTGCTTGAATCTGAGTGAGGTCCTTAATGAGCATCTTACTCCAGTATTTACCAAGGAAAAGGACATGGAGGATTAGGAGATCAGTGTAGAGTGCATTAATATGGTTAGGGTGTTTAGAGGTCAAGGAGGAGGAAGTGTTGAGTCTCAAAAATGAGTATTAAGGTGGATTCTTTTTAACTGGTTTGGCACAACGTTGTGGGCTGAAGGGCCTGTCCTGTGCTGTACTGTAAAATAATGAACAGACTCGATGGGCCAAATGGCTTAATTCTACTCGTGTATTTTAATTGTCCAATGGATTAAGTATAACAAAATAAACATGGGTTGGCCCCAAAGCAAGAAACACCCTTTAATGTCAGAAATTTTTCTATTCTGACCTTGTGATTCAAGTTATTAGGTCAGAGCTTTGGCACTTTCAACTTCCCCCATTAACCAACCCCACTTTTTACTCAAATACACTGAAATGCAACTGGGTTATTGGCTGAGCATACTTTGAAAATCAGGCTGGGTAACATTTAGCCAAGATGTCACAAAATGCTGGAGGAATATGAGGTGTTGTGGCAGTAAAGGCAGGATCTCCCAGTGGCCATGCATTACAATTCAACTTCCTATTTCCATTCTGTCATGCCAGTCCATGGCCTCCTGTACTACCACAATGAGGCCAAACTTAGGTTGGAGGAGAAACACCTCATATTCCGTCTGATGGCATGAACATCAATTTCCCCAAAATCCAGTAATTTCTCCCTCTCCCTTTTCTTTTTCTATTCACTGGCTCCCCTCTTCCCTGTTCTCAATACCTGCCTATCACCTCTCTCTGGTGCCCCCTCCTGCTTCCCTTTCTCCAATGGTCAATGGTCCACTCCTATCAGATTCCTCCTTCTTCAATCTTACTTCTTCTACCTATCCCTTCCCAGCTTCTTCCTTCATCCCACCTTCTCCCTCACCTGGCTTCACCTATCACCTTCTAGCTGGTACTCCTTCCTCTTCACCCCCACCCCCCCCGGCCCACATTCTTATTCTGACACGTCCCCCTTCCTTTCCAGTCCTGATGAGTCTCAGCCCAAAGGTCGACTCTTTATCTGCCTTCGTAGATGCTGCCTGACTCCAACAAGTTCCTCTGACATTTTGTGTGTATTGCTCAAGATATCCAGCATCTGCAGAACCTCTTGTGTTTAGCCAAAGTTTGAAATGGGGTCAGTGAGGGTGAAGGGAGGGAGAATGGGCAAATATTTTCCAAAAACTCCAGTTCCCATTCCTCTTGAAATGTGACACTAGCAAAGGCTGCACAGGACATCGGAGCTTTGGCAGCCACAAGCTTAGCAAGTAGGAGATCTCCATCTCATACAAAATACTGTGGGAGAATGCCAAGTCAAATGAGGAACATCAATCAGTCATTGAGTAATACAACACATAAACAGGCTATTCACCCCAACTTCTCCTTGCTACCCAAAATGTCTGCTCGAGCAAGTCCCCATCTCATATAAACTACTGTGGGAGAATACTAAGTGAGGAACATTAGTCATTGAGTTATACAGCACATAAGCAGGCCTTGCAGCCCAACTTCTCCTTGCTAACCAAACTGTCTGCTTGAGCCATTTCCTCATGTTTGCACATTTGAAAGTATTGTAGAATGGGATCACTGTCCATCGAGAAGGCTAAAAGCATTAAAAAGAGAACTGTCGGAGTACACGAAGGGGAAAGGACAGAAAATAACTCCAACAGAGTTAGACAATGAAGTCCTGAACTGATTCATCAGTTCTTACACAGCAGGATCTAACACGGTGAGACTTTCCAGTGCATCAGTCACAGAGAAATTGCTATCTCATTGGAAAGAGGAATTAAAGGGAACCCATTCACCTTGAAACGGACGAGTGGGAGACTAAAACAGTGTTGATGATGCTGGTTTTTTGTGTAAGCTCATCTGCATCACCACGGAGTTCTTCTTCAGACTGCAGTCTCCGACGAACAGGCTTAGGAGGAGGAACAAGACACGTTGCAGTTTTAACCTGGAATTGGGAAAAGGTAGGATTAATTTAATACTTCATAATTAACTTTTCCTGTTAATGTGCAATCTCAGGTCAATATTGCATGGTAAGCAAACGTAATGACACCTGCCACTCAGTCATTCTTCCTTCCCCCACTCCCCCACCCTCAACTTCCATCAGACAAAAGATGCATTTCAAGAGGATTAGAATGTAAAACCCAAGAGTTAATGTTGAGGTTTTATAATGCATTTTTGAGGCCTTAATTTAGAGCACTGTGAGCAGCTTTGGGCCCTTATCTAAGAAAGGATGTGCCAACATTGGAGAGGGTTCAAAGAAGGTTCACAAAAATGATTCCAGGATTGAATGGCTTGTCATATGAAGTGTTTGATGGCTCTGGGCCTGTATTCACAAGAATTCAGAAGAATGAGGGGTGACCATTAAATGGTGAAAGGCCTTGATAAGAGTAGTTGTGGAGAGGATGTTTCCTTTGGGGGGGGGGGGAGAGAGATGGGGCGGGGGCGGGTCTAACACCAGAAGACACAGTTTCAGAATAGAAGGACATCCATTTAGAGTGGAGATGAAGAGGAATTTCTTGAACCATAGAGTGTCGAATCTGTGGAATTTGTTGCTACAGGAGGCTGTGTAGGTCAAGTCATTGGCTATACTTAAGGCAGAGGTTGATAGATTCTTGATTAGTCAGGGTACGAAGGGATAAGGGGAGAAGGCAGGAGATCGGGGCTGAGGGGGAAATGGATGAGCCATGATGAAATGGCAGAGCAGACTTGTTGGCCAAATGACCCAATTCTGCTCCTATTCTTGTGTTGTACAATAATGATGAACTCTTGAACTCTCAATCTACCTCGTCATCGCTCTTGCACCTTCTTGTCTACCTGCACTTTCTCTGTAACACTATACTTTGCATTCTACTATTTCTTTTTGTACTATCTCGCTGTAGTTATGAGTGTGGGTGGCAACTTAACAAAAACTTTTGAACCTCATCAGTTCTATTAATTAAACTCAGAAAGCATCCTATCTAGATGCATCACAGCTTGGTATGGCAAATGCTCTGACTGTGACAAGAAACTGCAGAGTTGTGGACACAGGTCAGCACATCATAGAAACCGGTCTCTCCATGGAATCTGTCCACATATCTCACTGCCTCAGTAAAGCAGCCCACATAATCAAAAACCCACCTAACCCAGACATTCTCTCTTCTCCCCTCTCTATTTGGTAGAAGGTTCAAAAGCCTGAAAGCACCTTCCATCAGCTGAAGGGCAGATTCTATCCAGCTGATACAAGAGTCTTGTAGAATGGGGCTGCACTCTTGGTCTCTATTGAGTACAGGAGATGGGATGTTATGTTGAAGTTGTACAAGATGTTGGTTAGGTCTAATTTGTAGTATTGTGTGCAGTCTTGGTCACCTGCCTACAGGAAAAATGTAATTGAGGTTGAGAAAGTGCAGAGAAAATTCACAAGGATGTTGCCAGATCTGGAGGATCTAAGTTATGAAGGAAGTTTGAATAAGTTAGGACACTATTCCTTAGAATGCAGAAGATTGAGGAGATTTGATAGAGGTATACAAAATTATGAGGGGTATAGATAGAGTAAATTCAAGCAGGCTTTTTGGGTTAAGGGTGAAAGGGTAACATGAGAGGGTTTTGAGAGTGTGGAACTAGCTGCCAGCATAAGTGGTGTTTGCAAACTCAATTTTAACATTTAAGCAAAGTTTGGATAGGTACATGGATTCTCAGTGGAAAAAGCCTGCTTGCATTTACCCTATCTATACCCCTCAATTCTATATATACCTGTATCGAATCTCCCCTCATTCTTTTAAGCTCCGGGAAATAAAGCCCTAACCTATTCAATCTTTCTCTATAACTCAGGTCCTCAAGTCTGGCAATGTCCTTGTAAATTTTCTCTACACTCTTTCTCAATCTTATTTTCATCTTTCCTCTAGGGAGGTGACCAGAATTGCACAAAATACTCCAAATTAGGCCTCAACAACATCTTATACAACTTCAACATAACATCCTAATTCCTGAACTGAGTACTTTGATTTATGAAGGGCAATGTGGCAAAAGCTTTCTTTACTTTCAAAGAATTATAGATCTGTATTCCAGATCCCTCTGTTCTATCTGTTCCTTAGTGCCCTACAATTCACTGTGTAAGTGCTACCCTAGTTTGTCCTCCCAAAGTGCATCAGCTCACACTTGTCTGCATTAAATTCCATCTGGCATTTTTCTGTCCATTTTCCAGCTGCAAGCTTTGATAGCCTTCGACTCTGCCCACTACACCCCAATCTTGGTGTCATCTGCAAATTTGCTGATCCGATTTACCACATTGTCATCTATATCAATGATCTGGATGATAAACAATGGACCAATCCCTGTGGCACTCACTAGTCACAGGCCTCTAGAGAGGCAACTGCCTAGTACCACTATCTGACTTCTCCCTCAAAGCCAATGGCTATTCTAATTTATATCACCTTGTCTTGAATAGCAAGCAAATGAACCTCCCATACAGAACCTCATCAAAGGCCTTGCTAAAGTCCGTGTCGACAACACCCACTGCCTTGCCTTCAAATTTCCTGGTAACCTCCTCGAAAAATTCTGTATACGACTTACCACACACAAAGCCACGTTGACCATCCCTAATCAGACCCTGCCTATTTAGTCTGATATTTCTTGAAAAACAAATACTAGCTAGAGGTTTGTGGTTAAATATTTGACATTTAAACATTTTGCTTCTCTGTGTAGGGAATGAAAATTATTGGAAATAACTGAAAGGAGTCACTCTCTATTAACAGTCAGACCAACATTCACCTCCTCGCATGTGTAAAATGCTCCTCTGTGAAGCAGTGCTTAAAGAAAGGATCTTGCTACCCCCTTTCCTCCTCCAAGCAATGATTAGCAGCCTTAAAAAAATATCATTTATGTGAGGAAGTTTGGAAGAATAAAGACCAAAGCCTATTTAAGTTCATAATATTCAATCAGATATGCTACATACCGTGTTTCCAGATGGCTTTTCATCACTAGAACCAGCTAGCTTTGCTGTTCTCAGCGTGCCTGTTGAATCTGAAGGCTTCTCAGGCTATATATATTAAATCAGAAACAGGTTTATCACTGAAATGCTGTAAAATTTGTTATTTTGTGGCAGCAGTACAGTTCAACACATAAAATTTATAATAAGGATTATATAATAAATAAGTAGTACAAAGAGAGCAGAACAGTGAGGTGGTGCTCATGGACCATTCAGAAATCTGATGGCAGGGAAGAAGAATCTGTTCCTACAACGTTGAGTTATAGGACTCCTCTACCTCCTCCCCGATGATAATAACAAGGAGAGGACATATCCTGGATGGTAAGGACCCTTTTTGATGGATGCCAACTTCTTGAGGCATCGCCTTTTGAAGATGTCCTTGTGTGATGGTTAGTGTCCATGATGGAGCTGGCTGAGTTTACACCCCTCTGCACTTTTTTCCAATCCTGTGCATTGGTGCCTCCATACCAGATGGTCATAAAGAAAGAATGCCCTCCATGGTACATCTGTAGAGATTTGCTAGTCTTTAGTGACTTATCTCTGAATGAAATATAGCTGCTGACCCTTTGTAAATGCATCAATACGTTGGGCCCAAGATAGATCTTCAGAGATGTTGACACTCTGAATATCGCAGGTGGGTGGAGCTAGAAAAGGCAGCAGCAGAGGTTTTTACAGACCCACGTGACTTTTTTTGCAGATGAACTGGAAACAATTTATTCTTATTTTCTAATTTCTCTTTTCTTTTCAAGGTGGCTGAGTTCCTGTCAGAGTCCATGATAGACAATTGCAGCTCAAACTGATTCTCCATGAGTTTTCAAAACAGGTTCTCCACGGATGGTGGATTCTCGATGTCAGACTTGTAGCTTTGGCGTGCAACCTTGTGGACGAGCCGGCTCCTAACCGATGTCGCTGAATGAGGTGTTGTGGGAGACTGAAACATCGGACAGCAGGTGGCGTGTGCTGCTGTTAGAGAAGGCTTCTGCACTCAAACTATCCCCCTCTCTCGGAGTGTGACAGTCTGTTGGTCCGAGTCGGAAGACTTGGAGAAGCGACATAGCAGATTGTAACATCAAAACCGAGCTTCTGATCTCCCACTCTCGTTTATTGCAGGAGCGACCTCCCTCTCCCTCGCTAGTGAGAGTGAGCCTGTCTGAGATACTGAAGTGCTGGGTTATGGACTGTAGTTTCTGATGGACTCTAGATCAAGGTCTCATTGGGGCTTTCTTGCATGCATGGTGGGGAAAGGGGGTCAGTGCTTTTGCTGGAGAAAGTGGGGGGGAGGAAGGGCTTTGGGGTTCTGACATTTCTGTCATCCATTCTTTGGGTTTTTTTCTGTTCTGTGGATGCCTGCGAAAAGAATTTCAGGAACACTGTATACATTCTCTGATATTAAATTGAACCATTGAACTCAGGAGCTTCTACTGGCTGCCTTAAATCTGTTATGTAGACGTGTGACACACTAGCTCCCCAACCACCATACTGTGATCATGCTCACCTGCACAGTTTCAGAATGCCTGTCTGCATCGTCTATTTGCTGCTCCGTCCCCTTGGATATAAACGCTTCAAATTGACGGAAATCAGCAAAGTTTGGCTGCTCTGGCATCTGTTGTGGCGAGGTGCTGCTGTGAGCCACATGACCATCAACGTCTACTGGCCGATGTAATGGAGGCACAGTGACCTGGGTGGAACATAAAACCACCGTCAGAAGCATTTCATTTGCACGTAGTAAATTTCTGAACAAAGAAAATTCTGAATTTAAATCAATCTAAAATGAGAAATGCACGATGTGAAAGCTCTCAAATGTAGATTGAAAGTAAATTTAAAAAAATCTGAGATGGTTTAAGTACATTTGTTTTGACAGCACAACAATTGTTGACACTAAAATTATTTATATAAAAAAATTGAAGACCTCCAAATTGCTGGGGTAGAAATTTCTTCTGTAGTTTGGATTAAATGCAAAATACTGGGAACAAGCATGTTAAACTGGATGCCTCAAATTCTGTTGCATCAACTTTCAAGGAACAAAAGTTTGGAGGAGAGGTTCAAACCCTCATTATATCACATTCGAAGAACCCCCAAAGCTGTGGCCAATATGCGGTTTAATAATATACTTTCTAAAGAACTAAAATTAAAGTAATACATAATTCAAATCATTTCTCTTTCAGCTCCTCTGACTTTGTCCAAACTCAATGCGTAGCCATGGACATTCACATGGACCCCAGCTATGCCTGCCTTTTCATTGTCTACGTGGAATAATGTTCCAAATGTTCCCTGGTAATGCTTTCCAACTCTTTCTGTGCTACATTGACACTTATCTCTGCACGCAGAAATCCTACACCTGCCCAGTCACCTTCATTCAGAGCCCCAAACATTCCTTCCAGGTGAGGCAACCTGCACATCTACTGTATCAGGGGCTCCCAATGTAGCCTCCATGGACAACCAATGTAGATTGGGGGATCACTCTGTCAACCAGGATTTCCCAGTGGCCAACCACTTACATTCCAATCCCCATTCCAACATGGCCTCCGCTACTGCCACCATGAGACCACTCTTAGTTTAGACGAGCGGGTTAGCCGGACTTCAATAGTTGGGAATATGTTGGAGTCTATTATTAAAGGATGAGGTTAAGGAGTACTTGGGGCACAAGACAAAACAGGCCAAAATTCCAATGGTTTTCTGAAGGGGAAATCTTGCCTGACAAATCTGTTGGAATTCTTTGAGGAAATAACAAGCAGGATAGACAAGAGTCAATGGATGTTGTTTACTTGGATTTTCAGAAGGCCTCTGACAAAATGCCACATGTGAGGCTGCTTAACACATGGTTTTACAAGAATGGTACTAGCATGGATAGAACATTGGCTGACTGGCAGGAGGAAGAGACTGAGAATAAAGGGGCTGCCAGTGACTAGTGGTGTGCTGTAGGGGTTGGTGTGGGTCAGCTCCTTTTCACATTAGAGCATTCTGAGCAGTTTTGGCCCCTTTAACTAGAAAAGATGTTCTGGTATTGGAGAGAGTCCAGAAGAGGCCACAAGAATGATTCCAGGAATGAAAGGGTTAATGTACTAGGAGATTTTAAAAAAAATTAAATGGCTCTGGGCTTGTACTCACTGTGAAGAATGAGGGGGAGAGGGATCTCATTGAAACCTATTGAATACTGAAAGGCCTAGAAAGGGTGGATGTGAATCCTAAACTAGGTGAATTTGCGACCAGAGGGCACAGCCTCAAAATAGATGGATATCCATTTAGAAACGAAACAAGGAATTTATTCAGCCAGAGGGTGGTAAATCTGTAGAATTCATTACCACAGATGGCTGTGGAGGCGAAGTCATTGGGTATAATTAAGTCAGAGGTTGATAGGTTCTTGATTAATCAGGGCATCAAAGGTTATGGGGAGAAATTAGGAGAATGGGGTTGAGAGGGATGATGGATCAGGCATGATGGACTGATGAAGCAGCCTCAATGGGCCTTATGGCCTAATTCTGGTCCTATGTCTTATGTAATAAAATACTTTCAAGCATGTATTGCTCACTTCATATGGCACCTTCAAAGCTGAGTTTTGAAAAGCTGATCCATTTACCTGTGTAGGCTGTGGTCTTGGAGGCACGGCAGGAGGACAGGCAACAACTCCAGCCTGTGTTTGTCCTTCAGTTTCAGGGGAAAAAAAACACAATACAATCACTCATCTTGCATTTTATGGTTTACCTGCACTGCACTTTTTTGCAAGCTTTTACACTTTTGTTATTGTCTTACCTTTTCCTGTTCAATGCACCATGTAATGATTGATCTATGATCATTTTTGCAAGATTTTTACTGTATCTTGGTACATGTCACAATAATAAACATTCTCAAACTTACATGACATCTGCGTTGCAAGTTACACAACCTTTACACCAGCAGCCATTTCTCATTGACAATTTAAACTCAAAGCATAATTTCATAATTTCTGCACTGTCTTATTGCAGCATTGATCCCTGCAGTTACCATAGTTTTTGTTTTGTGCACTGCAATGAGAAAAACCTGCCCAGTAAGATTCCTCACCTGTGTTGCTTGCAGAGAAGCTTCTGCTCATGTCTAGTGAAGACGACCTTGAATGAGAAGGCTGTGGTCTTGGCGGAGGTGGAGGAGGTGCAGCTTTTAGCGTGTTGTCTGGAGAAGTGCCCGAATGAGAACTGGAAAAAGAACAACTCCAAGACAGTAATGTATGCTTTCATCCTCGTGATGAGCCACATTTTCCACTGAATTATTTCCATTACACTCTCTCCAAAAACTATCAATCATAATGCACTCTTCCCAATGCAGTAATTCAATTTCATGAAGCTTTGCATCTACAAGGTCCCTAGAGAAGCATCCACTCACCGTTGCCGGGTTATGCTGTTTCCAATTTGTTCAGATTCAGAAACAAATGAATCTGAACTGCTGTACCCATCTGTTGAGAGAAAAGGAATCACATGTTGAATCATCAATATACTTCAAAAATGATCCACCTAGAATCCTGGGAAGCAAAATAACAAAATTAGCATGGAAATATCCATAGCCCAGCATTTACTGTACTAGGTAAAACATGACAAGGTAAAAAAAGAAATAAATTGAAACGCCATCTTTTTAAAGAACAACTAACAAAACTTTAGCAGAAGTGATTAAACATGTGCTACCAAGCAGGTCCCTTACCGACAGTGTTTCCTGCAACAAATTTCACAGTGGTAGCCAGCTTCGTCTCCTCTGAAAGCTCTGGCGAGTTCGTAAGCAAAGGACTAGTTGGGTGTGCAAGTTCTGCAATATAATGAGACACGTCAGTTGGATTTCATAGAGTCTTAGAAAAGTACAACTCAGAAAAATAGGCCCTTTGGCCCATCTAGTCCACGCCAAGCTACTTAAACTATCCACTCCCGTTGATCTGCCCCGGGAGCATAGCCCTCCATACTCCTACCATCCATGTACATTGAAATCAAGCTTGCATGTATCACGAGTGCTGGCAGCTTGTTCCACACTTTCGCAACCTTGAGTGAAGAAGTTTCCCCTCATGTTCTCCTTAAACTTTACACCTTTCACCCTTAACCACAACCTTTAGCTGCAGTCTCACCCAATGGAAAAAACCTGCATTTACCCTATCCATACCTCTCATGGGGTGTGTGGGGTGTCTAAGGAGGGGTAGCACCTCCGGTGGGGGAGCCTGCCGTGCCCTTTTTCAGGGCAGCTCATCCACCTTTGGTCCCCACTGGGCGCTCAGCTCTCACCTGTGGCTCCAAGTAGCTGTAGCACGCGCAGTGGCCGCACCCTGGTAAACCGTCTCGGCAGACGGGCCAAACCAGGGGAGGGCAGCAGACGGGTCTTCGACCCTCAGTGAGGTAGGGGATTTGTCTGTCCCAGCGTGTGAAGTCTGGCCCTGGCGGATTGAGCGGAGGAGACCGATTAATGGTCCAATGGTCAAGAAGGCAGGCCAGTAGGTGTTTGTGGAGCGCTAAGAGCACGACAAGACACTTAGACATCCTGGTCATCTGCTACAAGAGGTGGTGATCTCTTTAAACTCACCCGGCAGAAGGCAAAGGAAAACCACTGCTGTAACCTGCCAAGTACATGATTTCCCAGTATTTTAGAGAAGCGTGGAGGGAAATTGATCACCAACTGGAAATTCCAGATGCAACCCAACGACGACGATGATACCTCTCATAATTTTGTATATCTCTATCAAATCTCCTCTCAATCTTCTATACTGAAGAATTGGATCAGGGGGCAGGGATTCAGATTTCCGAATAATTGGGACCTCTTCTGGGGCAGGTGGGACCTCTACAAAGGGAAGGGTTGCACTTGAATCCGAGGGGGACCAATATTCTTGTGGGCAAGCTTACTAGAGCTGTTGGGAGTGGTGTAAACCAATATGGCAGGGAGATGTTATAGAGCTGAAGATGAGCCTGCAGGTTTACAAGTAGATAATGGATGCAAGATGAATGTAAGGGAGGACAAGCCAATGTTTGGGTACAAATGCAGACAGAGTTAAATTGTATCACAGAAGCAAAATTTAAAACGGTGAAGGATGCAGGACTGAAGGTGCCGTATTTAAATGAATATCGAATTCAGAATAAGGTGGACAAACTCCTGGTCGAATTACAGATTGGTCTGTACGACATTGTGGGCATCACTGAGCCGTGGCTGAAATTGCAGCCATAGTTGGGAGCTTAACATCAAAGGGTATACTTTGCATTGAAATGACAGGCAGGAAAGCATAGCCAGTGATGTGGCTCTGTTCGCAAGAGATGGAATTACATCTTTAGAAAGAGGTGACATAGGATCAGAGAATGTTGAATCTTTGTGGGTGGAGTTGAGAAATTGCAAGGGTAAAAAAAATTATGAGAATCATATAAAGGCCTCCAAATAGTAGCCAAGGCATGGGGTTGAGATTGCAAAGGGAGTTGGAAAAGGCATGTAATAATGGCAAAAACACAATTGTAATGGGAGAATTCAATGTGCAAGGGGATTGGGAAAATCAGATTGGTGTCAGATCGCAAGAGAGGGAATATGTTGAAGTCTACAAGATGGCTTTTTACAGCAGCTTGTGATTGAGCCTACTTGGAGAAAGGCTACCTTAGCGTGGATGTTGTGGAATAACCCAGATCTTATTAGGGAGCTTAATGTAAATGAAACAGTAAAGGAGGCAGTGATCATAATATGATTGAACCCGTACTGCAATTTGAGAGGGAGAAGCACAAGTCACATATATCAGTATAGCAAAGGAATAAAGGGAATTCCAGAGGCATGTGAGAGGAGCTTGCCAGGTGAATTGGAGGAGGATACTGGTGGGGATGATGGCAGTGCAGAGGTGGCTGAAATTTCAGGTAACGGTTCACAATACGCAGGATAGATACATCCCATGGAACAAGTTGTTCTCAAATGACATGGGTAAGCAATCATGGATGACAAGGGAAGTTAAGGACTGCATAAAAGCCAAGGAAAGGCTTTTGGGAAGCTTTTAAAATCCAACAAAAGGCAACTAAAAAGCTATAAGGGAAAAGACGAAGCATGAGGGCAAAATAGCCAATAGTATAAAGCAGGATACTAAAAGCTTTTTTTTCCCAGCTATATAAACGTTTTGCAAAGAAAAAGCATTTCAGGATGTATATTAAATGCTTTCTCTGACATTAAATTGAACCTTTCAGTAAAATGGGAGGTGAGAGTTAATACTGGACCACTGGAAAATGATGTTGCTGAAGTAGTAATGGCAAAGAAACGGCAGATGAACTTAATGGGTACTTGACATCAGTCTTCACTGTGGAAGACACTAGCAGTGGGCCAGAGATCTGTGAGTTTCAGAGAGCAGCAGTGAGTGTCATTACGATTACAAAGGAAAAAGTATTAGGCAAACTCAAAGGTCTTAAGGTGGATAAGTCACCTGGACCAGATGGACTACATCCTAGAGTCCTGAGAGAGGCTGCTGAAGAGGTAACAGATGTATTGGTCATGATCTTTCAAGAATCACTCGATTCTGGCATGGTCCTGGAGGACTGGAAGAATGCAAATGTCACTCCACTCTTTAAGAAGGGAAGAAGGCAAAAGAAAGGGAATTATAGGCCAGTTAGCCTAACCTCAGTGGTTGGGAAAGTGTTGCAGTTCTTGGAGACCAATGACAAAAATAAAGTCAGCATTGTTTCAGGAAAGAGAAATCTTGCTTGACAAAGTACTTGGAGCTATGATGTTGTGGCCATTACAGAGACTTGGATGGCTCAGGGGCAGGAATGGTTACTTCAAGTGCCAGGCTTTAGATGTTTCAGAAAGGACAGGGAGGGAGGCAAAAGAAGTGGGGACATGGCACTGTTGATCAGAGATAGAGTCAAGGCTGTAGAAAACGAGGAAGTTATGGAGGGATTGTCTATGGAGTCTCTGTGGGTGGAAGTTAGGAACAGGAAGGGGTCAATATCTCTGCTGGGTGATTTTAAAAAAAAATATAGACCACCCAATAGTAACAAGGTGTGATAATAACTGGGTTGTTGTAGTGGGAGATTTTAATTTCCCAAATATAGATTGGCATCTCCCTACAGCAAGGGGTTTAGATGGGGTAGTTTGTTAGGTGTGTTCACAAGGGTTTTTTGACTAAATATGTAGATAAGCCTACAAGATGAGAGGCTGTACTTGATCTGGTATTGGGAAATCAACCTGGTCAGGTGACAGATCTCTCAGTGGGAGAGCATTTTGAAGATAGTGATCACAATTCTATCTCCTTTACCATAGCATTGGAGAGGGATAGGAACAGACAAGTTAGGAAACTATTTAATTAGAGTAAGGGGAAATATGAGACCATCAGGCAGGAACTTGGAAGCGTAAATTGAAAAAAGATGGTCTCAGGGAAACTTATGAAAGCTTTTCCCCAGGGCTGAAATGGTTAGCACAAGAGGGCATAGTGTTAAGGTGCCTGGAAGTAGGTACAGAGGAGATGTCAGGGGTAAGTTTTTTTAAAATGCAGAGTGGTGAGTGTGTGGAATGGGCTGCCAACGGCGGTGGTGGAGGTGGAAATGATAGGCACTTTTAAGAGATGGCTCCTGGATGGCTACATGGAGCTTAGAAAAATAGAGGGCTATGGGTAAAGTCTAGGTAGTTCTAAGGTAGGGACATAATCGGTAGAGTTTTGTGGGCCGAAGGGCCTGTATTGTGCTGTAGGTTTTCTATGTTTTTAAATGTGGCAAATGTTCAGGGGATATTTGTGCGGGGTTCTGCATAGGTACGTTCCAATGAGACAGGGAAAGGATGATAGGGTACAGGAACCATGGTGTACAAAGGCTGTTGTAAATCTAGTCAAGAAGAAAAGAAGAGCTTACGAAATGTTCAAAAAGCTAGGTAATGATAGAGATCTAGAAGATAAGGCTGGCAGGAAGGGGCTTAAGAATTAAATTAGGAGAGTCAGAAGGGGCCATGAGAAGGCCTTGGCGGACAGGATTAAGGAAAATCCCAAGGTATTCTACAAATGTGTGAAGAGCAAGAAGGTAAGACGTGAGAGAATAGGACCAATCAAGTGTGACAGTGGAAAAGTGTACATGGAACCGGAGGAGATAGCAGAGGTACTTAATGAATATTTTGCTTCAGTATCCACTACAGAGAAGGATCTTGGTGATTGTAGGGATGACTTGCAGTGGACTGAAAAGCTTGAGAATATAGATATTAAGAAAGAGGATGTGCTGGAGCTTTTGGAAAGCATCAAGTTGCATAAGTCACCGGGACTGGATGAGATGTACCCCAGGCTACTATGGGAGGCGAGGGAGGAGATTGCTGAGCCTCTGGCAATGATCTTTGAAACATCAATGGGGACAGGACAGGTTCTGAAGGATTGGTGGGTTGCAGATGTTGTTCCATTATTCAAGAAAGGAAGTAGAGATAGCCCAGGAAATTATAGGCCAGTGAGTCTTACTTCAGTGGTTGGTAAGTTGATGGAGAAGATCCTGAGAGGCAGGATTTATGTACATTTGGAGAGGCATAATATGATTAGGAATAGTCAGCATGGTTTTGTCAAAGGCAGGTTGTGCCTTACGAGCCTGATTGAATTTTTTGTGGATGTGACTAAACACATTGATGAAGGCAGAGCAGTAGATGTAGTGTATATGGATTTCAGCAAGACATTTGACAAGGTACCCCATGCAAGGCTTATTAAAAAGTAGGGAGGCATGGGATCCAAGGGGACATTGCTTTGTGGATCCAGAACTGGCTTGCTAACAGAAGGCAAAGAGGGGTTGTAGACGGATCATATTCTGCATGGAGGTCGGTGACCAGTGCTGTGCCTCAGGGATCTGTTCTGGGACCCCTACTCTGATTTTTACAAATGACCTGGATGAGGAAGAGGAGGGATGGGTTAGTAAATTTGCTTATGACAGAAAGGTTGGGGCTGTCAAGAGGTTACAGCAGAACATTAATAGGATGCAAAACTGGGCTGAGAAGTGGCAGATGGGAGTTCAACCCAGATAAGTGTGAGGTGATTCATTTTGGTAGGTCAAATATAATGGCAGAATATAGTATTAATGGTAAGACTCTTGGCAGTGTGGAGGATCAGAGGGATCTTGGGGTCTGAGCCCAAGGGACTCTCAAAGCTGCAGTGCAGGTTGACTCTGTAGTTAAGAAGGCTTATGGTGCATTGGTCTTCATCAATTGTGGGATTGTGTTTAAGAGCCGAGAGGTAATGTTGCAGCTATGTAGGACCCTGGTCAGACCCCACTTGGGGTACTGTGCTCAATTCTGGTCACCTCACTACAGGAAGGATATGGAAACCATAGAAAGGGTGCAGAGGAGATTTACAAGGATGTTGCCTGGATTGGGGAACATGCCTTTGAGAATAGGTTGAGTGAACCTTGCCTTTTCTCCTTGGAGCGACGGAGGATGAGAGGTAACCTCATTGAGAGGCATTGATCATGTGGATAGTCAGAGGCTATTTCCAGGGTTGAAATGGCTAGCATGAGAGGACATAGTTTTAAGGTGCTTGGAAGTAGTGAGGAGATGTCATGAGTAAGTAGTTTTTTTAAAAAAATGCAGAGAGTGGTGAGTGCATGGAATGGGCTACTGGTGACGGTGGTGGAGGCGGATATGATAGGGTCTTTTAAGAGACTCCTAGATAGGTACATGGGGCTTTGAAAAATAGAGGGTTATGGGTAACACTGGGTAATTTCTAAGGTATGGACATGTTCGGCGCACTTTTGTAGGCCGAAGGGCTTGTATTGTGAAGTAGGTTTTCTATGTTTCTAAATCTGGTAGAGTTCTTCGAAGAAGTAACAAGCGAGGTGGACTAAGGAAAGGGAGTGGATGTCATTTATTTGGATTTTCAGAAGGCATTTGATAAGTCACCACACATGATTCTGTTTAACAAGATAAAATCCCATGGCATTACAGGAAAGATACTGCTACAGATAGAGGAATGGCTGACAGGCAGGAGGCAGCGAGTGGGAATAAAAGGGGACTTTTCTGGTTGGCTGCCAATGACTAGTGGTGTTCCTCAGGGGTCAGTATTGGGACCGCTACTTTTCACATTGTCTGCCAGTGACTTGGATAATGGAATTGTTGGCTTTGTGGTAAAGTTTGCGGATGATACAAAGGTAGGTGGAGGAGTCAGTAATGCTGAGGAAGCAATGTGATTGCAGCAGGACTTAGACAAATTGGAAGAATGGGCAAAGAAATGACAGATAGAATATAGTGTTGGGAAATGTATGATCATGCATTTTGGTAAAAGGAACAATAGTGCAGATTATTATATAAATGAGGAGAAAATTCAAACAACAGATGCACAGAGGGACTTGGGAATCCTCGTGCAAGACTCTCAGAAGATTAATTTACAGGTTGGGTTTGTGGTAGAGAAGGCAAATGCAATGTTGGCATTTATTTCAAGGGGAATAGAATATAAAAGCAATGAGATAATGCTGAGGCTTTATAAGGAACTAGTCAGGATGCACTTGGAGTACTGTCAACAGTTTTGGGCCCCATTTCTTAGAAAGGATATGTTGCCATTGGAAAGAGTCCAGAGAAGGTTCATGAGGATGATTCTGAGAATGAAGGGGGTTAACATATGAGGTACGTTGGGCAGCTCTGGGCCTGTACAGACTGGAATTTAGAAGAATGCGTGGGGACCTCATTGAAACCTACCAAATGTTGAAAGGACTAGATAGGGTGGATATGGAGAGGATGTTTCCTTTGGTGGGTGTATCTAGAACAAGAGGGCACAACCTCAATATTGGGAGGTGACCTTTTAGAAAAATGCCAAACTAATTTTTTCAGCCAGACAGTAGTGAATTTGTAGAATGCTATGCCAAAGACTGTGGTGGAGGCCAATTCCATGGGTATATTAGGCAGAAGTTGATAGTTTCCTGATTGGTCACTGATTCAAAGGATAAGGCGAGAAGGCAGGTGTATGGGGTTGAGTGGGATCCAGGATCAGCCATGATGGAATGGTGGCGCATACTTGATGGGCTGAATAGCCTAATTCTGCTCTTATGTCTTATGGTCTACATTGCAAGGAATAAAGTCCTAACCTATGTCATCAAACACAGTTCAAAATATTTAAACAAAAGCAGTCTGTCACAATCAAGTTATATTTTATAATACTGCTTTGCGTGTCAGACCATGACACCAGAAGGGTAAGAGCAGAATTATACCATTCGGCCCACTGAGTCTGCCCCTTTGTCTGACCAGGGCTGATTTATTTTTCCTTACCCCATTCTCCTGCTTTTTCACATAATCTTTGACACCCTGACTTATCAAGAACTAATCTACTGCCAGACATTGGCATACATTCAGTAGTACAAGTCAAACAGGCAGGTTATTTGTGGGCAAGTGCAGAAATACATCAGGGCACTATTTACTTGCTTATGACGACACAGATGGGCTTTCAACCCACTGCAGCTAAAATGGCTCCTAGCACAGCTGTTCCCAGTCCCATTTCTTGCTTATTCCCTTGTACAAACACATGCCGAGACTGTTCAAATGTTGATGGTTTATTCCTCAATTTCCCTGTACTCCTGCAACATGTCTACAGGAGGGGTTATTTTTATAATCGCCAATTATCCTTAAGTTCACTAACCCTAAATATTGTACAATCATAAACTATTCACACATCTTCAGTCAACTAAACTGACAATAGCTACGTTACTTACCATTTTAATGCAAGCAGTGATACAAATATGCAACAGAAGTAGCAAAAAACCTAATCAGTCCAAGTAAAATCTCAAATATTCCCATAGACAACTTTTCCCAACACATCTTGGTTGTTAAAATAACAAAGTAAGCTCATACCAGAAGTGGCATCAAGTCTGAAAAGAAACAGAATCGTACAGAGCAGAATCTGGCCTGTTTAGCTCATCACACCCATGCCAGCTGTCAACTGTGAAGCCCTTCTGTGCTACCCTTAAATCTATGTTCTTCAAGTTCCTGATTCCCCAGCTCTAGGATAAAGACTGAGTGTCTCTCATGATTTTAGACCTAGAAAGAATGAAAGGGCTAGATAGAGTGGATGCGGAAAGGGTATTTCCTATAGTGGAGGACTCTAGTACCAGAGGGTGCAGCCTCAGAATAGAAGGATGTCCCTTAAGAACAGAGATGAAGAGGAATTTCTTTAGCCAGAGGGTGGTGAATCTGTGGAATTCATTGCCACAGATGGTTATGGCAGGCAAGTCACTGAGTTTATATAAAGCAGAGGTTGATAGATTCTTGATTAGTAAGGACTCTGAAGGTTACAAGGAGAAGGCAAGTGAATGGAATTGAGAGGGATAATAAATCAGCCATGATGAACTGGCAGAAGCAGACTTGATGGGTCAAATGGTCTAATTCTTTTCCTATGCCTTATGGTGTTATTTTATACAGTTTCATCCAATTCTAAAGTTCCAAGGAATAAAGTTTTTGCCTGTACATCTCCCTATAACTCAGTTTCTTAATGCCTAGAAAGAGACTGAAAAGATGACTCCTGTATCCAATACCACAAACACACAAGTATTTTAGATTTGAATTTTTAGTCAAGATACTCAGTCTAAGAATTTCTCTAACAGAATTCAAATGATGAGGAAAAAATATGATATGTTCTTTCACAAAAATTTAGGTTCACATGTAATGCTGGTATTTCACAAACAGAAACCAAGTGGTCAGGTGGAGAGCTGAAGCAGATATCAATTAATTTTTGGGACCTCAGCTCAGAGCCAAACCACACAATAAAAAAAAACTGACCTCTCTCTCTGCCAGCTTTGAAACGTAGGTATTCAATCCAGTTCCCAAATGAGCACAACAGCCAGAAGCTTCACAAATGTCAATTGAGAAAAGAGATTTGAAAAGATATCATGGTGCAACTGGTTTTTTTTGGGGGGGGACTCAATACATTTTGCTGAGCAATTGTCATCTTACATCAGAACTTGATGGAGATAATGGCAGAAATGGAAGTGGTACATTTCTCACTCTATGACAGCACAAAAGCGTCACTAACATATACTGTAAACAGCTGATATACATAAACACAAGAGATTCTGCTGATCCTGGAAATCCAGATTAACAAAAAAAATGCTGGAGGAACTCAGCAGGTCAGGCAGTATCTGAGGGGAAAAAGTCAACATTTCGGGCTGAGGCCCTTCATTAGGACTGGAAAGGAAGGGGAAAGAAATCGGAATAAAAGGACGGGGAGAGGCAGATGAAGTAAGAAGCTGGGAAGTGATAGCTGGAAAAGGCAGAAGTATTAGAAGAGAAGAGTGAGAAAGGGAAGGAGTAGGGGTACAGGGAGAGGTGAGAGAAGAAAGAGACAAGAGAAGAGCCAGAGTGGGGAACTGAAGGGGGTGGGGGGGGGGGGGGGGGGGGGGGAGTTACCAGATGTTAGAAAAATCAATGTTTATCCCTGGTCCATTCGTCTCTCCTCACTAATCTTCCCCTCAACCGTTATTCCTGAAAGAGGCCCCAAGTACTACACCTGCCCATTTACCTTCTCCCTTACCTCTAATTAGGACCCCAAACAGTCCTTCCAGGTGAGGCAACACCTCAGCTGTGAATCTGCCAGGGTCATCTATCCTGTCAGGTGCTCTCGATGTGGCCTCCTCTACATTGGCGAGATGAAGGTTGGGGGCTTCTTTATTGAGCACTGTAGCTCCATCCGCAGAAAGCAGATGGCCAACCATTTAATTCCAACCCCATTTGGACATGTTAGCCCATGCCACCTCTACCGCCAAATGAGGCCACACTCAAGTTGAGGGAGCAACACCTCATATTCTGTCTGAGTAGCCTCCAACCTGATGACATGAACACTGATTTCTCCAACTTCCAGCAAGTTTCCCCCTCCCCCTTTCAATTCCCCACTCTGGCCCCCTCTTACCTCCTCTTTTCTCCACAACTGCCTATCACCTCTCACTGGTACCCCTCCCCCTTCTCCCACGGCACTTCTCTCTAATCAGAATCCTCCTTCTTCAACCTGTTACCTTTTCCACCCATCACCTCCCCACTTCTTATTTCATCCCCATCCTCAACCCATCCATCTATCAGCTGCCAGCGTGAACTCCTACCCTTCCCTCTACTTTCTTATTCCGGCTTCCTCCTCCTCCTCCCAGTTCTGAAGAATTAGTCCCAAGCGTCGACTATTGCTTTCTTTCCATACCTGATTTGCCAGGTTCCTCCAGAATTTAGGGAATTACTTTTACAGGATTGTTTTTATTTATTTTTATTGTGTTTTTTAGCTTACTGTTTTTTCCCAGTATCAAATCCAGAGTAACAACCATTTTGTTCTCTTTTACACTCACACTGAAGAGTGACAATAAGTCTCAAATCTTTATTTAAATATTACACGGTAATGCTTTGCAATAATCTGCAACAAACTAACAGCCACAAATATTACTTATTGTAGATAATCTCC